>NW_024412427.1:11546863-11575509 GCF_014898765.1 Herpailurus yagouaroundi
TCCACATTTCTCTCTGACCTCTAATTGTTCATAATCCCAAAAAAGGGTGGAGGAGATGCTGGTGGCATGAATTCTTTATCCTCCTTTCACTTTTTAGATCAAGACTCATGGGGCGCCTGGGTGGTTCAGTCGGTTAAGCGGCCGACTTCAGCTCAGGTCACGATCTTGTGCTCTAAGAGTTCAAGCCCCATGTGAGGCTCTGTGCTGACAGCTCAGAGCCTGGAGTCTGCTTCTGCTTCAGATTCTATGTCTCTCCCTCTCTCTGCCCCTCCCATGCTCATGCTCTGTCTCTGTCTCTCAATAACAAATAAAAAAATTTAAAAAAAAAATTTTTTTAATTTAGATCCAGACTCAGGACCAAATAAGTATTAATTAGTGAGAGGAATAAGAGAGCAGGGTACTTCTGCAGGGCCTATCCAGCGATCATCTTAACTATGGCTGTATAGTTTTCAAGGTTCTCATCCTAGAATCAGGTCTATAGGAACATTTTCAACCCATCTCACTGGGAATACATAAGGTTTACTATCCCTAGGTTACTCTTTTTTTTTTTTAATTAATGTTTATTATTTATTTTTGAGAGAGAGAGAGAGACAGAGTGTGAGAGGGGGAAGAGGCAGAGAGAGAGGGAGACACAAAATCTGAAGCAGGTTCCAGGCTGAGCTGTCAGCACAGAGCCTGATATGGGGCTTGAACCTACAAACCATGAGCTCATGATCTAAGCCAAAGTCAGCCACTTAATCGATTGAGCCACCCAGGCGACCCCCTAGATTACTCCTTGCACAACAGTTAGGTTTTATTACTGTAATTCTTACCAGATGCCATTTGCAGTTTGAGAGCTTGGGGTTTTGTTTCTTGTTCGTTTGTTTTTTAAATAATTGCCTATCTTTCTAGCTTCTCTCTATATCTTCCTGAGCAACTTCTCCAGTGTTTCTGGTCCTCTTCTTGTCAGCCACAAATGTAGTCAACATGAGGTCCACTATTTATATAAAGATATAATTTCTATAACAACATGATTAATTATTTCTATATATCTCCATATCTCATATAAAGAGATTTAAGATTATCGATACATTCAGTTAATACAGAAGACTGCAATCACATTATAGATCCAATTATGTATTGAAAGGGCCTGGTATGTTGTAGGCCCATACTGAAGTTAGCTTCCTTCCAAAGAGAGAAATAAATATGTATTGCCAACTTTAAAAGGAAACATGCAATCTTGATATAACCAAAGATTTCTGAAGACATGGAAACATTAATAAAAAAAAAATTGATAACTTGGACTTTATAAAAAGAAGACTTTCTGCTTTTCAAAACATACTCTTAAGAAAGTGAAAAGGCAAGCCAGAGACGGGAAGAAAATATCTGCAACACATATATCGCACAAAGGACTTATATCTGGAACACATTACAAAAACTCTTACACTTCAAGAAGATCGGCAAAAAAACTGAACAGATATTTTACAACATAAGATACATGAATGGCTAAAAGAACATAAGAAAAGATACTCAACTCTACTAGTCAACAGGAAATTGTAAATTAAAACCACCATGAGATATCATTTCACACTCACTAGAATATGTAAAACTAAAACAATGTAATACCATACAAATGGCCAGAATGCCAGTAAGTCAATCTGGGCAATAATAACACTGTAAGAAAACCATTGGTATGAAAGATGAGGAAAAGGTAATGGTCTAGTCCTGGAGACTAGGTTTGAATGATAAGAGTAAACTGGTTGGTTTGGGACTAAAGAGGGATCAAAAGCAGGGAAAACAATGGAATTTGACAACCCTAAAACTCAAGGAATTAGAAGGGGGTAGGGAGTAGGAAGAGGGTATCAGATCCCAGACTTAAAATACCCCTTTATTTGCTGATTATAGACCTGACCTGCACAATAGAATAGGGAAAAGAGAGTAAATATGCAGAGGTTATATGATTTATTCCTTGTTTCAGATATTTGTCTAATGAATGGGTAGAGGATTGGATTTAAATATTTTAGCTATTGTGGTAAGTATCATTGTTCACCAAATATTCCAGTTTCTCTTCCTACTATATATATCCCTCTTTGCAGGATTATACATTCTGCCCCATTGAATTCAGGTGGCCACATGTATTAGTTATCTACTGCTGTGTGACAGATTACTCCAAAACTTAGCAATTAAAAACAATAAATATTTAACATCTATTGCACAGTTTCTGTGAGTCAAGAATTTGGGAGTGGGAGTAGCTTAGCTAGTTATTTCTGGCTTAGGGTCTCTCATGCGGTTATAGTCAAGATGTTTTCTAGGGCTGCAGACGTTTGAAAACTTGACTGGAGTAGGAAGATCCTCTTCCAAGAGGGCTCATTTATATGGATGTTGGCAGGATATTTCTGATCCTCAGTGACTACTGGTGAAGGGCCTAAGGTCCTCACCATATGGGTCTAATCATTGGGTTATTTTAGTGTCCTCATGACATGGGCAGTTGGCTTCCTCAAGACTGAGTAAACTAAAAGAGAGATCAAGGAAGAAGTTGCAATGCCTTTTATGACCCTGTCTTGGAAGTCACACATCATCACTTCTGCCATCATGTATTTGTTAGAACCAAGTGACTAAGTCCAACACTCAAAGGGAGAGAAATTAGGCTCTACTTTCTGAAGGAAGGAATTTCAAAAAATTTGTGGACATACTTTGAAAACCACCACACCTTCTGATTTTGCCTTTGCTGAATATACCAGGTCACTTTTTCTACTACTCTGTCTTTATATATTAAGCAAGAGCTGAAACACAAGAGAGAACACAATGCTCAGTATTCCCACTGACCCAACACAATTATGACCCTGAGAGTTGGTTTCACTTCTTGCATTCTCTGAATTTCTATTTTTACAAAAGCATTAGATCATAGATTTATTTATTGATGTTAGATAAGATACAGCCATATGAAGATGATATAAATCGAAATACATATGTTCAATCATAGAGTGGTCTTTTAGGTCCATAAAATTAGGATTTATCTAGTAACATCCCAGGCACAGCACAAAGTACTATACATAAACCATATTATACGAACTTCAAATGTCTCTAATAGATATACATATGCATATTAATATGGCTGGTCTGATTCATTTTTGGTTACTATTTGCATAGAAAGAGTCTTTTCATCTTTTCACTATATTCAGGTCTAACATGGGTCTCTCATGGAAAGAATATAGATGAATCATTTTTAAAATCAATTCTACCAGTCTCCACCTTCTTATTGGAGTATTTAGTTCATGTACATTTAAATAGTTACTGACCAATCCCTATCAAATAACGCCAGCATTCTTCACAGAGCTAGAACAAACAATCCTAAAATTTGTATGGAACCACAAAAGACCCCAAATATCCAAAGCAAACCTGAAAAAGAGAACCAAAGCTGGAGGCATCATAATTCTGGACTTCAAGCTGTATTACAAAGCTGTAATCATCAAGACAGTATGGTACTGGCGCAAGAACAGACACATAGATCAATGGAACAGAATAGAGAACCACAAAACGGACCCACAAACATATGGCCAAATAATCTTTGGCAAAGCAAGAAAGAATATTCAATGGAAAAAAGTCTCTTCAGCAAATGGTATTGGGAAAACTGGACAGTGACATGCAGAAGAATCAACCTGGACCACTTTCTTACACCATACACAAAAATAAACTCAAAATGGATGAAAGACTTAAACGTAAAACAAGAAGCCATCAAAATCCTAGAGGAGAAAACAAGCAACAACCTCTTTGACCTCAGCTGCAGCAGCTTCTTGACATGTCTTCAGAGGCAAGGGAAACAAAAGCAAAAATGAACTATTGGGACCTCTAAGATAAAAAGCTTCAGGGCACCTGGGTGCCTCAGTCAGGCTCATGGGTTTGAGCTCCGCATTGCGCTCTGCTGTAGTGGTGCAGAGCCTCCTTGAGATTCTCTGTCTCTCTCTCCCTCTACCCCTCCCTCACTCACACTGTCTCTGTCTCTCTAAAAATAAATAAATAAACTTAAAAAAAAAAAAAGATAAGCTTCTGCACAGAGAAGGAAACAATTAGCAAAACTAAAAGGCAACCTACAGAATGGGAGAAGATATTTGCAAATGACATATCAGATAAAGGGTTAGTATCCAAAATCTATAAGGAACTTATTAAACTCAACGCCCAAAAAACAAATAATCCAGTGAAGAAATGGGCAGAATACAGGAATAGATATTGTTCCAAACAAGACATCCAGATGGCTAACAGACACATGAAAAAATGCTCAACATCAAATGTATCATCAGGGAAATACAAATCAAAACCACAATGAGATACCACCTCACACCTGTAAGAATGGCTAAAATTAACAGGCAACAACAGATGTAGGCGAGGAGGCGGAGAAAGAGGAACCCTTTTGCACTGCTGGTGGGAATGCAAACTGGTACAGCTACTCTGGAAAACAGCATGGAGGTTCCTCAAAAAATTAAAGATAGAACTACCCTATGACCCAGCAATTGCACTACTAGGTATTTATTCAAAGGATACAGGAGTGCTGATTCGAAAGGGCACATGCACCCCAATGTTTATAGCAGAGCTATCGACAATAGTCAACATATGGAAAAAGCCCAAATGTCCACCGACTGATGAATGGATAAAGAAAATGTGGTATATATTTACAATGGAGTATTACTCGACAATCAAAAAGAATGAAATGTTACCATTTTCTTTTTAAAAAATTTTTTTTACATTTATTTATTTTTGAGGAACAGAGTGAGACAAAGCATGAGCGGGGGAGGGGCAGAGAGAGAGGGAGACACAGAATCTGAAACAGGCTCCAGGCTCTGAGCAAGCGGCAGCATAGAGCCTGATGCGGGGCTCGAACCCACAAACTATGAGATCATGACCTGAGCCGAAGTCGGATGCTCAACCAACTAAGCCACCCAGGTGCCCCTGTAATGTTACCATTTTCAACAACATGGATGGAAATAGAATATATTCTAAATGAAATAAGCCAGTCAGAGAAAGACAAATATCACATGACTTCAATTTAAAATAGATGAACATAAGGGAAGAGAAGCAAAAATAATATAAAAACAGAGAGAGAGACAAACCATAAGAGACTCTTAAATACAGAGAACAAACTGAGGGTTGCTAGAGGGGATTCGGGTGGGGGAAAGGGCTACATGGGCGAGGGGCATTAAGGAGGACCCTTGTTGGAATGAGCACTGGTGTTATATGTAAGTGATGAATCACTAAATAAATAAATAATCACTGATAACTTGTGAGGATAGCATACCACATACAGTTGTCAAATCACTATGTTGTATACCTGAAAATAACGTAACATTGTGTGTCAACTATACTTCAATTTTAAAAAGAAATAAAAAATAATAATTACTGATTAAAAAAAAGAAAACCACCATACCATATAATTTGCTCTAATAAAATTGGTGGCATGTATGAGGTCTAGGTAGAAGCTTTAAGGGCCTGTGAGTGGTTTGCCTGCCTCTTTTTCTTCTTCCATAAGACAGGCAATATCTCAGATAGAAAGCCTGGGTCCTAGAGTAAAGATGATGTATGGGTACCTGGGTGGCTCTAGTAGGTTGAGCATCTGACTTCAGCTCAGTTTGGAATTTCACGATTCGTGGGTTCAAGCCCCATGTCAGGCTTTGTGCTTTTGCCAAGTCTGCTTCAAATTCTCTCTCTGCCCTTCCCCCACCTCAACTTGCATGCTCTCTCTTGCTCTCTCTCTCAAAAAAAATGAACGTTAAAAAAAAATTTTTTTTAAAGATGATGTAGAACAAAGCTACAGTCAGTTCACAATACTATGAGTGAGAAGTAAACCATTGCTGCTATAAATCATTAAGATTTGAATGTTGTTTGTCATTACAGCCCAACCTAGCCTATCATGATTATTTACAATAATGGTAGGTATTATTATCCTCAATGTACAGAAGCATAGAGCTATCAAGGTGGCCTTTTCCCCACGTTCCACTTCATCTCTCCATAATCTTTAATCTATACAGAAATAGTTTCTTTGGAGCGCAAAATAAACAAACAAAACCTAGCAGATTCAGACAGTTCCAAGATTAGAAGAGATATTATAGATCATTTAATTAAAGTATCTTTTAAGAATCCTGAGTTCAGCATCCTTCCTAATTGTACAGCTTCTGATCAAAACACCACCAGTAATAAGAACTTATTACCTATTAGTGCAGTCTATTCTATCTTTGTACTATTAAGATTACAGAAAAATTCTTCCTTATATTCAGCTAATCCCGATTCCCTGCAAGTTTTACCCACTGGTCCTGGTCTTGGAGCCTCACAGACTAAATCTAAATCCTTTTTTATTTGATTGGCTTTCAGATAGTTTGAGACAATTCTACATTATCTTGGATCTCTCTTTATCACCCTTATCCCTTCAAATTCACAAAATATCTGTCCTGTTTTTATTGCTGTAGGGTTCTAATAATGGTTTTTTGTGCATTTCCTCCTAGGTAGCATTTGTGCATTTTAACACCTTGATTCCAGATAGTCAAACTAATAATGAGAATTTTAGAATACAAGAGAGGTCAGTGAGGAAGATAGTACATGCCACCGTGGAAGAAACAAAATTGTTATAGCCTGGTATTCCCAATCATTCTTGGGGAGCAAGCAAGAAAAGTTCACAAACCTCTTCCTAAGTTTCATATAGTGCACTTTAATGAAATGAAATCTCTTTTTATTCAATAAAACAATGTAAATGTTTTATTTTAACTGGCCAATAAGGAAACATTAAAGGCAAAACTTTTTTTTTTCCTTAGCCTGTAACACTCAGAAACAGGATCAACTCTTTCTCCAAAACAAATGTGTTCATTTAAATCTGTCTGCAAAGAAACAAAAGGGAAGAGAAAGCTGTATTCTGTTCACTGGCACCCTTAAAAATTATTATGTTTAGAACAATACTTTTGGCCTTATTTAGGGCTATACCAAGGAACAAAGCGAGGATAAACAGCATAAAAACGAAGTCAATGTGGTAGTATGAAAAGAAGAAATGAGTGGAAGACTGCAGAGGGGGAATCTAGTTTCTGCTTTGCCACTACCTGGACATGTGACATGCACAAACTGCTTCACTTCTCTGGACCTCAGTTTCCTTATCTGTAAAATGTTGTAAATGGAATAGATGGCTTAGAAAGTCTTTCAGCTTTTTTCATGATAAATTTAATTAAAAAATTTTTTTTAATGTTTATTATTCAGAGACAGAGAGACACAGAGCATGAGCAGGGGAGGGTCAGAGAGAGGGGGAAGACACAGAATCTGCAGCAGGCTCCAGGCTCTGAGCTGTCAGCACAGAGCTCGATGCGGGGCTCAAACTCACAAACTGCGAGATCATGACCTGAGCCGAAGTCAGTCGCCCAACCAACTGAGCCACCCAGGTGCCCCAAGTTTAATTTTTTAAAAAGTTTTATGTATTTAAAGGGCACCTGGGTGGCTCAGTTGGTTAAGCATCCAACTTTGGCTCAGGTCATGATCTCGGGGTTCGTGAATTTGAGCCCTGCATCAGGCTCTGCACTGACAGTGTGGAGCCTGCTTGGGATTCTCTTTCTCTCCCTCTCTCTCTCTGCCTCTCCCTCACTTGCACTCTCTCTCTCAAAATAAATAAACTTAAAAATTATTTTAAAGTTTTATTTATTTAAGTAATCTCTACACCCAACATGGGGCTCAAACTCACAACCCTGAGCTCAACAGTCAGACACTCTTCGAACTGAGCCATATGTTTAATTTTAACTCAAAGAGGTGTATACAATTTTCTAGTATGGAGGAATGGAACCACTGGTATACTGGTAAATGTTTGATAATAATATAAATGTTTAACAATAATTGGCTTTCCAGGGAGTAAAAAAGCTCTGTTTTGATGTGCAACACAACAGTGGTGTAAATAATTCTACCATGGCCAGTTTTCAAGCTACGAACTGTTTAACAGCCTATAGCAAAATTTCTGAAAATTAGCATTCAAAAGCCAGTAAGAGCAGGCTCCAGCACACCAGCAGATAGGACTCCATTTATTCATTTGTCTATTCCGTTAATTCTACAAACACTCCCTGAGTATTTATTATGTGCAGGTATTAAATTAACTGGAATACATAAAGGTGTAAAATTTGGTTCTTGTCCTAAGAGGTTTAGATTCTAGTAAACAGGAAATGAGTACAGACAACTCTAATGTTAGAAAGAACATGACAAATAATATAAAAAGACAGGCATAAATAAAATACTATAAAAGTTCAGAGGAGAAAGAGACTATTGCTTTGTGAGGTTATTGGGTGGAAGGGACCTTGAGGAAGGAAAAGAGATTTCTCAAAAAGAATAAGGCTACATGTGGGATGCCTGGATGGCAGTCGTTTGGGCATCTGACTCTTGGTTTCAGCTCGGGTCATGATCTCACGGTTCGTGAGTTTGAGCCCCACATAGGCCTCTGTGCTGTCACTGCAGAGCCTTCTTGGGACTCTCTCTCTCTCCCTCTCTCTCCGGCCCTCCCCTGCTTATACTCTCTCTCTCTAAACAAACAAACAAACGAACAAACAAACAAACAAATTTTAAAAAAAGAATAAGGCTACATACAGGTATATATTTTTTTAATTTTTTAATGTTTATTTTTATTTTGAGGAGAGAGAGAGAGACAGAGCATGAATGGGAGAGGGGCAGAGACAGAGAGGGACAATCCAAAGCAGGCTCCAGGCTCTGAACTGTCAGCACAGAGTCCAATGCAGGGCTCTAACCCACAAACTGTGAGATCATGACCTGAGCTGAAATCACACACTCAACTGACTAAGGCACCCAAGTGATCCAAAGATATTTTTTGTTTAGAAGAGTTATCTAATAGGAAAGAAGTAGCAGTGTACGTTGGGAAACTAGGAACCTGAGAAGAAATACTTAGAGGAAGCTAGAAATAAAGAGGCCAAAAAGTGATTATATAGGTAGGAGAATAATAAAAGCCACCAGGTCAGATGGCTCCACCAAGAAGAACAATCTTAAAATGGAAGGAGTTTAATACTATTATGAGGAAACTGAAGTGCAATTTAGAAAATAAGATAGTAAGGAAGGTTTAGGTCATTCCTAAGAAGGACAATTCTTATAGTTTAGGATTTCATTCCAAGTTTCTTCAGATTTTACCAGCGAGATCATAGAGTTACTCCCAGTAATCACCAGGAATCAAGGACAATAAGGAATCTAGAAAAATGTAAAGGTGGCCTTAATTATTACACATAGGGGAAAAATGATTTCTAGAAATGACAGCCCAGTTAGTGACTTTAATTCTTTGCAATACCCTAAAATGAAACAGATGATTTGTGAACACTTGGAGAAAGGTAAAATATAGAAATGGGTACGAGTTAATTAAAACAAGTCATACCAAATAAATTACATTTCTTTTACGGATATAGCTGGCAAACAGATGAAAGACATCCTCCATTAGTTAGGTATGATGTATCCTGATTTCAGATTTGTATTTGACAGATTATCTCATGGTGACAGTGGTGATACATAGGAGAAATAGGTACTACTTGAGAAGTACAGTTAGTTGAATTTGCAGCTGTCTACATAGAAGGACCATGTGACCTGGACAAAGGTCTACAGTGATGGGCCACACTTGGCCTTGTCCCTTCAACATTTTTATCAGCAAATTAGGGAAAGGTACGTAATCTATGTCTTCAGCATTAATATTTAACATCAAGATAGGAGATATAACTAAAATGGTGAGTTAGAACCAGACTGAAAAAAAAAAACCTTCAAAGGTAAACTAGCAGTATGACATAGCTGCTATAAAAATCAAAAAAGGGGGTGCCTGGGTGGCTCAGTCAGTCAAGCATCAGACTTCGGCTCAGGTCATGATCTCACAGCTTGTGAGTTTGAGCTCCATGTCAGGCTCTGTGCTGACAGCTGGGAGCCTGGAGCCTGCTTCGGATTGTGTGTGTGTCTCTCTCTGCCCCTTCCCTGCTCACGCTCTGCCTCTCTCTCTCTCTCTGTCAAAAAAATAAAAAAATAAATAATAAATAAACAAACATTAAAAAAATTTTTTTAAAGAAAAAAAAAATGGTCGGGGCGCCTGGGTGGCGCAGTCGGTTAAGCGTCCGACTTCAGCCAGGTCACGATCTCGCGGTCCGTGAGTTCGAGCCCCGCGTCAGGCTCTGGGCTGATGGCTCGGAGCCTGGAGCCTGTTTCCGATTCTGTGTCTCCCTCTCTCTCTGCCCCTCCCCCGTTCATGCTCTGTCTCTCTCTGTCCCAAAAATAAATAAACGTTGAAAAAAAAATTAAAAAAAAAAATTAAAAAAAGAAAAAAGAAAAAAGAAAAAAAGAAAAAAAAATGGTCATATTTAAATGATGTACAATATCCAGGTGCCTAGGTGGCTTAGTCATTTAAGCATCTGACTCTTGATCTCACTTAGGTCATAATCTTAGGGTCATGAGTTCAAGTCCAGTATTGGACTCTGTACTGGATGTGGAACCTACTTAAAAAAAAAAAAAAAAAAACGACATAAAATATCTAGGAACTGATCAGATCATATCTGGAAGATGGTATTTAATTACTTAGTCTCTTATTTTGTAAAATGGGGATAATGATGATACCTATTTAACAGGGTTGTTTGTGACAAAAAAAAAAAAAAATATCTAGCTGCCATCTTGCGTCCCTACATGTGTACACCTAATCTCAACTGGTCCACCTGAGACCCCTGAGCGCCAACCCTAGTCCCCCGCATGGCCCACATCCACTCCAACAAGATGAAAGAAACTATCACGAACCAGTAGAAACTTGCCAAACTGCAAGCACAAGTGTGCATTGGTGGGAAAGGAACCGCTCCCTGAAAGAAGAAGATGGTTCATAGAACAGCTACAGCATATGATAAAAAACTTCAGTTCTCCTTAAAGAAGTTAGGGGTAAATAATATCTCTGGTATTGCAGAAATGAATATACTCACAAACCAAGGAACAGTGATCCACTTTAACAACCCTAAAGTTCAGGCAAACGCTTTCACCATTACAGGCCATGCTAAGACAAAGCAGCTGACAGAAATGCTCCCCAGTATCTTAAACCAACTTGGTGCAGACAGCCTGACTAGTTTAAGAAGATTGGTTGAAGCTCTGCCCAAACAATCTGTGGATGGAAAGGCACCACTCGCTACTGGAGATTATGATGATGAGGATGATGATAAAGTTCCAGATCTTGTGGAGAATTTTGATGAAGCTTCCAAGAATGAAGCAAACTGAATTGAGTCAACTTCTGAAGAAGAAAAAACTTGAAGCAATTACTGGGAGCTGCTATTTTACATTATGATTGCTTTTTAAACATTTTGTTCATGGATCTGATAAAATCTAGATCTCTAATATTTTTAAGCCCAAGCCCCTTGGACACTGCAGCTCTTTTCAGTTTTTGCTTATACACAATTCATTCTTTGCAGCTAATTAAGCTGAAGAAGCCTGGGGATAAAGTTTGAAACAAGGTTAATAAAGATCTTTGCCTAGTAAAAAAATAATAATAATAAGATAATATATTAAGGAGCTTAGAAGAGTGTTCAAAAGAAAGCATTCAATAAATATTAGGCATAATAATATGGCTTTAATTGAAAAATTATGTTCTAACATATATGAAAAGGTTAGCATTATAAATTTACTTATATTTATTTTATTTTTATTTTCCTAAAGTGTATTTTAAATTCTGAAGGTGATCTGAAGTTCTAATATTCTAGGTATTGAACAAATGAAGTCTTACTCTGTTTATACATTTCCAGGTCAGAAAAACTCTCTTTATATTTCCCTCATCAGGCTTCATCCTACTATGCCATACTTTTATTTGTTTATATGGGTGACAAATTCTTCTGTTAACACTCATAAGAACTGAGTAGAAGTAAGAATAGGAATTAAGTTTACCAAATCTGTGGGGATACTCCTGTGTTTTAGATAAAATCTGTCTTATAAAAATATAAATGATTAAGGAACTCTTCCTTTGGAAGAAAACATATTATTTTGTTTTTACTTTATTGTTTAGCCCCAATTTAAGCCTAAATTTAACAATGAAAATAGAATTTTCCTGGAGTATATGGCACTTTCTGTCTTTTCTAAGTACAGAATTACAGACACATTTAATGACAAATATTTTCCTCACAATACCAGTCAACAAATCTGTGGAAACATTGATTTATTGCTTATTAGAAACTGAGAACAGTAATAATAGGATATGTGGGAAATTTCAGAGGCAAAGATATATAGTTGACCCTTGAACAACACAGGTTTGAACTGTGTGGATCCACTTTGCATGGATTTTTTTTCAATAAACATACTGGAAAGTTTTTTTTGTGATTTGTGACACTTTGAAAAAAACCTGCAGGTAGGAGGCATCACAATCCCAGACTTCAAGCTGTACTACAAATCTGTAATCATCAAGACAGTATGCTATTGGCACAAGATCAGACACTCAGATCAATGGAACAGAATAGAAAACCCAGAAATGGACCCACAAACATATGGCCAACTAATCTTTGACAAAGCAGGAAAGAATATTCACTGGAATAAAGACAGTCTCTTCAGCAAGTGGTGCTGGGAAAACTGGACAGCAACATGCGGAAGAATGAACCTGGACCACTTTCTTACACCATACACAAAAATAAACTCAAAATGGATGAAAGACCTAAATGTAAGACAAAAAGCCATCAAAATCCTTGAGGAGAAAGCAGGCAAAAACCTCTTTGATCTTGGCTGCAGCAACTTCTTACTCAACACGTCTCCAGAGGCAAGGGAAACCAAAGCAAAAATGAACTGCTGGGACCTCATCAAAATAAAAATCTTCTGCACAGCAAAGGAAACAATCAGCAAAACTAAAAGGCAACCGATGGAATGGGAGAAGATATTTGCAAATGACATATCAGATAAAGGTCAGTATCCAAAATCTATAAAGAACTTATCAAACTCAGCACCCAAAAAACAAATAACCCAGTGAAGAAATGGGCAAAAGACATGAATAGACACTTCTCCAAGGAAGACATCCAGATGGCCAACCGATGCATGAAAACATGCTCAACATCACTCATCATTGGGGAAATACAAATCAAAACCACAATGAGATACCACCTTACACCTGTCAGAATGGCTAACATTAACAACTCAGACAAGAACAGATGTTGGCGAGGATGCGGAGAAAGAGGATCTCTTTTGCATTGTTGGTGGGAATGCAAGCTGGTGCAGCCACTCTGGAAAACAGTATGGAGGCTCCTCAAAAAAACTAAAAATAGAACTACCCTGCAACCCAGCAATTGCACTACTAGGCATTTATCCACAGGATACAGGTGTGCTGTTTCAAAGGGACACATGCACCCCCATGTTTATAGCAGCACTATCAACAATAGCCAAAGGATGGAAAGAGCCCAGATGTCCATCGATGGATGAATGGATAAAGAAGATGTGGTATATATATATACAATGGAGTATTATTTGGCCATCAAAAAGAATGAAATCTTGCCATTTGCAACTACGTGGATGGAACTGGAGGGTATCATGCTAGGTGAAATTAGTCAGTCAGAGAAAGACAAAAATCAGATGACTTCACTCATATGAGGACTTTAAGAGACAAAACAGATGAACATAAGGGAAGGGAAACAAAAATAATATAAAAACAGGGAGGGGGACAAAACAGAAGAGACTCATAAATATGGAGAACAAACTGAGGGTTGCTGGAGGGGTTGTGTGAGGGGGGATGGGCTAAATGGGTAAGGAGAATTAAGGAATCTACTCCTGAAATCATTGTTGCACCATATGCTAACTAATTTGGATGTAAATTTTAAAAAATAAGAAGTAAAATTAAAAAAAAAAACCTTCAGGTATACTGTGTAGCCTAAAAATATTGAAAAAATTTAAAAGCTATGTATGTCACAAATGCATAAAATATATGTAGGTATTAGTCTATTTTATCAGGTACTCCCCCAAAAATATACACAAGTCTATTACGAAAAGTTAAAATTTATCAAAACTAATGCACATACTTACAGACCATACGTGGTGCCATCCACAGTCAAGAAATGTAAGCAACATAAAGCTGCAGTGTTAAATCATAACAGCATAAAATTAACTGTAGTAGTATATATTGTACTGCTGTAATAGTTTTATAGCCATCTCTTGTTGCTACTGCGGTGAGGTCAAGGTTTGCTAATATCCATTTAAAATGATCTGTATGCGCAATTCATCTCTCCAGTAAATTGCCAATCTCAATAAAAAGTGATCTCTCACAGTTCTGGTGTGTTTTCATGTGTTTAGTGCAATACCATGAATCTTGAGTAACACCATAGGACCCATACATAGTGCCACTAGTGATGTTGGAAGTGCTCCCAAAAACAAAGTCATGACATTGTAAGAAAAAGATGAATTGGGGCGCCTGGGTGGCGCAGTCGGTTAAGCGTCCGACTTCAGCCAGGTCACGATCTCGGGGTCCGTGAGTTCGAGCCCCGCGTCAGGCTCTGGACTGATGGCTCAGAGCCTGGAGCCTGTTTCCGATTCTGTGTCTCCCTCTCTCTCTGCCCCTCCCCCGTTCATGCTCTGTCTCTCTCTGTCCCAAAAAAAATAAATAAACGTTGAAAAAAAAAATTAAAAAAAAAAAAAGAAAAAGATGAATTGCTTGATATGTCCCATAGACTGAATTCAGCAGCTGCAGCTGCCACCATTTCAAGAAAAATGAATTCAGTGTAAAGACCACTGTAAAAAGAAAAGAAAAGAGAAAGAAAGAAAGAAAGAAAGAAAGAAAGAAAGAAAGAAAGAAAAGGAAATTCCTAAAGCCATTGCTGCAGCTATGACAGTAGGCACAAAAGCCTTTCATTTTTTGCAAAATACCTTTTTATCTTGTATCGAAAATGCAGCTTTTATGTGGATACAAGATTGCTATAAGAAAGGAATACCTACTACAGACTCTGGTTCAAGAAAAAGCAAAGTCACTATATGACAACTTAAAGCAAAAGGAAGCTGAAGGATCCAAAGCTAGAGAATTCAATGTCAGCAAAGGATGGGTTGATAATTTTAGAAAGAGGTTTGGCTTAAAAAATGTCAAGGTAGGGGCATCTGTGTGGCTCAGTCAGTTAAGCGCCAACTTTCGTTCAGGTCATGATCTTGCGGGTTCAAAACCTGCATCAGGCTCTGTGCTGACAGCTCACAGCCTGGAGCCTACTTTGGATTCTGTGTCTCCCTCTCTCTCTTCTCCCTCCCCACTCATGCTCTGTCTCTCTTTATCTTTTAAAAATAAACATTAAAAAAATTTTTTTAATGTCGAGGTTAACAGGAAAAACAGCTTCTGCTGACCAAGAGGCAGCAGACAAGTTCCCAGATACCACTAAGAAAATCATTGAGGTGATGGGGCACCTGAGTGGCTCAACTGGTTGAGTGTCCCACTCTTTTTTTAAATTATTATTATTTTTAATTTATATCCATATTAGTTAACATATAGTGTAATAATGATTTCAGGAGTAGAATTTCGTGATTCATCACTTAACATGTAACACCAGTGATCATCCCAACAAGTGTCTTCCTTAATGCCCTTGCCCATTTAACCCATCCCCCCACCCAATACCCCTCCAGCAACCCTCACTCAGTTTGTTCTCTGTATTTAAGAGTCTCTTATGTTTTGTCCCCCTCTCTGTTTTTATATTATTTTTGCTTCCTTTCCTTTATGTTCATCTGTTGTGTATCTTGAATTCCACATATGAGTGAAGTCATATGATATTTGTCTTTCTCTGACTGACTAATTTCACTTAGCATAATACACTCTAGTTCCATCCATGTTGCTGCAAATGGCAAGATTTCATTCTTTTTGAGCGCTGAGTAATATTCCATTGTATACATATATACCACAACTTCTTTATCCATTCATCAGTCAGTGGACATTTGGGCTCTTTCCATACTTTGGCTATTGTCAATACTGCTGCTATAAACATTGGGATGCATGTGCCCCTTCGAAATAGCACACCTGTATCCTTCGATAAATACCTAGTAGTGCAATTGATGGGTCATAGGGTAGTTCTGTTTTTAATTTGTTGAGGCACCTCCATACTGTTGTTCAGAGTGGCTGCGTTGAGCATCCCACTCTTGATTCTGGCTCAGTTCATGATCCCAGGGTCGAGGGATCAAGCCCTGTGTTGGGCTCCACAATCAGCATGGAGCCTGCTTGAGATTATCTCTCTGCCTCTGCCCTCTCTCCTGCTTGCACTGTGCATGCTCTCTCTCTCTCTCTCTAAAGTTAAAAAAAAAATCATTGAAGATAAAGGCTATCTTCTGAACAGTTTTTTTAATGAAGATGAAAGTACCCTATTCTGGAAAAAAAAATACCTCAAAGGACATTTATTAGTAAGGAAAAGAAGTGAGCACCGGGATTTCAGGCAGGAAGGGATAGTGTTTTGTGCAAATGGAGTTGGGTTTATGATGGGGACTGCCCTTATCTATAAAGCTGCTAGTTCCCAATCCTTGAAGGGAAAAGATAAACACCAGCTGTCAGTCTTGTGATTATACAATAAGAAGGCCTGAGCAATGAGAACCCTTTTTCTGGATTGGTTCCATCAGTGCTTTGTCCCTAAAGTCAGGAAGCACCTTGCTGGTAAGGGACTGCCTTTTAAGGTTCTTTTGATATTGCACAATACCCTGGCCACCCAAAACCCCATGAATTCAATACCCAAGGTGTCGAACTATTCTACTTGCCCCCAGATACAACATTTCTAATTCAGCCTCTAGAACAGGGAGTCATAGGACTTTCAAGGCTCATTAGACACAATACTCTATGGAAAGGATAGTCAATGCTATGAAAGAGAACCCTGGTAAAGAGAACATCATGAAAGTCTGGAAGAATTATACCATTGAAGATGCCATTGTTATTATAGAAAAAGCTGTTAAAATAATTAAAGACCAAAACAATACATTTCTGCTGGAGAAAACTGTGTCCAGATATTGTGCATGACTTCACAGGATTTACAACAGAGCCAATCAAGGAAACCATGAAAGAGATTGTGGATATGGCAAAAAAAAAAAAAAAAAAATGTGGTGGGTGAAGGGTTTCAGGATATGAATCTTGGATAAATTCAAGAGCTAATAGACATGACACCAGAGGAATTAAAAGAAGATGACTTGATGGGGATGTTGATGGGGATGAGTGTTTCTGTATCAGTACTAGACGATGAGGAAGAAGACGTAGAAGAAGCAGTGCCAGAAAAAAAATTGACATTAGACAATCTGGCAGAAGGGTTCTGATTACTCATGACTGCTTTTAACTTCTTTTATGACATAGACCCTTCTATGATATGGACACTGAAACTAAAACAAACAGTGGAAGAAGAATTGGTTCCATATAGCAAAACATTTTTTTGAGAACTGAAAAAGAAAAAAAAATCAGACAGAAATTATAATGTATTTCCATAAAGTTACACCTGCCTGCCTCTCCTGCCTCTGCATCCATCTCCTCCACCACTTCCATCTCTGCCACCCATGAGACAGAAGGACAATTCTTCCTCTTCCTCCTCCTCCTCAGCCTACTCAACATGAAGACAATGATGATGATTTTATGCTGATATACTTCCACTTAATAAATAGTAAATAATCATCATGCTGTTAATAAACTTATCTAATGTGTACATGTGTGAGTGAATACCTAATAACTGTTGGCAAGGACAGTATGAGATGTTTTAGTGTCATCATCATTATTGCCTAAGTATTCATCATATAGTATTCATTGCCTAAGTATTCTTCATGTGCAAGATCTGTATAGAAGTGGATAACCTATCCCTACACAGGCATGACGTGAGTGATGTTTAATATAAAATAATAATGTGTTTGTTTTCTTACCGTATTATAACTTTGCTTTCAAAGAATTATATTACCAAACAGTATGTCTCTCTTGCTTGTAATTGCATGTCAGCCTATCATCACAATTAAGTTTTTTTAATGTAACAATGTTTCTAATACTGTATTATGAATACTATCATATAGTATTATGACTATAATACTATATGCCATAAAACTTTTATAACAATTTATTCATTAATGTACAAGCTAGGTTACCATGAAGCAACCATATTGCTGCTTCTTCATTATCAATGCATGGATTGTTATACCTGTAAATAAATATAAATTTCTTTTTCACATTACCTTTTCATTTTGATGTCTAGTATTATTAATATGTATAACATCTACATGGGGCGCCTGGGTGGCGCAGTCGGTTGAGCGTCCGACTTCAGCCAGGTCACGATCTCACGGTCCGTGAGTTCGAGCCCCGCGTCAAGCTCTGGGCTGATGGCTCAGAGCCTGGAGCCTGTTTCCGATTCTGTGTCTCCCTCTCTCTCTGCCCCTCCCCCGTTCATGCTCTGTCTCTCTCTGTCCCAAAAATAAATAAAAAACGTTGAAAAAAAAATTTTTTTAATAAAAAAATCATGTGGAAATACAAGACTCATAACAAAACAAAGCAGGAATGTATTTTAACAGACACACACACACAGACATACACACACACACAAGTCTTAGGAGGGAAAAAAAAGCAGTGGCTTCCTCAAAGCCTGAGACACCCTCCCAGACTCTTCTACTTGCTTCTTTCCATATTTACCAACATTTTCCTAAGTAAAATATTTATACTGCTATTTCTTGATTTGTAAATTTTAAAAAGTACCTATTATAAGATAAAGATCCAACACTTTATACTTTCCTTCCCTCTAGCCTCCCAATAGTTATATCTCAATATTTTAAATTAAATCAATGTTCCATGTTGACCTTATTATGACTCTATAAGTGTGGTTTAATTCTGGATCAATTTGTTCTATTTTTTAATTTTTTTTTGTAAATTTTTTTTTCAACGTTTATTTATTTTTGGGACAGAGAGAGACAGAGCATGAACGGGGGAGGGGCAGAGAGAGAGGGGGAGACACAGAATCTGAAACAGGCTCCAGGCTCTGAGCCATCAGCCCAGAGCCCGACGCAGGGCTCGAACTCACGGACCGTGAGATAGTGACCTGGCTGAAGTCGGACGCTTAACCGACTGCGCCACCCAGGCGCCCCTAATTTTTTAAATTTATTTATTTATTTGGAGAGGGGGGCAGGGAGGGGCAAAAAGAGGAGACAGAGAGAGAGAGAGAGAGAGAAAGAGAATCCCAAGAAGGCTCCACACTGCCAGCTTAGAGCTGTATGTGGGGCTGGAACTCACAAACCATGAGACCACAACCTGAGCCAAAATCAAGAGTCGGATGCTAAATGGACTGAGCCACCCAGGCGTCCTGGATCAATTAGTTCTATTATGGGGCACCTGGGTGGCTTAGTCCATTCAGCATCTGACTCTTGATTTCGGCTCAGGTCATGACCTCACTGTCATGAGACTGAGCCCCACGTTGGGCTCTGTGCTGGGCCTGGAGCCTGCTTAAGATTCTCTCCCTCTCCATCTGCCCCTCCTCCATTTGTGAGTACATGCACTCTCTCTCTCTCTCAAAAAAAAAATAATGAGTTCTATTATGATTACATTTACTTTCTTTTTTTTTTCAATATATGAAATTTATTGTCAAATTGGTTTCCATACAACACCCAGTGCTCATCCCAAAAGGTGCCCTCCTCAATACCCATCACCCACCCTCCCTCCCTCCCACCCCCGCATCAACCCTCAGTTTGTTCTCAGTTTTTAAGAGTCTCTTATGTACATTTACTTTCTTATACAACTTTTTGTTCTTGGAATTAATAATTGCCTCAGTTTTTGGTTTACCAAATTTTCTGTGTTATTATCACTAGTTCTTCCAGAAATGTAAAAATGCCTAAACTATTTCAACATAGACAAACACTCTATCAGTTTCACTGGAAACACTCCACTGAAACATTCCTTCCTTCAGTCTGGACTGTTCCTCCCTAGGTCTGCTGTATAGCTGTCATCTTGGGACTTTCTTTTGCCTCTTGCCTTGGCTAATCTCCTCTCCTAAAATTTATATCTTTGTCTTTCTTGTTTCAGTAGAGCATGTCTTCCAGTACTGTCCCAGGAAAAGATGGGAGGAGATGGGTAGTAAATTTTTGATCCTTGCATGCCTGAAAATATATTTAATTGCCCCCACACTTGATTGATAATATGACTTAGTATAGAATTCTAAGTTGAAAATAATATTCTCTCCAAATTTTGAAAGCACTGTTTCACTGTCTTCTAGCAACCAGTGTTAACATTGAGATATATGTGACTCTTATGATCTACTCTTTTTATAAATGATGCATTTCCCTTTCCCTGCTCCCTCTTCACTTCCCATCACCAAGATTCCTTTTATCTCTTGTATTTAGAAATTTCATGATGATGTGCCATTGTGGCTTTTTTTCAAGTTTATTTATAAATTTTTTTTGGGTGGGGGAGGGGCAGGGAGAGGGAGAGAGGCAGAATCCCAAGCAGGCTCTGCACTGTCAGCGCAGAGCCTGATGCAGGACTCGAACTCATGAACCATGAGATCATGACCTGAACTGAAATCAAGATACTTACCAACTGAGCCAGCAAGGTGCCCCTACAATAGTGTTTTTTATTTTGTTTTTTTTCCCCTACATTATGCTGAGCACTTAGTCGGTTGTCAGTTTGGAAACTCATGTCCTTCAATTATCAGAGATCTTCTCATAATTTCTTTGATAATTTCCTTTCCTCCATTTCTTCCATATTTCCAGAACTCTTATTAGCCTCATGTTGGACCTTATGGATTCATCCTCTATTTATCTTTTCATTCTTATTTTCCATTTCTGTATTTTTTTCTCTTTTTCAGGAGATTCCTCAATTTTATATATAAATACTACTATGAATTGTTTATTTTTGTTATTATATATTTTTTTAAATTTTTTTTCAATGTTTATTTATTTTTGGGACAGAGAGAGACAGAGCATGAACGGGGGAGGGGCAGAGAGAGAGGGAGACACAGAATCGGAAACAGGCTCCAGGCTCCGAGCCATCAGCCCAGAGCCTGACGCGGGGCTCGAACTCACGGACCGCGAGATCGTGACCTGGCTGAAGTCGGACGCTTAACCGACTGCGCCACCCAGGCGCCCCTGTTATTATATTTTTAATTTCCTAGAGCTATTATCCTCTGATCATCCCTTTTTTGGAGCATCTTGTCATTACTTTATGGATGCACTATTTTATAACTATCTCTTAGAAGATGCTTATTGTTTTTAAAAATATATTCTTCTGTTCTCTATATTATCTCTCTTACCCTCTGAGTTTCTCTTTTCTTTCCTCTTCCATTTCAATTTGATGCTGCCTTTCTTGGTGAAAGTTTATGTCAACTATTTGGTGATCTTTGCTGTCCCTTCATATTTAAGAGTGAGTCACTACAAAGGTATTTGGAAGCTCTGTGTTAAGAGGAAGAGTTTGTCAGTTGTTGGGCTTTCTTGCAAGATGATAAAGTGGGGACCTATTTGCTTTGTTGGGAGACCCTCAAGTGTCAGTATCTACAGATCTTGCTTCTGGTGTTATCCAATTTTAAGTTTTTCCCAAAATTAATTCTCTGCTCTCCTGCCTAGGGAATATAAGCCTTGCCATCAGTATTCCTGGAGTGAAACAGAGTGAGAGGGCTTGGCAAGTTTCCTCGTTTAGCAAGTAGACATTCATTTGATCGGTTTTCAGTGTGGTATCCTCCCCTCCTGGTCTCCTCAGCTATAATCTTTAGCTGGGCCTGGTATCTCAGTCTGGAGCTTCTCTAGTTCATTTTTCCCCCACAGAATAAACCCCAGCGTTCTGCCAAAGAAATGGAGGGGTAGTCACTTAACTGAGCAGAATGAGGAAAGGACCTGGTAATTTAACTTCTTATATAAACCTTTAACCAGTCTCCCTTTTCAGCCCCTCACATATCTCTACTGCTTTCTTATTTGCTCCTTCCAACTCCTGACATTCTAGTGTTCTGTAATAGGAACTTGCTTGCCTCTTGTTAGCATATGCCTCTCAAGCATTTGGAATCGTTTTCTTAGCTCAACTTGCCATCTTCCAAAAATGTGTTGATATCCCTCATCTGCTTTTGTCTTTCTTACTCTCTTTGTCCTTCTGTGCTGATAAATTTTAAAATATTAACTCACTGTCATTTTAGTGAGTTAAAGAGAATAGGGAAGGGAATAGGGATGAAGACATGTGTTTAATCCGTCCATATATAAGAAGAATTGCCAGGCTGTCAAGATGCTCACTCTTTTGCTCCTATAAAAATTTCAGAACCAGAAAACTCAAAGATAAAATTCTGTTCTCATGAGGCTAATGTGGAAAAAGCATGAGTCTGAGAACTGCAGTACCTATTTTCAAGTGCTGTTATAGCCATTCATTGGTTGATTTATGTAAGTTATTTTCTGACTTTTTCATCATCTGTAAAATGGTGACAATTATCCCTACACAGCCTATCTTACTTGTAATGACCAAGTAAGACAATTGACAGAAATGTATAAATACACAATAAACATATATCATTTATTATTGACTATATTACTAATAGGCATAGTCAAATATATTTTGAGAGGCAATGTAACACAATATAAGGAATATGGGCTTCAGTCATACAGAGCTGGAATTAAATTCCATCTTTGTCATTCATTGTGTGATTTTGGGTAATGACTTAACCTCTCTGAGCTTCATTTTCCCTGTTCATAAAATGAATATAGGGGGTACCTGGGTGGCTTCAGTTGGTTGAGCTTCTGACTCTTGATTTCCGCTCAGGTCATGATCCAAAGGTCGTGGGATCAAGCCCTGCATTGGACTCTACACTGCCAGCACAGAACCTGCTTGGGATTCTCTCCCTCTCTCTCTCACCACCCCCAACTCACGCATGCAGGCACTCCCTCATGTGCGCATGCTCTCTCTCAAAATAAATAAATAAACATTTTTAAAAAAAGATTCTTGAGGTGCCTGCGTGGCTCAGCCAGTTGAGTGTCCCAACTTCAGCTCAGGTCATGAACTCATAGTTCGTGGGTTTGAGCCCCGCATCAGATTCACTGCTGTCAGCACAGAGCCTACTTTGGATCCTCTGTACCCCTCTCTCTCTGCCGCTCCCCCATGTTCTCTCTCTCTCTCATATAAATAAACATTAAAAGAAAAGTATTATATCTCTCCCTCCGCCCCTCTCCCCAGCTTGTGCTGTCTCTCTCTCTCTCTCTCTCTCTCTCTCTCTCAAAAAAAAAAGAGTATAATATTATTAACCTATCAAGGCTTTTGTGAAGATTAAATGAGATATCACATGTAAGACATCTGCTATAGAGCCTGATGCTTAGTAGACACTAAGCAGATATTACCCTCATACCTCCCAAATTTGGGACCAGCTTTCTCATGCTCACATGAAAATCCTGAGCTTGTATTTCCTCAATTAATGTTAAACCACATTAGTAATTAGCATCTTAGGTCATCTATAGTCCTCATAAAGGCTGTTTATTTGCTGTGTTCCTGGAACTAAATTATAAGGTAAGCAGCCCAAAGTTTAAGAGTTCAGTATACATATCCTTTCAAGTGGTAACAGGTTATTGCTGAGGCATCTTTAGGAATATTTTGTTATAAAACAGGATGTGAAACTTGTGATGAATATTAAAAGAGATCAGGGACACTGGAATGCCAGAAAAACTACTACTGAAAAAAAATGATCTTAAGCGTTGTTGGTTGTTGGTTTTTTTTCTTTTTTTCTATTTGGTCCTCACAGAAACCCAGAAGCCAAGGCTTTATTAATAATATTATCCTGTTTAAAGATGAAGAAATCAAGGCACAAGTAAAAACAGTAACTTTCACAAGATTCATTGGTCACTGGGAAACAACCAAGAATAACCTCGGTCTTTTGACTCCCTGTTCAGTGCTGTTATCTTTTTTAATAACATAAAATTCACAGTGGTAACCATTTTTAAAAACATTTTTTTAATGTTTATTCATTTTTGAGAGACAAGGAGACAGACTCCCAGCAGGGAAGGGGCAGAGAGGGAGGGAGACACAGAATCCAAAGCAGGCTCCAGGCTCTGAGCTGTCAGCACAGAGCCTGAAGCGGAGCTCAAAGTCACCAATCGCAATCATGACCTGAGCCGAAGTCGGACGTTTAACCGACTGAGCCACCCTATGTTAACCATTTTTAAGTGTACGTTTCATTTCAGTACATTCACATTGTTGTGCAACCAGTCTCCAGAACTCTTTCGTCTTGCAAAACTGAAACTCTGCCACCATTAAATAACAACTCCCCTTTCTTCTGCCCCCAGCCCCAGGCAACCACCATTCTACTTTCTGTTTCTATGAGAGTGACTACTCTAGGTACCTCACATAAATGGAAGTGTATAATATTTGTCTTTTTGTGACTGGCTTATTTCATTCAGCATAATGCCCTCAAGGTTCATCCGTGTTGCAATATGTGTCAGAACTGCCTTCATTTTTAAGACTGAATAATATTCCACTGGATGTATAACCACATTTTGTTTTTCCGTCCATCTACCAACAGACACTTGGGTTGCTTCCACTATTGGCTACTGTGAAGAATGCTGCTATAAACGTAGGTGTACAAAAATCTCTTTGGGACTCTCCTTTCAACTCTTTTGGGTATATACCACAAGTGGAATTGTTGGATAATATGGTAATTCTAATTTTTTGAGTAACCACTATACTATTTTGAAGAACAGCTATATATAGCAGCTGTACCATTTTACATTCCCACTGACAGTGCACAAGGGTTCCAATTTCTCCACATCCTTGCTAACACTTGTCCTTTTCTGTTTTCTGTTTTGCTCTGTTTTTATAATAGCCATCTTAATGGATGTGAGGTAGTATCTTCAGAGGTTATCTTCAGAGTTTTGCAGTCTTCTGAGATGACAAGACACTGAATGACCATGGGTAACTTACCAAGAATTTGCAGTATTAAAATCCTACTAGATTTAAGACACTACTGTAGGATGCAACAGTACATATAGTCCCTGCTCTCAAGAATTTTACAATCTAGCTAGGAAGAAAGAACATATGCACTTAAAAATGCAAGACAGCATGGTGTAAATAATATGTGCTACATGAAGATGGAGAAGGGTAAAATTATAACAGGGGATGATTAGAAAAGGCTTTAAAGAGCAAGTGGCACCTCAAACATTTTTAAAGGGAGGGTTTAATTATTCAAAAGAAGAGAGGAAGAAATTAATTATTGAATTTCATTTATTAATTCATACATTCTTTCAATGCTTAAAATAAAGCATTTTATTGTGCTCCCAATAAGTACTAGACACTATGAAAGTGTTGGGGTTACAAAGTCTCTCAAGAGCAAGGCAGTAAGATATACAATGAGTAGTGATAATCCAAGGTGCTGAGTGTATACATGGTGCACTGAATCACCCCTTTCTAAGAGTCTGCTGATATGTCAAGAAGACAAAAAATCTTTTATGGTAACTCGTAAAGAGAGTATGTAAAGCACCTTTCTTTCCTGACTATGTTCATACCCAATTGTTTCAAACAATACAGTTGAGGGATACCTGGGTAGCTCAGTTGGTTAAGCGTCCAACTTTCGCTTAGGTCATGATCTCATGGTTCATGGGTTTGAGCCCCGCGTCAGGCTCTGTGCTGACAGCTCAGAGCCTGGAGCCTGCTTCAGATTCTGTGTCTCCCTCTGTCTGCCCTGCCCCTGTTCATGCTTTGTCTCTCAAAAATAAATCAACGTTAAAAATTTTTAAAAACAACAACAACAACAAAAACCCGATACAGTTGAGAAGTTTCGTATTCTTCCTTGGGAAGGAGACTATGTGTAAGAAGCTCAAGCTGTTGCAAGTTAGTTATTAGCACTCATACTTATCACTCCATATGGATCCTTGCATTCAGAAACATGTGCAAGGTATTTGGGAAGCAAGGAAAGATAAATAAGACAGATCCTGCCCTGCAGGATCTCAAAGGTAGCTATAATATATAAGGGCTGTTGCAGGGGAAAGAGAGAAAACAATCAGGAAGAAAGAAATAGCTTTTCCCCTCTAGAGAAGTCATAAGCTTGTAAGAAGTAACATTTAAGCTGGATCTTAAAGAATGGCAGGAGTTCATCACCTAGGAAGAGGTGGGATGAACATTCCAGCCAGAGAAATGGCATTTCAGGAAATATAAAGTAACTCAGTGTGGCTGGAACTGACAATACCTGATAGACAGTAGAAAGAAGGGTAGAGAGTAAAGTGGTAGGAAAGCTGGAGAAGTAGACTGTAGATAGCTATTATCTGAAGGTAACAGAGAATTAACTGATTTTTAGGCAGGGGAACAATATGATTGGGTTTCTTAAAATAAAACTTGTGAGCTAGATGGAGGATGAATTGAAGTCAAAGAGAATCAAGAAGGAGACATCAAAGGAGGTCAGCTGGTTAATCAAATCAGGTCTTGCAGACACTTGTGGTAGAGCACTAGAGTTCAAGGTCTCATATTTGGCCTTCAAGACCAGAAATCTGATATTCCTAATGCATCTAGCATGGAAGAGATATTTGAGGATTGACTTACAATAACCAAATTCACAAGAAAATGTGGTATAAAGTATAATTCTAATTTACTAATGTTCATTCATTCATCGAACACAAAGAATCTACTTTGTGCTAAGCACTGTTCTAGGTTCTAGGGACACAGCTGTGATTAACAATTTCCTGCCCTCACAGAGTTACATTCTAGCATGGGATATATTTTTCCAGTGACTGAAATATTCGTGTTTGCTGTCCAAAGCATTTCATTACTAGGGAATCTAAGTTGCTTATCAAAATGTTCTTTGGTAAATGATCAGAAAAAAAAAGAGGTGGATGATTTTAAAGTCCATTTCATTCTGGCCACAGGTATATCTGTGTGCTAGAACAGGTATACATTGTAATGAATAGCTTAACAATGTTCTTTGGATTTATGATTTCTCTTCCTGAACATTGCTGGATGAAAACAAACATGGCCATCACGATGTACTACAAAGCTGTAGTAATCAAAACAGTATGGTACTAGCACAGAAACAGACACATTGATCAATGGAACAGAATAGAGAGCCCAGAAATAAACCCATGCTTATATGGTCAATTAATCTTTGACAGAGGAGGAAGAATATACCATGGGGAAAAGAGAGTCTCTTCAACAAATGGTGCAGACAAAACTGGACAGCTACATGCAAAAAAAAAAAAAAAAGAAAGAAAGAAAGAAAGAAAGAAACTGGACCACTTTCTTACACCATACACAAAAATATACTCAAAATGGATTAAAATCCTAAATGTGAGACTTGAAACCATAACTCCTTGAAGAAAACATAGAAGCAGTAATTCCTTTAACATTAGCCATAGAAACATTTTTCTAGCTATTCAGATGAGGGAAACAAAAGCAAATTAAACTATTGGGACTACACCAAAATAAAAAGCTTTTGCACAGTGAAGGAAGCCATCAATAAAACGGCAAGGAAACCTACTGAATGGAAGAAGATATTTGCAAATAATATATCCTATAAGGGGTTAATATCCCAAATATACAAAGAATATATACAACTCAACACCAAAAATACCCCTCCCAAATAATCTGATTTAATAATGAGCAGAGGACCTGAATAGACATTTTTCCAAAGAAGACATACAAATGGTGGCCAACAGACACATGAAAAGATGCTCAACATCATTAATCATCAGGGAAATGCAATTCAAAACCACAATGAGCTATCATCTTGCATCTGTCAGAATGGCTAGAATCAAAAACACAAGAAATAACAACTGTTGGTGTGGATGTAAAGAAAAAGGAACCCTAGTGCACAGTTGGTGGGAATGTAATTTGGTGCAGCCGCTATGGAAAACAGTATAAAGGTTCCTCAAAAAATTGTAAAAATAGAATTATCATATGATCCAATAATTTCACTACTAGGTATTTACCCAAAGAAAACAAAAACACAAATTCCAAAAGCTATATGTACACCCAGGTTTATTGCAACATTATTTACAATAGCCAAGATATGGAAGCAGCCCAAGTGTCCATCCATAGATGAATAAAAAAAGATGTAGGGGCACCTGGGTGGCTCAGTCAGTTAAGCGTCCAACTTCGGCTCGGGTTATGATCTCGCAGTTTGTGAGTTCGAGCCCTGCATCAGGTTCTGTGCTGACAACTCAGAGCTTGGAACCTGCTTCAGATTCTGTGTCTCCCACTCTCTCTGCCCCTCCCCACCACTCAAAAATAAATAAACATTAAAAAAAAGAAGATGTGGTATTTATCTGGAGTTAAAATAAATAAGTAAATAAATAAAGTTATAAATTAAGCTAAAAAAAAAAAGATGACACAGTACATACCTACAATGGAATATTAGCAATAAAAAGGAATGAGATCTTGCAGTTTGCAACAACACAGATGGCCCTAGAGGGTACAATGCCAAATGAAACAAGTCAGACAAAGAAAAAGACCATGTGATTTCACTCATATGTGGAATTTAAGAAACAAATGAAAAAACAAATAAAAAAGGAGACAAACACAAAAACAGACTTTTAAATATAGAGGACAAACTGGTGGTTGTGGGGAGGGGAGGTGGGTGAAACAGATAAAAGGGATTAGGAGAACACTTACTATGAGGAGCATTGAGTAATGTATAGAATTGTTGAATCATTACATTGTATACTGAAACTAACATAACACTGTATGTTAATTATATTTCAATAACATTAACAAAAAAGATTATTTCTCCTTTGGAAAGAAAAGGAAAGGAAAGGAAAGGAAAGGAAAGGAAAGGAAAGGAAAGGAA
>NW_024412427.1:11575519-11663101 GCF_014898765.1 Herpailurus yagouaroundi
AGGAAAGGAAAGGAAAGGAAAGGAAAGGAAAGGAAAGGAAAGGAAAGAAAGAAAAGGAAAGAAAACATGGATGTATCCAAGCTGAGGATTCTCTTTCTGGATTCCAGGTGAACCATTTCAATTCTAACACACTCTTAGACATATCGCAACATAGTTGATTTTTATTATGTTAGCTTCAGTATTTTTTTTATTTTTTAATTTATTGTTTATTTTTTAAAATTTACATCCAAATTAGTCAGCATATAGTGCAACAATGATTTCAGGAGTAGATTCCTTAGTGCCCCTTACCCATCTAGCCCATCCCCCCTCCCACAACCCCTCCAGTAACCCTCAATTTGTTCTCCATATTTATGAGTCTCTTCTGCTTTGCCCCCCTCCCTGTTTTTATATTATTTTTGTTTCCCTTCCCTTATGTTCATCTGTTTTGTCTCTTAAAGTCCTCATATGAGTGAAGTCATATGATGTTTGTCTTTCTCTGACTAATTTCACTTAGCATAATACCCTCCAGTTCCATCCAAGTTTCAGTATTTTTTCAATCATTTATTGTTAAATAAAGGCTCCAACTTCAACTATATCACTAAAAGCAATCATGTTAAAATTTCAATACTATTGGATTTTCATCCATTAATTCAACAAATTATCCTCAAGGAATTTATATATACTCTAGAAGTGAAGTGAGATTATGAAAATCACAAGTAAACAACTGACCAATAAATTAAACAAATTATGGTAAGTGTTATAAAGGAAAAGGTCAAGAGGAGAATGTAGTATCCAAGAAAGTCACCTGGACTAAACTAATGGCAGTGGAGATAGAAGTGGTTGGATTTCAGATTTATTTTGGACACAGAATCAACAAGACTTGATAATGAATTGGATGAAGAGGGCAAGGAAAAGGAAGAAAGTGAGTTAACTAGCATCTGGGTAGAGAGCAGTGCCCTTAATTTATGAGATGAGGAAGACATGTAGCAGAAAATACCCAGAATTCTGTTTTAAACACAGTAACTTTGAGATCTCTCTGAGACAAACAAACATAGAAAAAGTAGGTACTTGGATATCTGTGGCTGGAACTCAGTGGAGAGGTTTGGGTTGTAAATATGAATTTAGGAATCATTAACATAATGACAGTATTTAGAGATGTATTTTCATTAGACTACAGCCTGGTTAACTTTCTTAGAATTGATAATTCCTAAATCTCCTCAGTGACACATTATTTTACAAGTCATTTTTATATATGGTTAACTAATTAATAATTCATTTCTACTAATTTAGTTCCTAAAGGTTAATTCTATTCAAGACTTCCTTGCAGGGAGCCTCACTATGCCTTCTGTTTACTACAGCAACCCAAAGATTAATTTAATTTCAGAGTTGCCAGATGCTTTTTATTAATATCTCAGTGACTGTTCTCTTTCTTCACCAAGCTAACTCTTAAAAAAACTCCACATAATGTGCAAATAGATGAAAGGGTTGCATAGGTTTGGATTTCTATATGGATTAGAATATCTTATGTTTTCTGTAAATTAAGTATCACCTACAAGGATATATGGGCTTGCTTACCAAGTAGAAGGAGTACAGGATTAAGAATCATGAGCTCTGGGTTCCGGTTCAAATACTATCACTGTTAAATTTTCTTTAAGTCATAGCCTCTATAGGCCTGCTATTTTATGGGCCAAGTGAAGAGACTGCAGATTATTTTAAAGTTTATTTTATTCATTTATTTTCAGAGAGAGAGAGAGAATGTCAAGCAGGTTCTGCATTGCCAGTGTGGAGCCCAAAGCGGAGCTCGAACCCATGAACCATGACAGCCAAAATTAAGAGTCGGATGCTTAACCAACTGAGCCACTCAGGTGCCCCAACACTATGGATTATTTTAAAGCCTATGAAAACATAACATTTTGTATATACTTGAAGGATTATCATTACCTTCATATTGAGTAGCTGGAGATCTGGAGTGGTACTGAGCATCAAGAATGGTCCAGAGTGAATATACCAATAGTCTATTTCTGGATTTCTCACTATTCGTTGTGGACTCCATAACTTGGCTTCTGTATCTATAAAACAGAAAAATCACAACGATTTCCCTCACTGTAATGAGAAGAAAATTAATAAATGTCTATATATTTTGCAGAGATTCTTAGATGAAAGAGGTTAGGAAGACACAAGTGATTATTTGTGTTGATACTCTTACTTACTAGCTTACTCTAAGTAGGATCTATCTCTTCGAAAACCTGGAAAAGCTTAGCTGCCATTACTTTGTGATTTTTGTCAGCTCCCCAGGGAATCTTGGTTTTCCTGAAAAACAAGCTATTACCTTGGGGGATACCTGAAATCTCTGAAGAGTCTCTTGCAAGTTGCCAGCTCAGGGAGGTCAGATTTGGGACCACGCTGTAATGGAAAAGAAATCTTTTCAGAAAAGTGGTCAAGACTATTTGCTAAGCATACTAGCATTTCCCAAACGTGGATCAGAGGTCCTATGAGGCCTCATTAAGACTTTTTGTGTCTTTGTTAGTGTGAACTGAATAACTGAAGGGTGATTTCCTAAGAGCTCCTCTCCACTTTGATCACTTCTCTGTTTTTTCCCCACTTCCTTTGTCTATGCTTTGTCTCAGTCTTCATTTTTCTAGTTGAACAGGCTTTCCAAAACCTAAGGCACACTGTTTCTCTCTCTTTTCAAGATCTCCCCATTCAAAATGGTTTGGGGATTTTCATGCCCCAAATGTTTGTTACCTCTCAAAGACCCAGGAGGAGATAAATGGTAGACACCAGTGGCTCTCAACCACAGGTGGTTTGGTAATGTCTGGAGACATTTTTGGTTGTCACAACTAGGAGCAGGGTGCCACTGACACGATGGAGGCCAGGGATGCTGGTAAACATCCTATTATGCACAGAACTCCCAACAACAAAGAATTATCTGGCCCTAAGGAGGCTGCAGTGCCTCCTCAGTCATCTCCAGCTACTGCAGCCTCCATAGGGATGCCGATTCTCGGGATGGTAAAGGGGCAGCTGCTGACATCAGATTGTCTGGACTTGGATCCCCAGGTTCCCTCTTTTGCTGGCTGTGATTTTGGACTAATCAGTGCCATGAAAGCACAGTTTCCTCATTCAAAAAAAGGGGCTAATAAAGTGTTCTCATAAGCTGTAAATTCCTTAGAGGCAGTGACCTAATTTTACCTGCCAAGCTTAGATTAGGGACTAGCATCCAATGCAGAGTACTAAATGTCTATGGATTGTCTCACATAGTTGTTTTGAGGCCTAAAGTAGAACACATGTATTAAGTGATATGAAGCACAGTGAAAAGGAGAAAAGCAACCCCTGATAGTGGGAATTAGGCTGGTACCATAAACTGGGATGTGCTGCCCCGTTGAACATAAACAATTTTATAGACCACCAAAATCGGACAAAGCCACTCTGGTCAGGATGAATTAAAACAAAAACAAAACCACTCCATAATCATGTCTAAAAACAAACAAACAAAGAACATTTTCCCAATCACATATGCACACAAAAAACAAATCTCCCTGTCTTGGCTAACAGGAGGGACTGCTTCATAACCAATCATAGTTTTAGTTTCTCTTGGCTCTTCTCCCTTTTTAAGTAAGAATTATTAAAATACCCCATCACAGAAGTACCACCACCTCAAAACAGTAACCAATCTAGACAGAAGGCCTGCTTCCTTGAAACACTCCTTGAAGTTACCTAACACAAGCCCATATATAAATTTTTTTTTCCGGGACCTTCTTCCTGAGTGTCCCCATCCTTCGTGGTGTGTCTCCCTCCTCTCAAGGAGACAATAAGCCCAATTTTGTTCAACGATAGCTGTGTTCTCAGTGGCCTTTGGCTGGAGGGCACTGACAATGGTGAGAGCTCCTTACAAGGTAACCACTTTTAGGGCACCTGGGTGGCTCAGTCGGTTGAGCCTCTGACTTTTGATTTTGGCTCAGGTCACAAACTCACAGTTGGTGGGCTCAAGCGCCTGGTCAGGCTCCACATTGGGAGCATGCCTGGAACTCTCTTTTCTTTCTCTCTCTCCCCTTGGCCCCTCCCCTGCTCATTCTTTCCCTCACTCAAAATAAATAAATAAATAAACAGGTTTTTTGTTTTTTTTGTGTGTGTGTTTTTTTTTTAATTTTTCTTTTTCAACGTTTATTTATTTTTGGGACAGAGAGAGACAAAGCATGAATGGGGGAGGGGCAGAGAGAGAGGGAGACACAGAATCGGAAATAGGCTCCAGGCTCCGAGCCATCAGCCCAGAGCCCGACGCGGGGCTTGAACTCACGGACCGCGAGATCGTGACCTGGCTGAAGTCGGACGCTTAACCGACTGTGCCACCCACGCGCCCCGGTTTTTTTGCTATTATTATGCCTCAAGGGGAATTGCATGATGCACCCACAGTGTTCAAGCAGGGATTTCATAAACAAGTGTTTTCAGGATTCCTGAAAGACTGCTAGCAGGCTGTTTCTTTTAGGGGACATCTTCTCTCAAGACTACATGAGGAGAGACTTTTGGTTTTGGACCTCCCAAGTTGAAATCTAGCCTGTTGTTAGGTTAAATTTCTCCTTAAGCAGGGACGCCTCTCAGTCGGTTAAGTCTCCACTCTTGGTTTCAGCTCAGGTCATGATCTCACAGTTCGTGGGTTCGGAGCCCCACGGTGGGACCCACGCTATCAGCACGAAGTCTGGTTGGGATTCTCTCTATGCCCCTCTGACCCATCCCTGCTCATGTTCTCCTCTCTCTCTCAAAATAAATAAACTTAAAAGAAATCCCACTAAGTAAAACCTCTTAAATTTTTTTTAAAAAATGTCTATTAATTTTTGAGAGAGAGAGAGAGAGAGAGAGAGAGAGAGAGAGAGAGACAGCGCGCGAGCAGGGGAGGGGCAGGGAGAGAGGGAGACAGAGACACAGAATCCCAAGCGGGCTCCAGGCTCTTAACTGTCAGCACAGAGCCCCCATGTGGGGCTGGAACACGCTAACCACGACTTCGTGACCGGACCCAAGGCCCAAGGACCCAAGTCCCACGCTTTACCGAGTGAGCCACCCAGGCGCCCCTAGTGAAAGCTCCTCGGTGAGGTGCGCGCTTCTAGCACCAAGGAGTCCCTCAAACGTTAGAACACCTCGAGGGCGCATAGCGGAGGTAGTAGCAAGGAAACTAAAACCCTAACGGGCTCATATTATTGAGCTCTCACCTCCTACCCTAACCTAGGATAAATGGCCCCGAATTCACTTGACAAGCCGTGCAGAACATCGCAGAAACGTCTGCGCTGCGAAAGACTAAGGTAAGAGCAGCCACCTGCAAGAACCAATCTCCCGGCAAGGTTCCTCAGACGTAGCAAAAGCGCACGGATCGCGGGACTGCTGTGCCTCAAGTGCCCGCCTCTTCCAGGCGGACTACAAGTCCCGGCTTGCCTGGCGCCACGCCGTCGCCTGGTAACTCGCGCCAGACGGAGCGCTCCAGGTTGGCCCCGCCGCGCGCCTGCGCTTTGGCAGGTTCTGCGCAGGCGTATTTCCAACGCTTGGGAGGAGAGGGCGGGGTGTCGTTCCCTTTCGCTGATGCAAGAGCCTAGTGCGGTGGTGGGAGAAGTGTCGGCAGGAGCAACGCTGCCGCTGGGGCCTGGGGCTGACCCGTCCGACTTCCCGTCTGTGCCGAGCCCACTCGAGCTGCCGCCATGTCCGGGGATGAGGTGAGGGCCTGAGCCTGGCTCTAGGGCTAAGGACTGAGGCGGGGAGCCCAACCCACCCCAGTGTGGGAGACCGGGCCTGCGGCCTAGTAGCCGGCCGCCGCCATGTGGAGCAGCCGGGCCTAGGCGGCCGGGAGCGGTAGAGCCAGTGAGGACTTCGGAGCCGCGGGCCTGGCCGCGTCCGGCTCTCCTCAGGGCGGCGGCGCCGAGGCCTGCGTCCTTTCGTTGGCCGGCGTTTCCAGAATTGAGAGCTCGTTGAGTCGCCGTCCCAGAAGGGGGCTTGAATGCCTGGGTAATGCCCCGAAAGAACGAGATTGAGGCTGGCGACCCCTGCATTCCTTTCGGTTTGACACTGGGGCACCAACTCTCCTCACTGCGCGCCAGGCGTGCTGAGAGGAACCTTCCTCAGCTCCGACGGAGCGCCCTCGTTGAAAACTTTGCAGGCTCTCTTGTCCTGGCCGGTGTCCGCCCTCATGCTCATAACGAGCATTATTTCTTAAAAAGACCGAGGGGTGAGGGAGATAGGACGAGAGGAAAAGATCCTTCAGCCTCAGTAAGTGACTGACCTCGGAAAGTTTTAGGGCGGGAGTCCCTGAGCCTTCCTGAACGGAGAGCTCTGAGACGTGAGCGGGAAAATCCGGCTGCAAAGCTGGCTGGATCGTTTTCTCCCGTCGTGCTTGTACCTCAGCAAATTTTCTCAAATCCTTTTTAGCCAGGTTGGTTCCAGTTCATTTAAAATCAAACGGCTTATGATGAAATTTGATTTTAAGTACTGTCAGTAGGTATTGATCAACACTGGGGGGGAAAGCTACGGCTTACCGGCCAGGTCTCCCCGCCAAAAGCAGTGCTCTTGAATTTATAATTCACTTTATAAATATTGGGGTGCTTGGCCTCTAGCGCCTTGGAGAGGAGTTAGAGGAAAAAATCGAGGCTTCCTCGAGCGTTGGCGTTTTAGGTAGACCCTGAACGTTGCTGAGAATTTCCACAAGTAGTGGAAAGGCCTGATCACAGGGTAAAGAAGTGGTTGAGAAGGCAAGTACATGTAATCACAGAAGGAATATTCTGCAATTTGTTTAAGGTTGATCCCCTTGAAATATAGTGGTGGCTAATTCACAGAAGGATTTGAAGACCAAAATAAGGAATTTTGATTTTATTCTGGAGGGGACTCCAATCTCACATTTGATTTTCCCAAAAACCTTGTAAGATTGTATCATTGTTATGCCCATTTTAGAGATGAGAGAACAGAGGCTTAGAGAGTTGTATGATGTCCATGATTAAATAGTAACTGGTGGAACCAGTAGTAGAATTCCAGATCTATGCAATATTACCTCCATCTAGATAACTAACAGGCTCTTGGTCTGTTAGGAGAGAAAACTGAGAGTCTAAATGAAGTAGGTGGTTCTTGCTTGGAGGTCATGCTCTGACTACTTTATTTCAAAAGTTCTAAGAGTAGCAGCGTCATGCTTTTTTTCTACCCATATTCTAAGCTTCTCATAACCTTTAACAGTGCCTATGTAGTACTGTAGGGTACTATTCTGTGTATGGGTTTTATGGTAAAGTACTCACAAGTGTTGTAAGGGAGGTAGATCTACTAGTTGTTACAGGAGGTAGAAGAAATAGGGCCATTTCAACATAGCGAGTTGGGGAGCTGGAGGATTCAGCTTTAACAGTGGGATCGGGTTTTGAAGGAAGTGGAATGTGAATACATTATTGAAGGGTGAACAGGATTTTATCAAGCAGAAATGGCAGAACCAGCATTCCTACAGAAGGCTTTGGAAGCCAATAAAGTATTAAGCAGCTTAGCAACTTCACAGGTCTGCCAGTCCAACTACATTTTATAGGCAGGAAACAAGGGCGTAGGGAGGTTAACTTGCCCAAGATCACACAGCAAGTTAGTGGGACTAGAACCTCTCAGCCTTTGGCTTCCACTCTGGAGGTATGTGCAGGATCTGATTCCTCTAGTACTGTCGACTAGATAAATACTCTTAGACCAGCCCTTAACTTTGGACTACTTTACAGACTTGTGAGGATCAGGTTAAAATTTGTACATGGAAATGATTTATAACTGCCAGGGACTCCCCAAGAGTAGAATTCCTGGGCTAGGATAGAGGGTTAAAGAACCTACTATTAAATTTTTTTTTCCTCTTTTCTTCACATTTCTTTTTCTTTAACACTTTATTGATGTATAATTGACATAAAACAAACTGCACACGTTTCTTTCTAAGCCTGTTAATTAGGCCAGAAACTCACTGATATATAACCTTTACCCTGGTAAAGCAGTGTTCTAGAATTATGGGGTGCTACCTAGTAAGGAAAAATTACCTAATCTGCAGACATTCATTGTTTTTCACACCTTTTTTTAAAAAAAGTGCTGTCAGTAGCAAAGATTACTGCTTATTAGTAGGCCCCATTCATGAAGTATCAGAACCATTAGGTTTTCACACAACATGGTAGGATGTTTTTACAAAAGAAGCTTTAAACTAAAAAAAAAAAGTTTCTGATTAAAAATGGATGTGTGTTGTACAAAGTTTACAAAACAGAAGAATACAAAAAATGAAAATTTTCCAGGATCCTGTCACCCAGACATGACAGTGCTTAGCTTTTGTTCTCACCTTGCTTCTCTAGGTTCTTTTGTAACTAACATTTGTCTCCTGGGTGTGATGTGGTCATAAAGTTAGCATCTTGGGTAAATTCTGTTGGATGAGAGTAGGTTACCACTTTCATGAAGCATTTTAGGCTATTATCAGCGTAAATTTTTGCTGGTATCCCTTTTCCTTACCTCCAGCCCAACCCAGGAAGTTGCAAGTAGGAAACTTTTTGAAAGCTTTGTTGTGGGCTTAAAAAAAAACAAAACAAAAAACTCAAGAGATTCTGTGGTTTTCCATAAGTGCACTGTCAGCAACTATTTGCTGCTCGAAGCCAAACTAGTCTCATAAAACATTTTGAATGTAATAATTTGTAAGTCAGACATGAAAATCTTAAAAAAGAAAAAAAAAAAACAAAGACTTTTTCACTTCAGGGCTGACCTGGCCTTATATTTTGGGGTAGTCCTTCTCTGGGCACTACTTTGGGATCCCTAGTTTCCTTATTTTTAAAATCGACTTTGCTAGGTGGTGGGAGTATAATGAGGCAATGAGTATGTGTCTTAAACATCCAGAGACAGTAATTGAGAGAGATGGTAATTATTTCAGTGTATAATTTCCTGTATGTTTATTACTCTTTACAAGGCTACAACCAAACTGTTTCCCTGGAGACTTAAGTACAAATGTTTTTCATAGGATAAGAAAACTGTAAGGCTGCACTGATTTGAGAATCCCTCAAATCTTTGGTCTATTTTGTTGGATAATAAAGGCTAATTAATATTCCAGAGAACTTGATACTTGAAAAAAATGCAGTAAATTGTAAGCCCTGCCAGACATCCATATTTTTAGTGCCTAGATTGCTGTCCTTTTGCCAAACCTCCATATTTCAGTAATGAGGATAAACTAGATAACCTCCCTGGAATAGATTGCAACACTCCATGTAGGGTGACTCAAGGCCTGATGGATCAGCAGTGGGGAACTTCCTCCTGTTCTGTCTTCTTTCTTTTTTTTTTTCAAAGTTTAATAAGTAATGTCCTTCAGACTGACTGCATTTCAGAATTATTCATTTGCTATACAATTAAATCTTTTGTGAAAGTAAAAGAGGAAGTCTTTGAAAGAAGGCTGTATCAATTTCCAGAATGTCTTGAAGATCCTTCTCTATTGGGTGAAGACAGTAACTACCCTACCTTATTACAGACCTTAGTTTGATTTCAGTGTAGCTCAATTTCTCTAATGTACTTGGGTACATTAGAATCAGTTTTTTGGGATTTTGAGTTTTATGATGTCTTAGAAATTTGATCACCCTGAATTGATGAAATTTGAGTGATAGGAATCAAGAGATACCATGCTTTGTGAACCATGAAACGTATAAATTCTAATAATTGCTAACATTTATTGAGTACTTTTGTGTCAGGCACTGTGCCAAGTGTTTAAATATATATGAACATATTTATGTAAATATGTGAGGTTCGGTTTTGCTTCTGCTACTGATTTCCATTTTACATCTGAAGCATGGAGAGGTCAAGAACTTACCTGGAGTAACACAAGTACCAGTGAGAGTCAGGATTTTAATTCAATCAGTTGGACTCCAGACCTGTGCGTTTGTTTAGAGAGGTGGGGGAGGGACAGAGAAAGCAGGCTCCACACTGTCAGCATGGAGCGGGGCTCTAACCCATGAACAGTGAGATCAGGACCTGAGTCCGAAATCAAGAGTCAGACGTGCAACTGACTGAGCCACTCAGGCACCCCCCAAACCTGTGCTTTTAAATACTTCACTAAACTGTTCCAGAAGTTCATTGGGCAAAATGCTAAATTTAAGCATGGTAGAATTTGGACAAAGATTGGTAAGGGACTTAGAGAAAAATTATTTGGGATTTGAATCCAATTCTATTTGACTTCAAAGACCTCTTTCCACTCTACCAGGCATCTCCCCTATATGTTCTTAAACTGTTGTGTCTAAAATAATGATCTGTATTTTTTCCCAAGTGATCAGTGTACACAAATCATCTAAAACAAGTTATAAATTAGTTTTTCACTTATTCTCTAGTAGACATTAGATTTAAAATGACCTAAGAAAACTTTGAATGTTCTAGAAACAAAAAGCAAAGTAAAAGGTTGTATGGAAGTTTTTCTTACTCAGAGAGAGATTAGCTATAGGAAAGGCTGCTGATGGATTTTTATAAAGGTTTATCTGAACTTGGAGGGGAAAACAGTTTTTTTTAAAATCAGGTCAAGTCTGGTATAGCAACCCCAGGTTACAGCCTTAAATAAAACATATATAACCTGGGGCGCCTGGGTGGCGCAGTCGGTTAAGCGTCCGACTTCAGCCAGGTCACGATCTCTCAGTCCCTGAGTTCGAGCCCCGCGTCAGGCTCTGGGCTGATGGCTCAGAGCCTGGAGCCTGTTTCCGATTCTGTGTCTCCCTCTCTCTCTGCCCCTCCCCCGTTCATGCTGTGTCTCTCTCTGTCCCAAAAATAAATAAACGTTGAAAAAAATATATATATATAACCTGCCTAGGCATTGGTTTTCTTCTCCAAAAAATGGGGGGCATAGAATAGGTTATTTCTACGGTCCCTTCCCTAAGTTCCATGATGCATATATAGTCTCCAAATTTGCTCATGAATTTTAAAAGTGAAGTTACTGTATCTTGTGACAGTTTACATATTTAAAGGCAGGTGCACATGTTTCAGAATCCCACCTCCATCCCTATTTAATAATACAAGGAAGGTTGGATGGACTTTGTGTGTGTAAAATCCTTTTTGGTACTTAAATGCACCATATACTGTTTTACTTCTAAGCATATACCCTTTAAGAATACAGCATGTTCCGGAGCTCCTGGGTGGCTCAGTCAGTTAAATGTCCGACTTCGGCTCAGGTCATGATCTCACAGCTCGTGAGTTCGAGCCCCATGTCGGGCTCTGTGCTGACAGCTCAGAGCCTGGAGCCTGCTTCAGATTCTGCAGATTCTGTCTCTCCCTCTCTCTGCCCCTCCCCCGCTCTCAGTCTCTCTCTCTCTCTCTCTCTCTCTCTCTCTCTCTCTCAGCCTCCCTCCCTCCCTCTCTCTCTCTCTGTCTCTCTTAAAAATAAATAAACATTTTTAAAAGTTTAAAAAAAAGAAAATACAACATGTTTGGAATGTATCATTAAAAAAACAATCATTTAGTTCCTTTTTCTTTATTGTCTTTTAAACAGATGATTTTTGATCCTACTATGAGCAAGAAGAAAAAGAAGAAGAAGAAGCCTTTTATGTTAGATGAGGAAGGGGATGCCCAGACAGAAGAAACCCAGCCCTCAGAAACAAAAGAAGTAGAACCAGAGCCCACTGAGGACAGAGATGTAGAAGCCGATGAAGAGGACAGTAGGAAAAAAGGTAAGTGGTAGATATGAAAGAGTCACTGTTGTCTTCTGAGACCTGGTTCTCTTCCATCAGTGTTTCTTTTTTTTTTTTTTTACATACAGTGACCTCTCAGCCTGATAAGGTTGTTCCAGTGAAGTTGAGGCTATCAACAGGCCATGTACACTGGATCTTGCCAGATTTCTGATAAACTTGTTCCAGAGAAATTGCTACTGAATCCACAACTTGTAGAAATGACAAAACCTCATCATTCCAGGCCTGGTTTTTCCAGTCTAACCTGTCAAGTCTCTTCTCCAATTTTAATTGTGGTTGTATTTGAGTGTAGGCAAAAAGATTTAGGGCCTGATAGTTTTGTGTCTTAGCAAGTCTGAAAATGTATAGAAGAGATTAAAATTACAACCTAAAATGTTTGGATTTAGATATCAGCACTAGTTATTCCCTCTTGCACACTGACATAGACACCATGTGACTACTAGAAATAAATGATTCTGTAAATAAAATTTACATCTGCTGAACATAAGACACTGCTAGTGATGGGGACAACTGACATTTATTGAGCATCTACTATGTGCTAAGTAAGCATCTTGTACATGTTTAAAACAAACTTGAAAAGTAAATCATTCTCATAATAAGACAAAACAAATTCATAAATAGCTCCATGAAAAACTTTGTAGTAGAGGGATCCTAAAATATTCCTAGTGTACAAGAGGGCAGGGCAAATGGAAAACTGATTGAATAAACCCATTATTTACTCACTAATAATGGATAAAGTTTACTAAGAAGTGGAAATAATTAGTTGGGCTGGAACCAAGGATTAAAGTAAGGGAGATGAGAGGGTAGACAGAAATGGAGAGAGAAAACTAGAGAGCTTTGAAAATTGTGTTAGAACCCTGACTTTGCCTTGGGAACAATGAGGCACAATATGGCTAGATTACTAAATAAATGTTCCCAACATGGTCCCCTAACCGGGTTTTTCCTACAGAGCTTTGACTTGACCTGCCATTGTGTTTTTCAGAATCATAATCTTTGTGGTTGTAGAGAGACCACTGTACTAATTAATACTCGATCTCTATTCTGATGACTAATTAATAGCTAAAATGTTGGTTTAACTCTGATGCTATGCCTTCTGCTAGTTATTAATTTTTAATCTCAATTGTCTGTCTTTTTAGATGCTTCTGATGATTTAGATGACTTGAACTTCTTTAATCAGAAGAAAAAGAAGAAAAAAACAAAAAAGATATTTGATATTGATGAAGCTGAAGAAGGTGTAAAGGTAGTATTGCTTTCTTATTGAAGGTAAAATTTGACCTCTCGAAAGGTTGCTAATGACTGATGTTTCCCTCCCTTTGTCTTGTCTCTTACCAGCTTTGCTTTTGTTATTAAGTACTTGAATCACTGTTGAGGTCATTTTCTTGGGATTTGGTCTGACTAGGTGTCTTAAAGGGATTATGGTTTAAAGGAATATAAATTTAGGTTTTACACGTTGTATTGTGTGCCATTAAGATGGTTACAAGCCCCTTGTCATTAACCACACTGAAATTGGCTAAGGAAGAGATATTTCTGTAAGAGAAATCCTATGGAGTATATATTCCTATGGTTTCTTCTGTTAAACTTTTGGTAGCATGTTGAAGATACACAAACTTATGTGTGTGCCTCTGAGCAGCAAAAAATGAACCCCAGCTTGTGATGGTGGCTGATGATCATATGGCCTATAGGAGAACAGGAGCACTGAGCCTCGTTTTATGGGGTTCTCTGATCTTGTAGGGACATGAGGCCCTATAATTGTCTTGTTACTGGATCAGTTTCCAATGTAAATACTTCAAAACTCTTTTGAACAGGGATAGGTAAATGTATGAGTAGGGGGGTAAATAAGAGGGTGGATCAGGAAGGAGATGAAAGTCTGTTATTCCTTCACTTAGAGCTACTATTTTATTCCTTCTTTCCTTCTTTCCTTCTTTCCTTCCTTCCTTCTTTCCTTCCTTCGAGAGAGAGAGAGAGAGGGCAAAGAGAGAGAGAATCTTAAACAGGCTCCATGCCCAACATGGAGCCCAATGTGGGGCTCAGTTTCACAACTCTGAGATCATGACCTGAACCAAAATTAAGAGGCACCCCTGGAGCTACTATTTTAGACTGTCCAGGAATCTTGAGCAGAGTCCACACATCTATTTAAAAAAATTCCAGGATAGTAGCAATTTTATGTATATACAAGTGAGAAGGAGCAAGCATGAGAACACATGCACATGTACTAAGTGTCCTATTTTATGCCTTCTACCCCAATTTTTCTTTGGTTTGCTTGAACTGAAGTAAATAAGGTGTATCCCACATGTAACAAAGAAATGTATACAGTAATTCATTCAGTTTTAGAAATAGTGCCATAATATTGATAACTTGGTTAATTCAGCAAATATGCATTGGTAATTACAGGGAGTCAGGCTAATTGCTAGAGTACTGAAATGAACAAGATATTTTTCCTATTTTCAGAGATTATTTTAGTTCAGGGATAATTTAGAGTCCTTTAGAACAAGATGATTTTACCTGGATTCATCTATTCTCTCCCTGTCTGAGGATTCTCTTCTCTTCCTCCTATTGTAAGGAAATTGAGAAAGAAATGTTCAGATTATACTGAATAAATGAGGTTTAAATATCCTGGGTATCAAGGTGACATATCAGAGATGTGCTACAGAAGGTCTTGGTTAACAAGATTTTTTTGGAGGCATTTCCTCTAGTAGCTTTTGTCCTGAAGAATTGCTTATGAGCTCTATTCTTACTAAGTGCTTGAATACAATTTTCTCTGCTATTGACAAGTCCTAAACATAAGAGCTTGTTTAAAAGTATCCTCATCAGGCCGTCAAACACTAAAGTGTTTTTAAGATATTGGGTTACTCTTCTGAATTTTTAGACCATCACATGACTTTAGAAAAATACTGAAAAACACTGCCATTTTCTGTGTTTCACTGGGTCTTAGCCTCAGTTTGGAAGTAGATCTTACTGGGATGAAATAAATAATAGTATAAGACTAGAAATTGGCTATTGTGTGCTAACTTATGTCAGCATATCCAAGTTTCTCATTTACTGACTGTCATCTCAGAGACTAAGTTAATATCTGCTTTCTTGTTTATGTGTTATCCAGCTAATACACATGGGCTGATTTGGTCTTTGATGGCCAAATGTGGCATTGAAACTACACAGCTGGGGAAAAAAAACCAGCAAACTACACAGCTGGATTTGGGATCTCAAGGCTGAGCTTCATTTATTTCCAGTTCTTGCAGCTTTTCTGTGAAGATTTATGAAACTATAGTAGCTAATGCCAGTAATTCAGGATGCAGGCACACAAAAATAGATGATGATAGGTAATACTGACAGCATACTTCAGGGTAGGAAGCAGGACAAGCTGGTGAAAGGACAGAGGAGATTAGAAGGCTGGAGACTGAGACTGGCCCTTTCTGGGGTGTATATGTCTCATTTCTAGTGCCATATTTACCTCCATAACTATAGCAGCCAATCTTGGGATAAGTTTTACCTTGTCTCCTTCCATTCATCAGGTGACCCTAATTCTCTGGGTTCTGCCTTTTCCCTCTTTCATGATGTCATCTATTGAAATGATGCCCAAAGACCTCTTTACAGTTCGGTGCCAGGCTGACTGTGGTATAATAAAAATAAATATTTGGTCTTTGTTCCCAGTTCTTAGCACACAGCTCCTAAAACCCTTGTCATCTCTGCAGTGACAAAAGTGTCTTTTGAGATGACTAGTGGCTAGGAGTTCATGGATAGCTTCAGGATGGGGACTGGTTGTCAGAAAGATCAAGCCATGATTAGAGAATTGGAAATTTCACACACACACCTACTCCTCCAGGAAAAGGGGCTGGAGATGAGTCAGTCACCAGTGGACAACGATTTAATTAATCCTGCCTACATAATAAAACTTCCATAAAAACCCTTCAACAGTGGGGGTTGGAGAGCATCAGGGTTAATGGACACATGGGCTGTTGGGAGAATGATATAACCAAGGAAGGTTCTGCACCTGTCTCCCTCCCTGCTTTTCTTGCTCTGTGCACTTTTCCATTTGGCTGTTACTGAATTATATCCTTTATAATAAACTGGTAATGGTTATGTGAAGTGCTTTTCTGGATTCTGTGAGTCATCATAGCAAATTATTAAATGGGGTGGAGGGGTGTTGTAAATTTGTAGTCTTGTCAGACTATGTGGGTAAAACATGGGGACCCTATCCTTGCATTGGCCTCTGAAGTGTCTTAAAGAGGGGTGCCTGGCTGGCTCAGTCAGAAAAACATGTGACTCTTCAACTCAGGGTTGTGAATTCAAGGCCCACGTTGGGCGTGGAGCCAACTTTTAAAAAAGTGTCTTAGACAATTTCTAGTTTAAATGACAAAGACTCTCTGAGCCAGTTTGGCCCACCTGTGAGGGACATTTCTTTTTATTATTATTTTTTTTAATGTTTTTATTTATGTTTGAGACAGAGACAGAGCGTGAGCAGGGGAGAGGCAGAGAGAGAGGGAGACACAGAATCTGAAGCAGGCTGCAGGCTCTGAGCTGTCAGCACAGAGCCCAATGCGGGGCTCGAACTCACGGACTGTGAGATCATGACCTGAGCTGAAGTTGGACGCTTAACCAATTTGAGCCACCCAGGCGCCCCAAGACATTTCTTATCTATCACTTCAGTTGTGAATATTTTATTTTTTCCTCCAAAATGATGCCAGCCCGTATCATTTAAAAAAATAGTCTTAGTATCAAAATGTTGAGACTCTTACTTAATTTCTCAGGATCTTAAGATTGAAAGTGATATCCAAGAAGCAGCTGAACCAGAGGATGACCTTGACATTATGCTTGGCAATAAAAAGAAGAAAAAGAAGAATGTTAAGTTCCCAGATGAGGATGAAATACTAGAGAAAGATGAAGGTAATATTGGGGCTCAGCAGCTCATTTCTGTTCTACTCAAGACTTTAACCTAGTGTCTTGGTCCCTTTTTATTATTTCCTGTTCCTTCCACTGCCTGGAAGCTAAAAGGAAAGAGTATCTAACTTGATAATGACTGTTAAAGATTTCATGGGGGAAGAATTTGGTAGTTGTGATTACAGTGAAGACATGCTGATTAAGACTATTGGGAAAATCACTGTAACTGGATTTTAAATAGTTTAAAAATTATTATTTTTTGTTAAAAGTGCTGTTTTATTAATTCTAAGTACTAAAGTCTTTAGAGAACTTGAGTATAGTCAGCGGATGGGTTTTTATGGATGTGGATGTTTCTTAAGCGCTTCAGAACAGCTGGACTTTTTTCCTCTCGTTATCCTAGTGCATTATTTTCTCTTGTGTTTGTTATACCAGGAAATAATTTGGTATGTCTGTTATCACAAATTCTAATTGGAGTGGTCTGTTAATGAAAGTTGTAACATCCCTGTCTTTAAGAAATGACAGGTTGTTTCTAATCCTTGATGCTTTTATGCTTTCTGTGGGAGGGAAGACAAATGTCTTTGAAGCTTTCATTTCTCTAGATCTGTCCCCCCTCACTTTGTTACTGCCTACCCCTCATTCTTACAGTCTTTGTTATCTATAGCTTTAGAAGATGAAGACAGCAAAAAAGATGATGGTATCTCCTTCAGTAACCAGACAGGCCCTGCTTGGGCAGGCTCAGAAAGAGACTACACATATGAGGAGGTAAGACAAATTCTGTTAAGAAAAAGGGCTAAGATGTTACGAAGAGCAAGATGTTTATACTGAATTGGAAGGGCCGTTGAAGAACAGTGAAACAGACCTAGAGAGGTCACACAATCAGTGCACAGTGTTGCCTGATGCCCTCATATGGGACAGCTACCCAGAGTTTGGCAGTCATTATGGTATTCACTGTTCCAACTGAATCCATGAACTTCTGAGGACATGGAGCCCCTGGGGCTTGGGGGAAGAGTAAAGGAAGGGGTGACTAATTTTGGGGCCAGAGTAAGTCTGGAATTCACTTGTTGCAGCTTTCCTGAATCTTTTCTATAGATCATACTCTCTCCCATAGAAGCCGCAGAATTGGTAGGGTCTTATTCGTTCATTTAACTGTGAACAGGTTGTTGCTCAGCATCCATAAGGGATGAGTCTTGCTCTCATGTAGTGATACGTGTGTGTTTAGTAAAAAGTGATGTTTGTTTTGAAGTAAAACAGTGACTCAAGTGGGAACTTTATATTCCTATTAATAAGCATGTACATGAATACCAATTGTTTCTCTATAGTTATTGAATCGAGTATTCAACATCATGAGAGAAAAGAATCCAGATATGGTTGCTGGAGAGAAAAGGAAATTTGTCATGAAACCTCCACAGGTTGTCCGAGTAGGAACAAAGAAAACCTCTTTTGTCAACTTTACAGATATCTGTAAACTGTAAGTTGGTTAATGGAGAGTCTCCACCCCAAATACCAGATTCTCAGAGGAGTATATGTTAAATGTCTTTATTGTGCACTTTGTTGCAGGTAGAAAGAATGTCGGGTTGGTTTGAGGGAGGTCACTGTTCAAGTCTGTCCTATCCATAGATATTTCAATTCATAGGTCTCAGAGCTTGTTTTATTAGGCATCCAGAGGTGAGAGACCCATGAGAGTGGATCCTAACTATAGAATGAAAAGGGAGGAGGCTGAATGTAGTCCTCAGACAGGAACCTGGGGAGACCAGGGAGGTGGAAAGGCTCATCAGGCTGGGGTAGGCCTTATAAACAGGTGCAAGAATGAGCTCTGGGAAAGCAGCTGAATTTGATGTGCTTCTTTCTTGGATGGCCGTTGCCAAGACACGATCAGTGAGATTTTAGATTTCTTAATTACCATCACATTCCATGTGTATTTCAACGCCAGGTCACTGTCTGGGTCTGTCACTTCCCACAGCTCAACTGCATCTCTTCTGAGAGGCTTCTTAGGGCAACCAATCTTATCCATTTACTGTTTGTTATTCAGTTTCATAAATGATACATGCTTATTGCAGATAAAAGTCAAAACAATGATGGACAGAAAAGAGAATAATCTCTAAAAATTCTACTACCCGGAGATAATCACTGGTTTTCATTATACACATTACTTAAAAGATTTTAGACTTTTTTTGCTGATGACAACAGTAGTATATTTTTATTTTAGAAAACTAGAAAACATAGACATGCAAGAAAATGAAAAATCATCTGTAAGTTCACCATTAAGAGATCATAGTTTAATACTTTTATGTTTAGCTAGTTTTGTGCATGTAGTTATTTTTAAATAAATTGGTGTCGTACTGGTTTTTAATCTTTTTTTCTCTTAGTATATCACAAAACATTTACCCATGTCATTAAACTGTCTTCATAAATGTTTTTAGTAGCTACACAACATACTCTAACAGCTCTTAGGTGGATACAGTTGCTTCCGTGTTTCCATGATCAGCAAAGCTTCAGGAAACATTCTGATACATGTATCTTGACAATAACTCAGAATATAGCCTTAGGGCAAAAGTTCCCAAAATGGAATTGCTGAGTTAAAAAGAATGGATATTTTTTATGGCAAACATTGACAAATTGCTTTCTAATAAGCTTGTACCAATTTATACTCCCACTAGCAATGTAGGAGCTTACCTGTTTTGTTGTATTTTCACCAACCCTCACTACACTTTGGGAAAAAAATAACTTTAAAATTGTAATAGTAGTACCTGGTTTGGAACAAGTTCAAACAATGCCAGGTGAATAGAATTAAAAGTTAAAATATTGACTGGCATTGCTCTGTACTTTTTCCTATGTGTACTTTTGTTGTTGTTACATAAATAGAATGGATGTATCATTAACTTATTTAACTGCTCCCCAGTTGGTGAATATTTAAACTGTTACCAATTTTTCTACAGTTTGTGCTACCATGAAATATTTCCCAATATATTGTCCCCCCCCCCCCCGCTTTCTTTTAATGAAAATTTTCAAATAGGAAATAGAGATTACCATAACAAACACCGAAGTGTCCATTGCCTGGGGTTGGTATATTTTGACACATTTGCTTCAGATCTTTTTCTTTAAAGAGGGCTGTAGAGTTAAAATTACAGACATCTTTGCATCTCTTTATGATCCCTTCATTTTCCTTCTCAGAAAAAGATGTTAACCTCTAAAGTTGGTGTTTACTTTCCTGTCCATGTTTCCAGACATTTTTTCATATATCTGTATTTATAAATAACATGTTGTTATATGGGCTTTTAAATATAAATAAATGGTATCCTATATATCTTTATTTCAGGGTTTGATGAACTGGTCACTAAAATTCACTGAATAGTTAGGTAATCAGATTAAAACAGTGAACAGGATGGTGTTTTAGACATTTGGTTCCATTTCCAATGAGATAAGGTTTATATATTCCATTTTCTTTTTAGATTACATCGTCAGCCCAAACATCTCCTTGCATTTTTATTGGCTGAATTGGGTACAAGGTAAGAAACTATATTCACATTTATATACAGTTATATATATATAATAGTACTGGATGTTTCAGAGGAACTTCTCCTAACTTGAAAAGGATACATAACACCCTTAGAACATTCACCTGATAATCAGAGGAAATTTTAGGCCAGTGAGGGAAATGATTTCTGAGAGCTTGGCTGCTGAGGAATAGAGAACAGAGTTTTCAGTGGCTCATCTGTACAGGCCTGCTGGTATTCCTGTCATTAACTGGAATTCTTGGGTCTTTTTATGGAGCAAATATTTTTGGAGGAAACGATTTTCTTAAATCAGAATTTATTTTCTAAATTGTTAATATGAAGAAATAGAGCTTTAGAAGTTGATGAGTGGCACAGGAGAAATACTGAAACAGAGCCTTAGTTAGTTATTTCCCTGTCTTCAGGGCTCACCTGTTGAAGGCACCAAGCCAGTCCCTCCCCATTCAGGGAGACCAGAATCCCTGGGAGGCCATCCCAATAAGTGTGACCATAAATACTAAAGATAAGTGATGTAGACTTAAGAGCAGTATGATAATAGCAACTCACACATGCTGAGTACCTGCTGTGTGAGAGGCACTGTGCCAAGCACTTTTTTGAGTACTGTCTCAGTCTTTGTAACAGTCTTATGAACTGTAAACAGAAATTAATACCGTCTTACAGGTTTGGAAACTGTTTCATTGAAGTTGTAGTTGGTCACATAGCTAGTTAATATCATAGCCAAGGTGGCAAACTCAGCTCTGTCTCTGGAGCTTGAACTCTTAAAAGGCTTACAGAGATAACTAAGGTGTTCTGCTCTCTTCCTACTCAAAACTCTTCTTAAAACCGTTTGATGCAATTGGCTACACTTGCTCTGGGGTTAAGGAGTGGCTTACTTTAGTGGTGGATAAGTAGGCTCTGTTGTAGAATTGTGTTTTAAATGTAAATTTGTTACTTTATTTGTAACTTACATAAACTAATGCAGTAAAAGCTATCAGTGGTTTTCTTACTCAGAATAATTTTAGTTTTTGTAGAGGTGGGGTATTAAAACAAGTTGTGACCAGTGAACTTATGGTCAATGGGCTAAATATTATGGCGTTGTTGAGAAAATTCCATTTCTTTTGACAGTGAATGGAAAAAAAATCCTACATCGAGCATTGGGATCACCGTAGCCTGAGATTAAGGGTTACAATCTGTGGAGGATAATAAACCTTATAGTTAAAGGAGAATCACAGGAGAGGTTCTTACAAAAGGCAGTTTTATAATGAGATATAAAACAAATGTAAATTTAATGCTACCTGGCTGAATTTTGTTTCACTTTGTGATTTGTAATTTTTAACAAATGTCTAGCCCAGAGCTTTACCAAAAGTGCTTGTCAGCACCTTTTCAGAAAGTTTCTCTTTAAGCACCATTGACAATATGTGGCCTGAGTTCAACTGTACTTCTTTATTGGTAACTTTATACAGTTCACACATTCAATGTACAAATGGTTTTTAATATGTTGACATAGTTGAACCTTTACCACCACCCATCTTAGAATATTTTTATCAACTATGTGACTGAATCAAAACATTTAGTGCTTAAAATTTTTAGAGATACAACTCCCTATTTTTATATTTATAGACCCCCTCACTGTCTAGTACATGGTATACATTCAGTAAGTGTTTTTCTTTGTTGGATGAATAAGCCATCACAGACAGAATCAATTTGTTTTAGACTTAAAGGTTACTAGAGACTTGGTTGGTTGAAATTGGATTTAATGTTAGGAAATATGGGTAGGTCATCAGGCACCAACTACTTAAAAATAAATTTTGAGAAACCAGGTGGTATCGGACTGCTCTAGAACTTATGCCACTGAATATATTTTAAATTCATCAAGTGTATAAAGGTCCTTTGGTTCCTTACAGGAAACAATAATGGAAATATTTTTGCTTTCTCTCATAGTGGTTCTATAGATGGTAATAATCAACTTGTAATCAAAGGAAGATTCCAACAGAAACAGATAGAAAATGTTTTGAGAAGATATATCAGTAAGTGCATAATTCCATCATCTTGCTCTGAAATGTTCTCATCAGGCTGCAGTATTTTGGGGATAAGGGAGAATGATAATGATGGGAAGGTGGGACAGCAAGGTGATTTCTTGGCAGCTGTGTAGCAGGGAGAAGGGTTTGGATTTCTTAAGGCGCAGCAGACCAAGGTGCTGGTTGGTTGTAGGCTGAAGGCCGAGTCAGAGAAATCTGTTTGCATTCAGGCCTGGCCTGTCTTTATCATCTTCCTAATGACTTAAAGTTGGCAGGTCTGTTCCCACCTAGGTAACCTAGTAAGTTCTGAGTGGCTCTCCTGTAGACAGATCCAGGAGTGGCATCTGGCAAGCACCCCTACCTCCTTGGACATTTGGAGTCTTTCAGCCCATGATTTAGTACCTGAAGTATCACAGCAAACACCTTGTGTCTTTACCCCCTAGAATATCTAAGTTAAGCTAAAGTTTTCCTTGGTCTGGGTACCATTTGGGCTTACGTTGTTCTGTGTAGAATATGTTTGAGAGAAGAAACTTCTGGCTCACTGCAGTCAATCACTGCAGTCAACAGGTAATTCTGTTTGCTTTTTCTGCAGAGGAATACGTTACCTGTCACACATGCCGATCACCGGACACAATCCTGCAAAAGGACACCCGACTCTATTTCTTACAGTGCGAAACTTGTCATTCTCGATGCTCTGTTGCCAGCATCAAGACCGGCTTTCAGGCTGTCACAGGCAAGCGAGCACAGCTCCGTGCCAAAGCTAACTAATTGGCTAACCACCACTGATTTTTCAAAGTGTGTTGTGGAGATTTGGCTGGACAGGTTTACCATCAAAGTGGATATATCATTGTATTAAATACAAGATAGAAAAGCTGCCAAGTTTTTTGGCTTGTGGCTGGTTGGTCTGAAATCTTTGCAAGATGCCGATGCTCAAGCTGTTGACCTACTCATTGCCTACTTTAACAACTGTCAGAAAAACATGATGGGGTAAGGCGGTGCTTTTTTAAAATCGTTCATAGACTTATGTAAAATGCAAGATAAATTAAAGTTATTATAACAGTGATTCTTTCAACTTGGTTTGTCCTTCAGTTTTCTATAAAAACTGTGCTTAAAATGAATATAGCAAAAACAGTTTATGCCTGGGCTCCGGTGAGGGCTCTATAGTCTCATCCTGTGAAACTGGAGATTGGTAGGTGCTTCAGCTGGGCAGCCATTTTTCTTCTCAACTTCTCTGGAGATAAAGCTTCACACGAGAGAGAGGGTGGCTGGAGCATGAGATCTGGGAGGACAGCCTGTTTTCAGTGTCAGGGGACGATTTCATAGATTTGAATTATTTTCATTATGTGAGGATTATTGCTACCGCCTGACTGCCAAATCCTCCTGCTGTTACCATATGAAGGAATACAAGGTGCAAGGTACCCTCCCCCTCAGAATTCCCTTTCTTATTGACCACTAAGAAGATCTTAGAAACCTAGCCTTTAAGTATGATAACTGGCACATGGAGAAAAAACCCTAGTTGGGAATCTATTGGTGAGGAAGCAGCGTGGCATGTACTGTACAGAGAACTTGAGTCTGACCTATGACCCTAGGGAAAGCTTTTCTTTTTCCTCCCTAACTTGTGTTCTGGGTTTGAAAAAGGCCCACTACAAATGTTTTTCTATTTTGTATATTAACAGTAGCTTTTCGGTGTGACCATGAGAAACCAAGAGGTGATGCTGCCTGTGTGGTGTTTTTGGTGCCTCCAGTTCTGCCTTATAAGCATTTGGCCGAACGGTTATTTTTCCATTCAGCACAGGGAGAAAGATCCCTTCATGTGTCTGTGATCTGTCTTGCACACACTTCAGAGGATAAGGGCATATCGCTGTTCCTCACGCTCTTGTTGCCAGACTCCTAAGTGGCCCCAGGAGCAGTCACTCAGCCCTGAATGTCTTACCCATGTTTTTAATCACTGTGACCTTTAAAGTACAGGCCAAGTGTTGTAAAACATCTTGGCCATGAAGTGGTGGAGGGAGGAGAGTATTTCCTCGACTCAATAGGTCCCAGGGAAACCACACACTGGCTGAGCTGCCACCACTGCCCTGATGAACTCAACTGTTTATGATGCCATCTTCCTTATTTTGTATCTATGCCCACATAGTTCCCAATGTCGGATGTTACTGCGTGAATAAAGCAAGGATGAGTGCCTCTTGTGTAATTAGCGCTCCACTGCTTTTGTGTGTGTGTATATGTGTTTAATTCATTTATTTACTTTAGTGGGACCCCTTAGAGAAGATAAGATTTTACAATTTTACCTGTGGGACAGTTATATTTGCAGTTTCAACCCAATTTTAACTTCATTCTCAAAACAGTCCCTGGACTAATACTAACCTTTTAAGATTGTTGAATTGAAATGGGATTAACTCTGTATTAACCCATTCAAAACTAAGTTACCCATTCACAGTAGTATCAACTTCATCTCTCTTACCTCACGCTAACCAGCTCAGCAGCAAGGAACCTTCTGTAGGGTGACAAAGCAAAAGGCAACTGAGGGTTTTTGATCAAGATCCACGTTTTGGTTGTGAGAGGGGAACCAGACCACCATCTCCAAAGTGTGTCTTGAGTGTTCCTAATTATGCAAAGGGGGGAAAAAAGGGTTCCATTGGTGGTTAAAAAAAGTTTGAGACTAGATGAACAGGTTCCATGACTACCTAGGAAAAGTCTTTAGTACGCTGATAGGTATTTTCATGACTACATAAACGGGCAGTTATATCTCTAGTCTTCAGAAAAACCTTTCTGACTCCATCTTGGCTCATTCCCACCTGCCCACTGCATGTAAAATACTGTTTCTCCTCCCAGCCCACCATAATGTAGGCACCGAGAACAAAGGTTTTTGTTCACTCATGCACCCCTCCCCCAAGTACTGAGAGCAAGTAGTAGGTGTTCCAATACTTGAATGAGTTTGCTTAAAAGCATAAAATATGCAGACTTTTATAGTCCCTTCTCTCCCCCGCCCCAACATCTTGCAGTCTAAGTGTTCTGGCAAAAAAAAACTGCTGGGCTGGACATCTGGAAAGAAATGCTGTTGTGGTATATGAGGCCCAGTCTGACCTGGTTTCCCCCACCCCGATCCTTTGTACTGGCAATTCTAAGGTTTCACATTTGAACAGAATATTAGGTTTTGCATTATGTTTAGAAGTTGGGCTTTGTAGCATGTGTTATACTTTTTTAATTGAAAAGATGGATTTATAATTAAAAACTTAATCCCCATAATCCTACCAACATAGAACCTTTTAGTACCAAGAACAGTTTTCCAAGTTAGTATAGTTTTCATAATTTTTTAAAGCTGCAAAGAGTTTTCCATGTTCTACCATAGTTTATTAAATTAGTGCTCAGATGATGCATGTTTGTTAATTCTTGGTAATACTAGGAGTATGAGCTCTGACCAATCTGGAGTGACAGTCCTCTGCCATTGATTATATTCTGTATTCTCATCTATAAAGTATGAAAATGCCTACCTCAAAGATGGTGAGACAGTATATGCCAAGTGCTTAACCCTGTCTGGCACCTGGAACTATTTTCCTTCTGTTGAATACTTCTTAGACTGAATTTCTAGAGTCAATGGGCAGACTTTAGGGTAGCCAAGTGTACAAATCCTGAGAACTGTGGGTATTGCTTCTATTTTTATGGTGATGGTGGGTTTATTGGGCTCCTATTATAGACGCTCTCAGGATGGTTGCCTGTCTCACAGTGATCCTGATAAACCTTTGGCCACAGGTGCATCAAACTCTCCCAACAATGTGCAACAGAGGCATAGTCCTTGGAGCTTTGTCACGTTAATGGTGCTTTTGAGAAGAAAGGACCAAACTCCTACTGGGTCCCCTGTGTCTGTCATGGCTCCTGTCCTTTCAAACCTTCCCTGACAACAAAATATTACCGAGCTCTTCTGATCACTGCCCCTTGATTTAAGCTTGGCTTCTGTTTTATTAATACAACACTGGAAGACCAGCTGTTGTAAAGGCTAAGTATAATGGATATTCAACGTTTTGGTTTTTTTTTTTTTTTAAAGTAGGCTCCACGCTCAACATGGGACTTAAACTCATGACCCTGAGATTTTGATTCACATGCTGTACTGACTGAGCCAGCCAGGCACCCCTCTGTTCTTTTAATTTATTAATCAAATATTCTTAAATAACTCTACGCTATTCCTAAATATTCTTAAATAATCTGTTGTGTAAGTGGCTAGCACTACCAAGTCCCAACTTTGTGCCAGTCCCTGTTCTAGTGCTTTCTTAATCAGCACAGCGACTCTTTGAGGAAGATATACTATTCTTCCCATTTTATAGATGAGGAACAGAGACTCAGAAAGGATAAGCAACTTGCCCAAGAGGTTGTAGTCCCAGGCATTCAAGCTCCAGAGCCTGTGCCCGGCCTCTGCAACACTGCCTCTCCACAACAATGTCATATGTTCAAAAGTGTTACCTGAATGCCTGCAGCAAAAGGCAGTCCCCGGCCCTCCAGGAGCTTATAGTTTCGTGACAATAGGTGTGCTAATAATAATAACCAGCTGTAAATATAGTCTGGTAAGAGGGGTGACAGAAGTAGGGATGGCCAGAGCTAACTCAGGCCAGGAAGGTGACTAACTCAGGCCAGGAAGGCCAGATAATGAGCCAGATGAAGACAGAACATTCCAGGTAAAAGCAGCTGGAGCTGTAAAGACACAGAACCCAGATAGTTCCTTCCACAATTAGTTCTATGTGCTTGACAACAGGGGTCAGATTGGGAGATAGAAGACATTGAGTTAGAAAGAAAGGAAAGGGGTCTGGAGTTTACCCACTGGGCAGTGAATAACTAAATGATGGTGCTAAAGAAGACAGACGTGGGAGGCAAGCATCAGGGAGACTAGCTGAGAGGTGACTTACAAAGTTCAAGTAAGAGAGAAAGAAGGGCCTAACCTAAGGCAATGGGATGGAGACAGGTTAGAGCCAAGACATACCGAGGAAAAATTAACATGACTTGATGACTAGAGAGAAAATGCTGACATGGGTAACAGGTGGACAGTGGTGCCATTCCCCAAGATGTGGACGCCTGAAGAAAAAGACTCGTAGCTGGGCAGGCCTGGACTGTGGTGCTCTTGGGGAGCACTGAGTTAGAGATGGAGATAGGGAAGCATTACTGTGGAGTCTGAAGCCATTGGTTTGGTTAGCCAGGAAGCTGTATAGAAAAAGAGGGTAGAGAGGTACGCATAAGAAGAAGAAGGAGCAGAGTACAAAGGAGGAGGAGAAAGCCAGGAGAGCGTGCCGTCACAAGAATCAGGAGAGAAATTTCAGAGTCAGGTTGCGACAGGGCATGTGGGAAAGGACTGCCCAGGTGTGCATCCTGCCTTCCCCTCTTCCCAGGGGACATGTTATTTGGCAAACTATTCAACCAAAGTTCATGATTTCCCAAACCTGTAACATGAGAGGAGTATCTCCAGCTCTAAGGGATTATTCTGAGAGTTAAATAATGTGATCCATGTTCAAGAACTAGAGCACCCAGAAATGCAAACATATACACATATATATGTTATATCCCTCTTTCTAAAGTCCAGTGCTGCGGGGGGGGAGGGGGGGCAGTGGGGGATAAGCGACGTATAATTAAGAACACAAAGGTAGGGGCTCCTGGCTGGCTCAGTGACTTAATCTCAGAGCCATAGCTTCAAGACCCACGTTGGGTGTGGAGATTCCTTAAAAAAAATAAATAGGGGCGCCTGGGTGGTTCAGTTAAGCAACCTTGGCTCACAGTTTGTGAGTTAATCCCTGTGTTTGGCTCTGTGCCGACAGCTCAGCCTGGAGCCTGGGTCAGATTCTGTGTCTCCCTCTCTCTGCTCCTCCCCTGCTCATGCTCTCTCAAAAATAAACAATCAAAAAAAAATTTTTTTTAATAAAGTTAAAAAAAAAACCCCACAAAGGTAGATACTGGATTGAATTGTTTGCATATGCTCCATAGTTATTTGACTAAGCTACACATCCGATTTTAAAACTTTTTAAAACCCTTATGGGCAAGAATGAATGAGATAGTCTCTGGCCTTAAGACAGCTCCCTGTGTGGTCATGGAACTGAACACTGGGGTGGGCAGGGGGTAGAGGAGAAACGGCAGGTAGGTTTTAGAGGTAAAAGGGGGCTTATTGTTAGAAGGCACTAGGATGTGGACAAGAAATGGGGTCCATGTCAGAAAGTGGGACTGGGTGACCCTGTGTTCTGTGCACCTGGAAAAGCCAAACCCATGTACTTGCCCAAATAAGCCCTGGCTGCTGCACCTTTTTTATGAGGAGACCCCTCAGGAGGTAGACTGAGGCAGGGATTCAGGGAGGGGTATGTGTGCACCAGGGGTCCACTCACCAGTCAGAGGAAGCAGGTATCGTGTCCATCCATCCATACATACATGCAGGAGGGCCAGCTGGGCTTGCCCCACAGGCTTAGTGACCAGATGGACACACTGCTCTTGACTGCAGTAACTCTTAGATGTAGGGGGAAAAGCCTTCTTGTTATTATCTTCCTTTGTCTCCTTTTTATAATATTCTATTTAATGTTTAACTTTATATCTAATATTTAGAAATTAAATATTACATACATACTGAAATACACTTTGGGAAAGGGTGAATATAAAAATAAGAGAAAAGAAAATTACGGTCTGTTATTTTTTTTAAGAGAAAAATCACCTAAATCTGGATTAGGTGATAAGTGAACTCATTAGGTATTGTCATAATAACAGTGTGCTCTTTTCCACTTTTCAGATAAGGAAGATGAGGCTCAGAGAGGTTAACTGACTTGTCTAAGGTATACAGCAAATAACCTGCACTGGAACTCAATTACACAAAGTCTATACTCTTAGCCCAGTCCCCCTAAAGTAGAGCAAACTACTTAACCTTTTGAGCCTCAGTTTGTGTTCAGATTATCTGATATATAACAAATCACTCTAAAACTTAGCTTAAAATGATGATCACTGATTATTATCCTTCATGGTCCTGGACTTTGACAGGCCTCAGCTAGGCAGTTCTGTCTTGGTTCTCAGTCAGTGGCTGGGCTGGAGTCATCCTGAAGGGTTCCTCATTCATGTCTGACAGCTGATACTGGTTATCAGCTGGAACTTAGGGCTGTCATGTCAGGCTTCTCCATGTGGCCTGGGCTTCACAGCATGGTGGCCGGGTCTCAAGACACAGAAGTAGAAACTACTAGTTCTTAACACAACTGTGAGACTGGCCTAGCATCACCATCACTGTATCCTACTGATTAGAGTCCAAATAAAGGGGAGAGGACAGAAATACCAGCTGTCAATGGGGCTAAGTTTTAGAACCTCCGCATCTATAAAATCTGGAAGATGGACATAACTGCACAATGAAGACCTGTTATTTTTGTCATGCCAAACTTCCCTTCTTCTAGCAGCAGAACTCCTATTTTTCTTTTGGGGATTCTTCCCTTTCCCTGTCCACACTCATAGGCCCTGTGGCCATGCTCTGCCATCACTTAGAACCTGAGAACAATGCTAAGAGAGGAGACCAAGCTGAAGAATAAAGAAATACATTCCTGATGACAACTCTTGAAGCCCTGCATCCACTGGGTCTGCATAACTGTATCTGGAACTTTAAATTGGTGAAACAGTAAACTTCCCCCTGCTTAAGCACATTTGAGTCCAGTTTCTACAACTTGTAACAGAAAGTTCATATTACATCCACCTAAAAGGTGGTTATAGAGATTAAATAAATGTAAAATGTGCCTTTTACACAGCACATATTCACAAGTTTTATTTACTGTTATTATAGAATAATCTTATTACAAAGAATGTGGCCATGGCTATAGGGATTTTTATTTGCCCAAAGTTAATCAATGGTCGAACTGGAATTCAAACCCAGGAAACCTAGATCAGAATCTTGCCCAGCTTTATACTCCGTATTTCTGTGGTCTTGTCAGATGGTCCACTGTAGAGTGTATAATGTCCTGATAGGATTAGAGATGACCTGGCCAGGCCTGGCTAATACTGAATGGACACTCATGTACTCCCATTTCAACTCCTCATCCATAAAAAAAAGCAAAAAACAAAAAAAAACCCCAAATCATCATGTTACTATTTCCTGGCTATCTAAAAACTGCTCCAAATCCTCAAAAAGCATTCCAGCAGCTGCTACTAAAAACATTCTGAGTCAGCACATGAAACGAGGCCTGAGAGAGATTAAAAACAAAATTGGGCCATATTTTGAGACTCCTCAAATTAAGAGTTTGGACTTAGCCATATGACTTGCTTTGACCAAAAGAACCTCGCAAACATGCCATGGGCAAGAACTTGGAAGAGCACTTATACACTGGAGCTTACCTGGTCTGCCTGCTAGATTCTGGGTACATGTGGCCCACTTGCCCTGCTGCCCAGCCAACTCCTTAACAAGTGGGTGAGATTATCTGGGACCCATGGCCCCCCCAGCCAATCTGCCAGCTCACTTCAGCCATATCATAGCCCAGATAAGGAGAACTGCCCAGCTGAGTGCAGCCCAAATTTCCAAGCCACTGAATCAGAAGGTAATAAATGTTTATTAAAAGTACTACACTTTGGGCTTGCTATAAAAGTTAACTGATGATAAGAGGCCCATTTACTATCCCTGATCTAGGCCAACCCCTTGCACAGATGAGGAAACGGGAGACCTAGCAAGGAATAAGACTCGCCCTGCATCACAAACTTTATTGGCAGCAGTACAAGGAGGAAAGCCAGTAAAACCACTGGTTGTGATAATTCCTTCAACAGCTGCCAGGATCACAAATGAGGCTTCAGATCTTCAAAATATCTATGGAATCATAGCCCTTTGGGTAGAATCTGGTATCCTATTTCTTCATCATCTCCTTTTGGTTTTCAGAGGTTGAACAGATAAATGAAAACCGATGAGAAACGGAATGAGAGAGGACTGGGCAGATGTATGCAGTAGGGTTTTGTGGATGTGAATTTCCCACTCAAATCTTCCCAGGGGCTAAGTAGTTTAGGGCCTTTTGTGGGATGCCAGGATGGGGATCTCCATCTGTCCAGGACGTCCTGGTGCTAGGGTGATTAGGCAGGGCCTCCTTGTAGGGCAGACATTTCCTGCCCTGGAAGGGATTTTCCCTGCTCTTCTGCCTAGCATACTACAGAAGCTCACAGCCCCTCCTATTCTACCTGACCCCAAACCTGAAAAGTGAGTGCCTCAGTCACTATTGAGTATGGCCATATAGAATCCGAAAATGTTATTACAGTGCAAGGGGCACAGAGCACTAGGCTCTGGAGACTCAGGAACATGGTGCCAGCCCTCAGTGTTAAGTCCACTAAGGCCTCAGCCTCTACCCTCTCTCCCCCTGCTGCCCAGGGTCCCTGACAGGCACACATATGGGGACTGTGAGCCCACTTGTGGAGCTGAAGCGCCAAAAAGGCAGAAACTTTGCTCCACATCACGTTATGAGGCAATGGCTAAGCGAGGATGGGGGCATTTGGCTCAGCTGTGGGTCCAGAACTTGGGCTGCTTCAAGGGTGGGTTAATCAGGCCCCTGCACAGCTTGGGAATGCAGAGCCACACTCAGGCTTCAGACTGCTAGCCAGCCAATGACAGGCAGGAGGGGCTGCCCAGGGAGGGAGACACGAGACAACAAAAACTTTCCTGGGTGATTCCACACCCAGGGTGGCCTAGCTTGAGCACTGTCTCGAGCCCAGCCTCTAGCCTCCACCAAAACCTGGGGCCAAAGTCTGGGGAAAGTTTGATGGAGACTGTTGTAGAACAGTTGGTCTGAAATGGGATTTTCAACAAGAATTCCAGCAGGCCTGACACTCTGAGGAACATGCAAAGACGACTGGAGAGCCCAAACCCCTTTCTGATGGGACCGAATTCTCGGTGTTGGGAAAGTTTGTCTAGAAGAGAGAATGAACAATTTTTGAAGAGCAGTAAGCTGAGAAGAAAGACTTCTCAGAGGTGCCTGACACTGGAACAGCAGCTTAATAATGAGTGGGTATCTCTCAGATGGAGAAAGGAGCAAGAGTACGTGCCAGACCAGGAGCAAAGCACGTTTCTGGGTGTCTGCCCACCAAAGCCCCACACCAGAGAGACCAGACTAACTGACCACACCTTTGTCACCAGGTTCACAGGACTGGGGAGGGTACTTATATAACCTATGAGTGAATCAAAAAGATCCGCTGTGGCAGGTGATCCTCTCCTAGGAATTTGAACGCAGGGAAATTCGTCAACTTGTGGAGTAAAATTAGGACAGAAGAGGAAATTTGAACGAACACTGTCAGTTGTCAGAGAACAAAGCAAACATCTAGACAGGCAGCCCAGAATAGGTACAGGGAAGCCACAGGTATCCTGATGCCAACTTCCTAATGCTTGAGGTTAATGGGAGTGAGGCTCTATGACTTGCTGCCTATGAGAGGGAAGGATTTGTTTTATGTGGGGCAGGTGACAAAAGACAGGAGAGGCCAAAGTATACAGGATCATGTACAGGAGTTGGGAGTTTTGTCCCAACGGTGAGCTGTCAGGTAAGGGTTTTACAGGGAAGGGACATGACTCAGAAAAAGCACCATAGTGGCTAATGGGAAATGGGGCAGGGAGAAGCCAGAGACTGGGAAGCTGGTGAGAGGACAGAGCCTAAGTGAAAAAACACAGCATCCTAAACTAGGACAGAGAAGAGAGGACAAGACAGAGAAGAGAGGACAAGGCAGTTTCCAGAATCATCTTAAAGCTGGGAAAGACCAGACTAAATGAGAAGCTAAGACCTGAACCTACCACTGCCTAACCAAGTAGCTCATAATTGCTTGGCACTTCAGCCACCAAAGTATTCTCTTGGGCACTGGGACATCTGACCCTCCCCCAAGAACCCTACTGGCCATTTCTATTTCCATTTTAGCTGTGGAAACTAAGGCCTAGACAGCCCAGCAGTATGCACCCGAGACAATGCTCCCTAACCGGGAGAAGTGAAAGAGGAAAAAGAACAGGGTAAAGCAAACCAGACTAGACTCTTGGCATGAAGCAGACTAGACCAGACTCTGGCTGGGCAGGAGGACTAGGGTACCTTAAGAAAATAAATACAAACCATCCCATCTCAGAGCAAGTTGGGATCCAATCTCTTTATTGTCAGGGTACCCTCCCCGTGACCCTCCCCTCTCCAAACCTATAGAAAAACCCCAAGCCTGGGAGTGTCCTGGGAGGGGAGGTAGAGTATAGGGAAACCTCTGTCCTCTGGCCTGGGCGGTGCCAACAGGGAGGGTGCGTGGGGAGGGGAGGCCGATAACTGCACCTGCAGAGGATGTGGCAGTGGCTGGGACGTGTGGGGGAGGAGGTGCCTGCTGCCAGCTCTCCTGGGACCCGCTGGGGGTGGTATCCAGGGGTGGGTGCCCAACATGAGGCCTGATACAGTACACGCCCTTCTCCTGCTGCTGGCCGTTGCTCCTGTCAGGCTGAGAGAGAGAGAGACAAAGGAGAGACTGAGGCTGGCAGAAGAGCCCCTGGGACCCATGATTACTAGGGCTGGGAAGACAAAAGGGCAGAACGGTGTTTACTGTTTGCGGACAGAGATGTGCCTGTGCTCTGGCTCTCGCCTCCTAATTTTCTGGCCATACAATCTTGGGTGAGTCTCTCCCCCTCCCTGAGCCTCCATTTCCTCACCTGAGCCCTGCACCTCATCTGAGAACTGGCTTCACAAGGTAAAACTTAGCTTCCTTGGTAAAACCAACCATGAAGCTCCAAGAGGATGGATTCCATATATACAATTTCCTAAACTGTCTGGGAAGCTCTTGCTGGTGGAACACCTCACAAAATGAACGTGTCAGGTGTAAAGACACCTCTGAGGTCAAGGATTTCCTCCACCCAAGCCTGTCTTACCCTGAACACGACCCCCAAAGAAATGGGGCAGAGCAGGGGGGCGAGCACTGGCCAGAGAGTAGGCTGGGACACCATACACCACTGGATTCAAACCTAGGCTCCACCGATTACCACCTTGGGATCTAGTGAGATATATGCTACCTCCCTGCCCCTTTCAGTGCCTCAGTTCCCATGTGTTACACTGATACAATCACAACCTTGCAGGGTTAAGTCCTAGCCCCTAAGCCTGGCACAAATATCACTTTGATGATGAACTGCTCCCTCTGCCTTACCATGCAGAGCTAGGACTATGGCCACAGGAGACTCCTGACCATCTCCCACATACCAAGGACCATCAGAACCCTGTATTTTGCTAAAGCTGTTCCCTCAGATACCTCTCCCTCAATCCTGAATAGGCTCAGCTAAGTATCAACTCTTCCACCACACCCCTATGGACACCCTGCCTCTACAGCCCATCATCCTGCTCACACTGGGTGGTCACGGTTTGTGTCTTCCTCCACCAGACTCTGAACTTCTGAAGGGTGGAGCTGGACAATATGCCTCAGAGTGCACTGAGGGAACCCGTGCAGGGCTGGCCTGCCTAGCCCATCCATGGCTCCTGCTCCCACAGCCTAGCAAGTTCCTGCCACAAAGGAGCATGGTCAAATGGCTGACAGGATGGAGGGGCTGTCCTTGCTGGGCATAGCAAGACCCTGCCAGGTCTGCTTCATGGCATGCCTGCCACTTTTCTTCACCCCCTGTCCACCAGAAGCCCCATACCTGCTTACTGCAAGGCCCCATCCTCCGCGTCTGTGTCCTGGCTGTGCTCCTGATAGGGAGGAGGCAACAAGAGACCATACATCACTCACTACCAACTCTGAGTCATGCCCTGGGGCCCACTGCACTTCTGGAGACCAAACTCCGAAAGAGGGATGATTATGGGACCAGTTTCAACACAGCTGGCTTGGGATCCTGACAGGATGGTCTGAGCCCATCCCCCAGAAGAGAGACGGGACCAGTCAAGGGCGTTCTAGGTGTGGCAGGGGAGCACATTTCTACGTAGAAAGACCTTCTTAGACTGTAGCAGGTTGAAAGCCGCCTGGTGGACGGGTGAGCCCCCTATCCTTGGGACAGCTAAGCCTTCGTTAGGGCCTTTATGGAGACTACTATGCCTAAGAGAGTAAATGGGTCCAAAAAAGGAGACACAAGCTAGGGACATAAGGAGGAGGATCTCTTAACTACAGTGGCCATGAGCCCATCTGTCTTCATGCCAGAACCCAGCAATGATGAAAAGGAGAAAGTCCCAGACCTAGTGAAGAAGTCAGGGCTCTAATTCTGGCTCATCCCCTATTAATTATAAGGCCCTGAGCAAGTTACTCTACTCCTCAGAGCCTCAGTTTCCTCACTGGCTAAAACATGGGAAGAGTAGTAACTTTGCACAGTACGACGCTGTTGTTAAGGTTAAATAAAGTTAGAAACTACAGGGCCTGGTGCTCAGTGAGTGTCTATTAGGTAAACAAGTAGAAGGCACACAACAGTTATCATACATACTCAGAGTCTGGTCTACCTTCCTACTTGACATAAGCTCCTTGCCAATGACTTCCCAGCCGCACTCTGAAGGGTTCCAATAACAAAGAACTCCCTCCATGCCTCTCATGAAACAACCTGTTTTATGCTTAGGCAGGAATAGCTTTTAGAAAATCCTCAGGTAAAGTGGATACCCAACCTCCCTGAGGCTTCCCCAGGCAATCCTAGTCCTGCCCCCTGAAACTCTGCAGACTGTGCTCCCTGAAGCCCCTGACTCTTCCCTTGTCCAACCTGTATGGAAACCAAGTCTAGAATGGGCCCTGACTCAAGAGAGGTCTACTCTGGTCCTCAGTGGGACTTTTGACTGGCAATAGAAATAGGTATCCCCCTTCCCAGGAAGAGGAAAGAGGGAGCTCAACAGGGACACTCAGCAGCTCAGAGGGTTCCCCCTTCCCCTGCTCCCCTCCTATGCACCCCTCCCCAGCTGTGCCCTCACCAGCTCTTCCTCGCTGTGTGTCAGCAGCCCCTCCTCATCGCCGTCGTCTCGAGCCTGTGCTTCTCCCTGGGGCGTGCCTGCCTCAGAAGCCGTGTCCTCTTGGGGGGCTGGTGGCCGGCTGCTGCCACCACTACTGCCCCCACCACTGGCACTGGCACTGGCACTGGCACTGGCACTGCCGCTGTCACCCTTCTTCTTGCCATCTTGAGGGGAAAGGGGTGGGAAGAGGAGAATAGAACTCAGCCTGGGGCAGCTGCCCAAGGCAGGATCTTAGCAGCAGCTAGGCCTCGGCATGGTGGATCCATGTGGCGTTGGAGGCCACAGCCCTTCTCTGCCCCGTGCGCTGACCTCCCCACACTCTGCCCTGTGCCCCTGGTCCCCGAGCTGGGCAAGGACCCATGGAAGCTGACCTGGGTTGGCCTTCTGCTCCTCGGCAATCTGCTCCAAGCGGCCCAGCAGAGCATCGATGTTGGACTTGATCTGCGTCAGCTCTGTCTTGATGGTCTGCAGTTCACTGCTCTTTACTGGGAGCACAGGGAGTATACATTGTCACCCAGGGGCTGGGAGCTTGACACTAACGTAAGATCCTCCCTAGTCCCATTCTGTCAACCAGGAAGGCAGGCCAGTGGCAGGAACTGTCTTCATCCATGGTTCTTTTGCCAGCAAAAAGGCTGGAGCTGCCCGTGGCTTCTGAGACTTTTGAGACCATGCCTATAGTAACCAGTCCACCCTTCTGCACCTGGATCTCTTCCCATGACCTCTCAACAATGAAAGGGACTGGAGATGGAGGAGAATGCAGGTGTGGTGTGCACCTGAGCAATCATGTGTTCTTCCTTATGTTAAATAGGGTGGTGCCCAGATTTCAAGGTGTACGGATGGATGTGGGTGTTTTACCATCAGATTTCCTGGGTGCCTGGCTGCAACATGTGTACACCAGAATGAATGTGCACACCAGCAGTGGGCCTGTGCAAACTTGTCCTTATTATAGGAAAGAAGACACCTTCTCCTCACTGGGCTCCATGTCACAGCACTGGACATTTCTGTGCCCAACCCAAGCCCCTCCTCCTCATAGGTCAGGCTTTTCCTCTTACAAATGCAGTAAGAATACTCACTTGGTTGTGCTAGAGCTGCAGAACTGTGGGAGATTTGTTCCTTCATCTATTTTCCAATGTAAAAATACATGATTCTATTATTTTGCTAATGAGGAAAAACAAAAAAGATCTAGGAAGAAGATACAGTCACTCACACTTGATCTTGGCTGAGCTGGTGGTAATGGCTGTGGAGCGGGCAAAGAGCTTGACAGGTATGGTGGTTTTGACACGCCGGACCAAGGGGACTGTGACCCGGGGTCGCTTCACAGGGACTGCCCTGGGCACTGGCACAGGTGACAGGCGGCCCCGATAGTCGAAGAGCCTGTAGGGGCAAATGGGCCAGAGGCTGCAGCATGGCCTGTGGCCACCAGAAGGCACTACGACTCTAGACAAGCACGTGCTGGTGAAGGGCTGGGCAGCCTGTACTACACACCTCCGCCTGCTCCCAACAAGCCCTGGGAGTGAAGAGGATGGGCTTCTGGCACCTTAAAAGCTGCTGGGACTCTCATTTCATCCACCTTTCCTACCAGTCAGGTCAGATGAGGGCAGGTGAGGTGGCAGGTGGTAATGGTTTCAACCCTGGTTCAAGGAAGGAGCAAACAGAGACCAGCCCCAGAAAAGAGCCTTCCCCAGGTCCCCCTAATACCCAGGCCTGCCGGCTTCTGCTTCTGCTCAGTCAACTGCCACCCCAACCTCTGGTCAGAATTTGCAAATGTCCCTAAAGCAAGGCAAAATTCCAGCTGGGAACAAAAAGATGTAGGAATAGGGAATCCCTAAGCCTGCCTGAGCTTCAGTTTTCCCGAAATCTGCTTAATGAGGATGACTACCTCAAATTCTGTGCCAAGCCCCCACCGTACCCCACCCCAAGGCTATTGTGAGAGCAGGGCATGAGAAAACTTGGTTAAAAGCACACATGTTAAAAGGTGTGATAGGTGAAGGCCAGGGTACTGAGACTCTCAAACCAGGAGACTATGGCCTCAGAGGCATGAGGCTGGAGTCCCAAACACCTGTTCTAATTCTGGGCCCTCTTTATCACCCCAGCCCTCTTACTCCACTTCAGAGATGGAGGGGAGGAGATCCATTAGAATATCAAGGTTGGACAACCAATCAGATCCCTGGGCTCCCAGACTATGCTGTCCCCAGTGTCATCACCCAGCCCCTCTCCGAGAGAGTTTCTCTTCCTGCTCATCAGTCAGAAGTTCAATAGGCTGAGTAAGGGTATCTCCCACCACATCTGCTACTATTACCTTTCTTCAGGGAAACACAGCCCTGGGGGTACACTATGGAATCACTTTGGTGACAGCCAGGAAACATGCCATCACTAGACAATGCAATGCCCCATGGCTTGGCATTCCTTTGTTCAGGGAGCCCCTGCCCTGGGGTGGGGATGGCTGGAGATGGAGAGTCTCTGGGAATGGATCCAGTCCCAGACCCTGCATTTCTGCCCCTAAGGGGAGGGGGCGGCTCTGGCCTTGGTCAGAATCACTAACCACAGAATCCCAGAGCTGGAAGAGCCCTGAGGGATTACTTAGTGTAAGCCCATTTTACAGACCGGGAGGGGATTTGCCCAAAGTCACACAATCCATTCAGTGGCAGAGCTGCGATTAGCACCCAGTCTTCTGACTGACTCTCAGGCTAGGGCACATTCCACTACACCGCACTGTCTCCTGAAACCATTCAGAGGTGAGAAAACCAAGGCTCAGAGAGGTTCTGTTCTTCCTGGACAGACTGAGGCAGGCAGGATGGGAAGGACGAAGGAAGGGAGAATTTTGGAACAGCCTCCATCATGATTTCCATTTGGGAATGTGGCTAGTGCCATAGAATGGAGCCCACAGCTCAAGGCTGGGGTCTGGGAAGGCTTGAGGGTGAAGGGATGGGCCACATAGCCTACCAGGAACTAATTCAGACCTCCAAAGGACTGCTGGCCTCCTGGCTATAAATGAAAGGCCAAGAGGTATTCATTGAGCTTTTGAGGCTCCTTCCACCTGGCTGAGCACCTCAAATAGATAAGGAGACTAAACAGCAGGAACATGAGGGCTCAAACTCCCTGCACCTACTCTAGTAACCTTTTCTATAATCCAATTTGCTATGGTTATCTGTCCCTTGCTGTCTAGTTCCACTGAGTCCCAACCCAGGATTAGGAGGTGGAAGGGCAGTCAGAATGGGAGACAGTGTGGGGTGGGGAACCTCTGACCTGGGCACCTGCAGAACTAGACCCTAGTTCCAGCTCTGCCACCAACTTGTGGAACAGCCTTGGGCAGATGCCCGTCCACACCTCTGGGCTCCAGTTTCCACATGGAGGACTGAGTGGGCTACACCAGTAATCTCTCAGGACCCTTCCAGCTTGGCTTTTTCATGCCTGGGCACGCCCCTTCCCTGCTCACCTGTCGTAGAAGTCGTCCCGGTAGTAATCATAGTCAAAGCTGTAGCCACTGGGGAAACAAAGGGGAGAGGGCCGGGGCTTAGGGACAGCCACACAGCCCACTCTCCACAGGCCCTCATCTCCAAACACCTCCCCAAATTCTAGGCTCGGCACACTGTCACCAACCAATGTTCACTCCCTCTGTGGAAAGAGGGACCAATCCCACCCAGATGGAGAGAGATAGAAGAGACAGAGCGCCTCACCTGTATATGGCAGATGCTGCTCTCTTTAGTCCCTTGGGTCTGTTGGGCTTGGGCTCTCCAGCCATGTTGATATCTGTGTGGAGAAAGGAGGCACAGTCAGATGCTGGCAGGGTACCAGGGAGCCCAAACACTTACACCTTCCTGCACAGTAGCAGCAATTTCTATGTATGAGGGACAATGGACTCTCCTAACTAATACAACCAACAGAGGTCTTCACACATTAGACTCCTACCCACACATCACAGAGATATGCCTATTTACAAATTCGTATACATTCAGATGCACGCACGCTCACACACATATCACTCACACACACATGCCGTGGACATCACACATATAAGCATTCTCAAGCATGCTGATGTAAATAAGTACTTCAGATACATATCTTCACATACTTGTTCACATATCCAGGTAATCAAGTCACACACAAAAATAACATATAGACTCTCAAGTACACTGAGACTTGGCTCCGATGTCATATACATAACTGCCTATCTACAAATGAGCCACATTCAAGCAAATATTCTACCAAACATCTTTCTACCTAGAATGATGCTTAGCCTTATGACAGGATCTCAATATCTGACAAATAAATATGCATATCTTCTTACACACACTTAGTACATTCTGACACATACACTTTACATATATACATTCTAAAGATGTGTTCACATATTCTCCACATGTTTAGTTACATCCACATATCACACATTCAGGAATACATCTATCAATATCCCTTTTTGAACATACATATACACAGAAGTAGGTGCACTGTACACACTCCACGGTAGACTACCACATGGCCACATCATATATACATAGCACCAAGGCCAAAGGCACCTACTTCACCTTGTGCTCCTAGCCCCTCCTCCCAGCTCTCATAAAGAGTTCCAACCTGGGGGCACCTGGATGGCTCAGTCGGGTTAAGCATCTGACTCTTGATTTTGGCTCAGGTCATGATTTCATGGTTCGTGAGTTCAAGCCCCGTGTCGGACTCTGCACTGACAGCATGGAGCCTACTTGGGATTCTCTCTCTCCATCTCTCTCTACCCCTCTAGAGAGCTCACTTGCTCTCTCAAAATAAATAAATAAACTTAAAAAAAAAAAAAAAAGAGTTCTAACCTAAGACATCTGTAGCGTAATGTTACAGGCTATGCTAGTCCACTCTGTTCCGTTTCCCTTAGGAATCTGCATTTTAACCAGAATCATAAAGCTTGTCATTAAGAGTCACTATGAAAGCAAAGACAAGACAGAACCATTTTTGAGAAGCTTCTAAAACTCAACCCTGCATATTTTATAAATACTTAATTTATAACTTAAATACAATTTATAACTATTTAGTTATAACATTTCAGATAGGGGCAGGGTAGCAAGTAGTAGAGTAAGGGAAAAAGAAAGGTCTAAGAGGGGAGCTGGAAAGTGAAGGCCAGCACCTGCTCAGGAGAATACCAGGAGCAGGGCCAAAGAGAGACGCTTACCCAGGGTCTGCCCGGCCAGCACCCGCCCATTCTCTCCCAGCACAGCTGCCCGGGCATGACGCTCGTTGGCATACTGGACAAAGGCATAACCTTTGTGCACAGAACAGCCGGCTACACGGCCATACTTGGAGAAGATGGTCTCTACATCTGACTTCTTCACCACAGCTGTGTTGAGGTTTCCAATGAAGACTCGAGAATTGATAGACTTGGGGTCATTCTTGTTGGTTACGTTGCTTGTCTGGATCTTCAAGGACATGGTGGCCACCTAAAAGAGAGAGAGAGAGAGAGAGCGCGCCACTGTGAGACTGGGTCTCCCAGTTGGGCTCAAGGGCTACCCATGGCCCAAATCCTAGCTAAACTGGATTGCTCTGTGCCCTGCTACATACACACAACCGTACAGCATTCAGCCTCCCCTTTAAACATCTCACTGGGATGCTGACCTCATGGCCGGGTGTTTTATATATGTTCTCTCATTTGGTACTGACATGATACACAGAACCAAGACGTTTCACAAGGGAGAAAATGCACAGTCAGAGGTCACAATGCTAGTGAGCAGCAGGGCTGGGATTTGAACCCTGGTCTGCTGGACTCTAATTCTTTTAAACCCATTCTTTCATGCTTATCTCAAATGTTACACCATGCAGGATCTAAATCTGAAGACCCTCCATAGTTTTTCTTCTGTTCCTTCAATGTATAACCATGGTGAGGAAGTCATATGGTAACTGCAGGTAATACCTGCTCTAGAACACCACCACATTATGAAAATTGCTCAGTTTGATGCAGACACTGACCTAGTTATGGCTGTCTTTATTGGTACCAACCATTTTTTTTTTTTTTTTTTCTCAACGTTTATTTATTTTTGGGACAGAGAGAGACAGAGCATGAACAGGGGAGGGGCAGAGAGAGAGAGGGAGACACAGAATTGGAAACAGGCTCCAGGCTCCGAGCCATCAGCCCAGAGCCTGATGCGGGGCTCGAACTCACGGACCGCGAGATCGTGACCTGGCTGAGTCGGACGCTTAACCGACTGCGCCACCCAGGCGCCCCAGTACCAACCATTTTTAAAAAGGTGAGTGAAATAAGCCTCACTGAGCACTCATGGCAGGCTAAGGGTGGCAGGCAAGATTGAGTAATCACAAGACTCCATTAAATATTATTACTATTATTCATATTTTACCAGAAATAGACTCTAATAAGTTCTTTGACTTGTCAGAAACAGGCCAGTTGGTCCCCACAGCCCATTTTTTTCATCTCTATCACTCTCCTTCCCAGAGCTAAAGCCAATTTAAATATTATAGTTAAGTCAGCATATTATCTATTTTTATACTAACTCATTCAAATTTTGTTGTTTGCTTAGAGATAATATTGTACCTACACTTCACTCTCTACACCCTGGCAATGTCTTTTACCCCAAGGGGCCATACAAATCTCTCCTACCCCCAACCCTGGACATGCTATAACAGAGCACAGGCTCCAGAGGAAAAGGAAAAGGAGGCTTGATGTCAGTAGGAAAAGTCTAACAGTAACTACTGGCATTTCTACTTACTGGCCCAGACTTCTCTGCTCACTGGCATGGGTTTGTACAAATCCCTTTGGAACCTTCCTATCTCAATACCCCATTGTAGAGCTATCACAGAAGGTGCTGAAGACCCTAAGCAGTATGTAAAAAAAAAACCAAAAAACCTCTCATCAACCTAGGCTAACTGTAAACACCTGCTCACAAACCTAATATTTTGGGGGCAGAGGGAGCTTCTTTTCAGGGAATTAGAGCAAAGCTAAGTATAGGCAGAGAAAGCGCTATCTTTTGTTCCACTATGGTAAGAGACCCTTTTCTCTTCAATCCTCCCAGTCTGGAAGCTGGCATGTTCTGACCAGCAGATGGCACTCACTGCAAGGAAACCATAGGCTGGACCTGAGAATAAGTAATTCTGAGGAAAAACCTACTCCTACCTAGGGTAGGCTTGCAGTAGCTTGATGGATATACTGAAGTCAAGTGTGTACCATCCTAGGTAAAGGACAGGGGCTGAGAGGGCACTGCTACTGATGAAGGAGCTGGTGCCAGCTTTGGAAAGGGCCTGGAAAGGATTCTTTGGTGCTCAGTTTACTTTTACGTCCAGTCATCATTTATTAAGCAGTGAGGAACATAAAAGATATTATCCATGCAAGAAAACACTTAACATAACGTCCATGTGCAGCAGAAAATGCTCCATGTATGTGGGTTCCCTTGCCCACCAACCCCCCCCCCCCCCCAGTCCTCTGTGATAATCCCTCGCCTAGCTGGATGACAAGCCATTCAAAAGTTAATTCTTCATCCATCCATGGATATATATAAGAAGTTTGTGGGGCTCCTCCACAGGCATCAGATAACTCTCCTGGTTGGTTCAGCTCAGAGAAATGAAGTTTGGGCTCAGGGAGAAGCCACCTGCTGTGGCTGAAGGGAACCAACCACTGGCCTGGGTTGTAGACCAAGATGGAAAGAGAAGGGGGGCGATGGTTCAGACCTGTTGATGTCTACTACCTCTGCCACTGACCTGGCATGGGCATAACAGGTGCTGGGCTCCCTCCTACCTCTGGCAGGAGCCTCTAATACCAACCACTGAGCAGGAAGCATTTGCTGAGCTACTATGTTTAGTTCTACAGCAGGATCAGCATTCACTCCTTGGCTGGTGAGAAGTTCTTCAGGTTTGGCAGTACTCAATCTTTTCTCTCATCACTTGGGGTTTGGGACAATGTACATAAAAGGACTTTACAAACAGTGAAACTCTTTATAGGATCTATTAATTACGCTCTGACTAGTTGAATTCCTCTGTTCTGACAACACTGCCCAACACTGGTAAGGCCCATTCTAGATGGAGATGAAGGTCAGACTGGAGCACATTCTGAATAATGTCAAGAAAAGGCTGACAAAAGCCATGTCACACAAAGGTTAGTATAAAAGGGGGACATGAATGCATGTATAAAAGCATAAAAGCCATGTCACACAAAGAGGGACACGTATGCGTGTGGCCAGGCTGGGTGAGGAATCTGCAGGGCCATGAAGAAATGTCCATCTGAGGCATGCTCCAGGCACCAACCCCTATACTCCACCCACTCCCCCACCCCATCTAATCAGCCCTTAATCTGCTTTCAAGGCCTGTACACTCTTCCAAGGGAAGGCTGTGCTGCTACTGTGCATACTCCCTAAGCCCAAAGGAATAGCTATCTACAGGAATATGGAAAAGCTTCAGTGTCTAAACACATGTTTATGAGGCTCCTCAAAGTGAGGGATCAAGTTGAGCTTAGGAAATGAAAAGGTGCCCAGACCAGTTCTTCCAGAACTGCTAGGTTCAGGTATAGAATCCCAAAGAGTCAAGAATTCTAAATTCAGACATAGTCTTCCAGGTTGTTACGAACCTAACAATTTGTTAGCTTCACTTATAACCTCCAAACAAATATTTAGACATATGGCATGTAAGTCTCCACCTGTACTCTTGTCCTGTCCTGCAAATGGTAGAGGCAGGCCTGACGAAGGCTTGGGCACAGTAAGTGCCCAATAAGAATTACGGAGGAAGCAATAAGAATAATGTCCCAGGAGGTGCTGAGAAGGGCTAGCTGTAGCCCTAAATATGTATGGCCAGGGCTGGCGGGGGGTCCCCCAGGTATCTCATTAAAACACTAGAGTCTCTGACCCAAACACTCTCCTACCCCCTGCAGACCAACCATTCCCAATTTAATACTCCCCCCACGATTCTTTCTTGGTTCTTCCAGGCTTCCCCCTAGCTTAGAGTATGAGCCTTAGTAAATATTGACATCCTATTCAGCAGAAGCTGCTTGATTTGATAAGCTATTTCCCCAAGCCAAGCTCTGCCTCACAGATTAGCTGTGTAATTGAGAGCAAGGTGTCTGCAGCCCCCCAGAGGCCCCATGTTTAGCAATGAGCCAAGGAGAGTTGGGTAGAAGGACGAGCCAAGGAGAGTTGGGTAGAAAGATGATTCTTCGTGGTGGTAGGAAGAGGAAGTAGGGGCCAGACTTCTTCACAGAAACTTCTACAATGTCAGATTAGCAGGGGCTTCAGTGAACATGGGGTTTATATACTCTCACCCTGAGGAACAGAGGGGAATGGACTTGGCCACAATGCCCCAGCCCATGAGTGGCAAGGCCGAGAACCCCATTAGTCCTCCAAGTTCTTAAATTCCATCTTTCCTTTGGGCTGGTGAAAGACTGCCCCTCAGGACAGTGAGGGGCTGGGAGGGGGCAGATATGCTATTAGAGGAAAACTGGGTACTGGCTCCCAAGTAAGGGTCTTGACCTTTACCTGCTGGTGAAACAACTGCTGCATAAAAGCCAGGCCCTTAAGCTAATTAAAACCCACCAGAGACACAGGCTTTGAAATGCAATTTACAGCTCAAAGGGATGGGCTCACTTCTCCAAGCTAGTAAGAACAGAGGAAATTTGGCAAAAACAAATTGTTTTTCCCAGTTGAAACATTTCAGATGGAAGCTATGTTTTAGAAGCCAAGAGCCCAAGCTTGAACATGTGGTCAAGTAACAGGGCTTTGTAAAGGTAGAAATACCCTAAAACGTATGACGACCCCTGAACTCTGGGTAAATGAGACCCCCAGAGAACCATGAAGGTAAAAAGAGCTTCTGACTCTATATGTGCCACTTTATTTAATCCTCACAACAGCTCTGTGAGGTGTTTTAAAATAGGGGAATGAAGACTCAGGCCAGGTTATTGGTTAACAGAGCAAAGTTGGAACTGGAACCCAGGTCTGTTTGACTCCAAAAGCCTATTCAAAGAGATGTCTTGGATACTGATTGCCAAGGTAAGGACTTTAAAGGACTTTCGTGAACAAAACCAGTTTATGTCCTTGATCCTGATGTTGTTAGTTCCATTTTATAAATGAAAAGCTGAGGCTCAGCAAAAGTAAGTGACTTACTTAAGGTCATCCAGCTAGTAAAGGGAACAGCTAGGGGACTAGAATCCAGGCTGCTACACACCACTGTTTCACCAACTGTCCCAAGGCTCTGACTCTGCCATGTCAGCCCTCATAATCCTGGCTATCAGGATCAAATTTAGTCTTCAGCCTAACCTCTGAGGCACTTAGCCATCAGAATGCCCACTGCCTCAATTCTGTAAATCCTACCTGGCACTGCATCTCTTCTTCAAGCACTAATTTCAAAAGAGGAGCTGCTGGTCTTGGTCCTGATGCCTCCCAGTGCCATTTACAGCCTCTGTCTAGGCCAGCCCTGCTTGACACTTCTGGTCTCATTCTCCAAAGTGCAGATGAGGGTCACACCAGCCTGTGGCCAGACCTCTGCCCTTAGATAACATTAGGGATGTGAGAATGATTTTGAAGGAAAATAGCTATCAGTGATGGTGAGGTTATTTCTGGAGAAAGCCAAGCAATTAGACTAATCAGTGCCCAGGGCCTCCTTGGTCCAGAGGCCAGAGGCTCCTGGTTAACAGGCGGCCAAGGATGACAGAACATCTATTAATCTCATTCAACTCACCAGGCCCCAGCTCATTAGCATTGCCCAAAATGATAATTACTGGTCAGAGAGGACTAATTTCCCAAGGAATGCTCTTTAGTTCCTGACAATTCCCACTCCCATGAGAAACTCCAGCTCCCAGGATGTGAATACTGAGGGCTCCTAGAATGGGTGAGAGTATAAGGAGTACTCTCCTTGTTCAGGAGGCCTGGCCCTGGGCTTTGTTGTTCTTAGTCATATGACCTGCAACAAGTCATATAATTTCTTTGAGCCTTATCATCCTTATTCTGAAAACAAATAATCTTTGTCCTGATTACCTTTCAAATCTGATATAAAATCAAATAGGCTAATCAGTATGAAAGTGCTCTGTTGCATCTGTAACATACTATAAAAGGATAGAGATGGGGCGCGCCTCGGTGGCGCAGTCGGTTAAGCGTCCGACTTCAGCCAGGTCACGATCTCGCAGTCCATGAGTTCGAGCCCCGCGTCAGGCTCTGGGCTGATGGCTCGGAGCCTGGAGCCTGTTTCCGATTCTGTGTCTCCCTCTCTGCCCCTCCCCCGTTCATGCTCTGTCTCTCTCTGTCCCAAAAATAAATTTAAAAAAACGTTGAAAAAAAATTTTTTTTAAAAGGATAGAGGATTATAGCTATTATTACCCAACTCCTAACCCCTTCACCCATTCAACAAACATTTCTTAAGCATTCCCCTCTGTGCAGGCACTATGGAGATGCTGGGGAAGAATGCTCAAGGGCACTATCTTCTACTAGCTTTTCAACAAAGCCCTCTCTCCAGGAACCTGTTTCTTAACTGTTTCCTAATAACAAAGGAAAGAATGCACCTGAAAGAGCAGAAATGGCACAGGCCCTGGAGTCAGACAGGAATGAGTTCCAATTCCAGCCCTACAATTTATGAGATGTAAACTTGGACATGTCCCTTAAACTCGGTAAACCTCAGATTCCTCAAATGCAAAATGGGAATTATACCAACCTCCAGGATTGTTAGGATCAGAGATAACATGTACAAAGTGCCTGATATAATGGTTAAGACCAGTAGGTATTTACATAAGAAACTCAAATGCTCTAGGCCCCATGAAAACAGATGAATCTAGCCCAGCAGTCTAGATCATCCACGTTCCAGCCCTACATTCTTTCCATCTGTCATCTCCCAGTGCTCCATACTCTGCCTGAGTGAGTCAGGGGTAGAGGGCCTACACATACTCTCTCCCTTGTCCCAGTGTCTGGAACCAAACCTAGAAATTTCATAAAGGTGCTTCCACCCATGCCTATCAAATCATACTATAAGGGGCTGGGAGAGGAAAGAATGCTAGCTGGGAGGGGTTTGGGGTTTAGGCCTTGCTGAACCAGTGACTCACTCCTCAGCTATACCATTAGGTCTCTATTCCTAAACTATAACATTGGTAACAGCATCAAACAGGCCCTGAGGGGAGACCCCAAAGCAGACAGAAGCAGGGCTGGGGCCTCAGTCACCTTTCCCCACAGTGTTGTCTGGGTATCTTATACCCTAACTCTACCCCTGATTGTGGCCTTAGGCTGAGGCTTAGCATCTGTGACAAGCAGTCCTTATAGCTATAGGGAAGAAAGGCAGCAAGGAGTGGGTAGGTAGAACCCTGGCCCTATAATCCCCAATACTAAATTACAGTTAGGAATCTAAAAATAATTGTCAACCTCTTCATTTTTGCCAAAGAAGTCCTCCAAACACTTACCTATGCATTCAGTCATAATTACAGCTATCCAAATAGTCACTACTCATTCATAAGTGAATAAGGCCAACTCATTCATCCAGGAATTGGTCTGGTACCTGATCTCAAGGAACTCCCAGTCCATCAGGGTACATGCACCATGACCATCAAGCACATGTGCCCTGGGCTGGAGTTCACTGCTCCAGAAGCTGCCCCCAAACAAAGCAGTCTGGGGTATCAGAGAATGGGAAGGAGCATCACAGAAGTCTCCACGACAAGAGAGTATGTTTAAGGCTAATTTCAACTGGGTGGTGACATGGGGAGAGGCTCTGCTTGGCAGGGAAAACTGCAATAACAATGTACAAAACATGCCGCTTTTTCCTCTTTGCTCCCCCTTCAAGTATATGCAAGGCAGGGCTGGAAATAAATGTTTGAAATAGAATTTCTTCAGTGCTGCTTCTTCCTCCCTTGATAGCTGCATACCAATTCTTGTCTTGGGGAAGAACAAAAAGGAAACACACAATTTAATATGCAGCAGCTTTATACCAGGCATTGTGCTGAAAATTTTACAGGCATAATCTCTCATAATCCTGACCACAACCCAGTGAGATTAAGTATCATCTCCACTCTTCAGATGAAGAAACTAAGGTTCAGAGAACTTAAATAATTTGTCCACAGTTACATTTAAGTGGCATGATTAGGATAAAAAGACCCTAATCTTAATCTGGTTCTGAAGTCTGTGCTCTTCCTAATCCACTAGACTTCTCCCACTGACTTCCCCTGTTCCCATAGAAGACTGATTCTGGCTTTGCTGCTGATGTGCCACATGATGTTGGGTTTTGGAGCATGTGACCATAAAGGGCCCCTTTAGGGCTAACCATGATAATCATTACCAACACTTCCTGAGCACTTACTACTGCACTCAGTCTTCTGCTTCAGGGTAGGTGATGGTATACATTGTACTCATTTCACAGATAAGGAGACTAAGGGTTGGAACTTAGTCTTACACTAGCCAGGAAATGGCAGAGCTGCAATCCATCAGTCTGAGACTAGAGCTGTGGTGCTCTTAACCTTGGCCCAAAATGGCTTCATGCTAGGTGTGCCCTGTACCAGCCAGGAGGTCAGCTTCTAACACTCTCTGGCCCTCTGGGCATAAATGCATGGGGTCTTGCTGAGGGCATACTCTCAAGTCCAAGAACCTGCTGGACAATAAGCACCTGCTGTAAGCCGGGGCATGTTCCCCCTCCCCTTTCTACACCTTAAGGGGCTGGCTCCTCACAGTGATAATGTGGCAAGATTAGTCACTGCTTGCTGTTGGTTGATTAGAGCTATTCTTTTCTGTAAATGAAGTTTAAAAGTCATCAAAGGGTCTGTCAGCTGTGACTTATGAGCCTCTTTCCCGCAGGGAAGTCAGGCAGTGACAAATGCTCCTCTCGTCTGCCATCCATTAAAAGTCGGAAGGTGCCATGTTCCAATTACTGGAGACCCCGATGGAGCTCATGGAAAACCCTGTTCCAGGCTGTGGCCATTATTCAGATCTGGCAGGGCTGCCAGCAGGGTTACCCTAGGCCCAGGCCCCACTGGGTAAGAATGGAGTAAGAGCATGTTTCTGACTTTGTGAGCCAGCTCTTACTATCCTTTGTGTTATCCCTGGTGGGTTTATCCTAGACACACTTCACAAATGAGTCAAAACATGGACACCACGTGGGCTGTCTCAAAGTACTAGGATCAAGACTGCCTAGACAAACAGACATGAGGAAATAGAGGTATGCTACCAGGTGGAGAAGGTAGGGAATAGGATGCTCAGAAAGGAGAGACGATAAGGTACCTAAGATGTTCAGACTGAGAGGATCCTTACAGATCATCTAGTGTCATCACTGCCTCAGTATTCAATACTCATTACATGCCAAGTCCTGTCCAGCTAAATGCTGAGGAACCAGATGAATAAAACATAGTCCCTGCTACTGAAAATAGATGAGATACTTAAGGTCTAAAGAAGTGACTTGCCCAAGGTCACAAAAATAAGTTAGGGTCAGTGGTGGAATGAGAAAGCACGTCTCCAGACCTCCTGTGAGGTAGAAAAAGTAGAGTGACAGGGAGCCCTCTCCTCTGTGTCAGGCTCTTCATCCAGAACATGCCATAATGGTTACAGTGCCAGCTCTTGGGGCTCCTGGCTGTCTCAGTCTGAGGAGCATGCAACAGGTAAGTATTATCAATCTCATTTTACAGACAAAATGGTACTTCTCAAAATTGTGACGAAGAACTACTTTTTTTCTCTTGCTTTTTAAACTTCCAATCCATTGCAGACAAATACATTTGTCAAATGCAATAAAAAAGTCAAATTACTAGTTTCTGGGCACTTACTCTCCATTTCTAGACTTTTCACAACCCTGGAAGAGTTGTGGACCGGCATCTACTCAGCACGCTACCCTGGAAGCAACTCTCACCCGTCTTTGTCAACCTCCATGGAAACCAAAGCAAAGAAAGAAGAGTTTATTTCTTTCAAGTCCTTTAGCCCAATTCTTTTAGACTTCAGTATTAGACCAATTTACAAAAACTATCCTAACCTTTTTGCTTCCATCAAGAAAGAGAACAGGGTAAGCAGGCCAAGGGTAAGTTTAAGGACTTGCTACCAAATACTTCAGGTAATTTATCTTGGTCATCTACTCTAGCTCATATTATATCCTTCAAGGGAAGATGATCTAGGCTGTCTGGGACTTAAACAGCCTTCCTGAGGCCTGGGGATATGAGAGGATGGTATATTCCTGAAGAGGCTGGTACTTCTGGACCTTCTCTCCCTCGACACTAGACTACATTAAGAAACTAGGCAGGAAAAGGGGGCATGTGTAACTTCCATAGTCTTATATCATGGCTGCTTACACAGTAGTCTTCCCTCTCCTAGGAGTTTCTTAAAAGTAAGATTGACAGATTCATTCCCGAATGCCACAATATACCGAAGAGTATGACTGGCTGAAGCAGATGAGCAACCAAGACACAATAGTGTACCTTGAATCTTGCAGGTGCATGGCCAATTTATCATCACTGTACAAAAGTCTGTTCTAACTGAGCATATGTGGTTAGCCTATCTTTCAGCACAACCAAAAATAGGGTGGGTCATATGATGTGGTGTAGAAATGAGTATAACCTGCTGCTGTGAGGAGGAGACTGTCCTCAAGCAGGAGCCAAAGCCTGCATGTTTATTCCCACATTAAGAGGCCATGTAATGCGGTCAAGAGAGCAACTTCTCGGGGCACCTGGGTGGCTCAGTCGATTGAGCATCCAACTTTGGCTCAGGTCATGACCTCAGTTTGTGAGTTCGAGCCCCACACTGGGCTCTGTGCTGACAGCTCAGAACCTGGAGCCTGCTTCAGATTCTGTCTCCGTCTCTCTTTCTCTGCCCCTCCCCTGCTCTCTCTCTCTCAAATATAAACATTTAAAAGAAAAAATTAGGGGCGCCTGGGTGGCTCAATCGGTTGAGCATCTGACTTCAGCTCAGGTCATGATCTCATGGTTCACAAGGTTCAGGTCCACGTCAGGCTCTGTGCTGACAACTCAGAGCCTGGAGCCTGCTTTGGATTCTGTGTCTCCCTCTCTCTGCCCCTCCCCGATTCATGCTCGCTCTCTCTCTCTCAAAAATAAACATTAAAAAAAAAATTGTAATTTAAAAATTAAAAAAAAAAAAAGCAATTTCTGAAGCCAAAATGTCTTCACTCAGCCACTGCACTAGCTGTGTGACACGACCTTTGGGTAGTGTCTTAGGTTCTTTATGCTTCAGTTGGCTCACCTGTAAAATGGGGACAGCAATATCTGTGGGGCTGCTGGAGGATAAAATGTATGTGTTTACAACAGTATCTGGTACATTACAAAGTATGCAAATATTAGCTACTGCTGCCACTATTGTTACTATGTAATCTGTAAGAACTTTTCCTTGTAAGTATCAAAGGGAAGGTGGTGAATTCTGCTGTGATAATGTCACCCAGAATTGAACTGTGAAGGAAGGAATACTCCCAGAACTAAACTGTGATGAAGGAAGGAATACCATCACTGTGGATGCAACAGTCTCTTCAAGCATGTCAAATTCTAGTATTTGAAAATGTGTCTTGAACATACAAGGAATCAAGGAGTAGGCACTTAAGTGTTGAATGAATAAATGAGTATCTAGAGTAAAGCAGCTCCCCACCTTCCAAGAAAACACAACTGGAGAAGGGGGTCAGGAAGAGGTCCTTTCCTAAGTAAAAGTTACAAAAAGCCTCTTTGTACCTCAAAGACCCAGAAGGCAGGTTGGGCTCCTCTCCTGGGCAATAGGGCCCCAGGGGCCGATACTGCAAGAAACCTCTACTTGCTCACTGTTCTGTAACTCCAATATAACCTCCACATTCTGTGGCTATTCTATACTGAATAAGGCTGCAGAAGGCTGTGCAATGTTAGTGCATGAGTCCCCATTTTCCAGACTATCTTAGAAGTAAGGGAGGGGCACCCGGGTGGCTCAGCTGGTTAAGCATCTGTCTTCAACTCAGGTCATGATCTCTCGGTTCGGGAGTTCGAGCCCCACATCGGGCTCTCAGCTGTCAGCATGGAGCCCACTTCAGATCCTCTGTCTCCCTCTCTCTCTCCCTTTCCCCCATTCACGTGCACTCTCTTTCTCCCTCTCAAAAATAAGCAAACATTTTTTTTTTAATATAAAAAAAAGTAGAAGTAGGTGATTCTGAGGAAAACAGAAAGAGAGGCCTAACCCCTTCCAACCAGGCCTTGCCCTAAAATAGCAATAGGGGATTGCTAGCTTTGGATTTGTTTGCCTGTGGAGTCCTGGTCCTGAATCTCACCTCTACTAGCTGTGTGAACTTGGGAAGGCATTTCACTTCTGAGGTTCAAGGTTTCTCATCTGTAAAATGGGATAAAAATCCCTGTTCTGCCCACTGGCAATGCAAGCTGCTATGAAGGTCAAAGGAGATAACATATGGGAGTGTACTCTTTTACAGGAGATGTGCTTCATAAATATGGACAGGAATATTGCCTGGATGGACTGCTGTTGCAGATCTTCCTAGACAGAGATATCCGGGCAGGAAGCCAGTCAGCTGGAAGCAGGGGGTGGATGGTGCACAACTTGGCACTGCAGCCAAGCACTGTGCCCCCTTCAGGTGTAAGGGCAGCTGATTAAAATCCTTTCATGTGCAATCAATATTTTGCTCATTACAACAATCCTTCTCCTTGAAAATACTGAATGCCACCCTCACAGCCCCTCAAAAGCTTGATCCTACAGACAGCATATGCATTGGCATATATATATTTTTCTAATTTCCCATTCAGAAAAGGGAAGAAAGCTGACCTCTCTCCAAGGTGCTGATCTAAATGTATCTGAGGGCCTACTCTAAGCATGATCTCACAGTGCCATGTTTGCCCCAAAAAGGACCACTAAGAAGGATGTCAGTCAAAGTCACTCTGCTTTTGTCCCTCTGATAACAAATTAACTCCACAAACATTACTAAGCATCTACCTTGATTGAGAGAAAGCAACTGCGTCCCTGCCACCTCCTGTTTAAAAATCTTCCAGCGACTTCCTCCCACCAAGAATACAGTCCAACACCTTTAATGTGGCTTAGAAGCCCCTTCATGAGTTAAGGCTATCAAATCCACACACAAAGATACTCTAAGGGGTTATTAAGTCATACTCACTTTACAGGTGAGTAAACTCCAGTTCAGACAGGCAAAGTCAGTTGCCCATGGTCACATAGTAAGCAACATGAACTGGGTTCTTCTAAAGGGCTGGGTATCAGACTCCAAAATATAGACTGAAGTCTGAAGCCAACTTTTCTTGGACAAAGCTATATGAGACAGGTGTGGGGATGGGGCATCAAATGGCTCAGGCAAACCCTTCCTTTCAGGGAGCTGCTTAGACATTCGTCCCTTGTTGGAGGCTGCCAATCTGACCTCTTCCACCCTCCAGCTACAGCATCATGAATAAACTTGGCATAATGACCAAAATATTCATCTGCATGTAATATGGTACACATTTGCATACCAAAGCTCAAGAGGCACTGATGCCACAAGCATCAAATAAAAGCCAACTAATGAACCACAACAAGTTGGTGGAGGGGGGAAGCCCCCAAGAAAACAAGCATAACATACCCAATACCTAATGAACCTCTAGTCAATTCAACTGATCATGACAGAATCAACTTTATGGTCTTTTCCCCCCAGTCATCATCTTAGAAATAATTAACTAACCCTTTCTTGTCCCCTTTCCCATCAAAAACAAAACACTACACTAAACAAGTTTCTACAGTCCAATAATAGCTGGTATTTCCCCAAAACTGTAATAGAGGTCTCAGCTGTGGGAGCAGGAGCATGTGCTGTGGAACAGACAGACCAGGATTTAAATCCAGGTTACTAGCCACATAACCTTGGACAAATCATCAACTCCCTGAACCAGTGGCATATACTACTGGTAGCAGTTCAGGCAATCCCTGAACTACTGGCATAAATACTCCCTCTACACTGAATCATCCATCCCTTCATTGACACAGTGAACCAAGGCCTGATTTGGCCTCCTAAAACTTTTAGAATGTAACCCTGTCTCTCTATTCTTACTATCACTTTTCAAATTCATCCTCCACACAGTTACTGGAATAATAACACCATATCACTCCTTTGCTTAAAACTGAAATTAAAGTTTTGCTTTACTATTTCAAAATTCTTAGCCAAAATTTTGGGTATTTGTACTAGTGTGTTTACTTTTTGAAATTACCATAAGAAATCACCTAAACTCCTACTCCTCTCTAGAGCGGAACTACTGTCACCATCTTGGTATAGTTCCTTCCAGTTTTTCCCTTTGCATTATATTTGGGTTACATAGTTAAATCATTCATCCAATTCTGTAACCTGATTTTTTCAATTAACATTATAACATATATAACATATCTGTCCTTATTGTTGCATAATTTTCAATAAGCCCCATTTTTTGTGACTGTTTTAAATAACTCATAGTTTTCCCCTGAGTGACTTTATCATAGTTTATAATGGTTGTAGTCAAGTGATCATTTATGCTTTTCCCAATTTCTCATGACTATAAATAACATCTAAGGTAAAGTTTATTCTATATATTTGATTATTTCCTTAGGACAGATCCCCAGAAGTGAAATTACTATGTCAAAATGTATGATTTTTTTATGTCTCTTAAGATACACTAATTGCTTTCTAAAAATGTTGTACCTACCAATTTACTCTCCTATCACCAATGAATGTCACTTTCATTCATGGCAATCTCACAAGTATCATGTATTATGATGGGGCGGGGTGGGGGGGAGAATTAATTAGGAGAAAAAAGGCAAATCTTCATTGTTTTTTTCATGTATACGTGAGATAATAGTGTCCTGTGTTTATTTGTTTTTCGGTCTACAGAGTTTTGAATGCCACAAAGAAGTTTTATAGGCTCCTAGGCAGAGGAATAATATGCTGAAAATTTTATTTATCTACTCATTTAAAAATCATTTATTGAGCACCTATTACTGTCTGACACTGTACAAAATACAGACAAGCCCTGGAGGAATTCAAAGTCCAGTGGTAATCTCAGAAAAACAAGAACTTGGGGCGCCTGGGTGGCTCAGTCGGTTAAGCGTCCGACTTTGACTCAGGGCACGATCTTGCGGTATGTGAGTTTGAGCCCCGCGTCGGGCTCTGTGCTGACTGCTCGGAGCTTGGAGCCTGTTTCAGATTCTGTGTCTCCCTCTCTCTCTGCCCCTCCCCGTTCATGCTCTGTCCCTCTCTGTCTCAAAAATAAATAAACATTAAGGAAGGAAGGAAGGAAGGAAGGAAGGAAGGAAGGAAGGAAGGAAGGAAGGAAGGAAAGACAAGAACTTATATTTCATCTTGATAAGGGCTATGACATGAAGAACTCAAAAGCATGTCACTTACCAAAAGGACAGGAGAGAAGAGAAAGAAGTCAGAAAGTAGTCATCAAGAAGTCCTGATCTTGTCCAGAGGGATGAAAGGAAGTTAGTCCAAACACAAACAAGAGAGGGAGAACATTTTGGAAAGAGGAAAGAGCATAAGCAAGGCTGTGGAAGCTAATTAGTAAGTGAGTGAGTGAGTAAATAAATAAATAAATAAAGCTTCTATATTTAGGGAACAATAATATGTATTGTAGTTTGTCTGGAGTACAAGGAAAGCAGGCGACCTGGCAGAGGCCAGATCAGAAACGGCCGTGTGGGCTGCTGAAGAGCCTGACTTCATGGAAGCCATGACCCACTCCTAAGTCACAGGCAGGACAGTGCTCTGTAAGGAGGCAGTCCTAAGTCTCTATAGCTCTTGAGAGTCTGAACCCCACAAGTCAACCCCTGCTCATCCCATCTGCGTGGACTCCTTTTTGTCTTATGTGTTAGTCTTTTCTCACCAAGCACCATAAAACTTTGGGGTATTTTTCACATCACCTAGCATATTATTAGGTACATGGCAGGAATTCCAAAAGTGCTCGTGGAACCAATTAATTAGAGGTACCTCATGCAATAATACACACAACTCACAATGCCTTTGCTTCCCTGGCACAGCCCCTGCCAATCCCAGCAGATGCTCAGTCATTGCCTCTCTTGGCAGATGTCCTGCCTCAGAAAGCTACCTCCCCCTTCTTGCTCATTCTGACAAATAAAAAAAAAAATATGCTTGGGTACAAGAAGCTATAAAGTAAGTGATAACTACAGAGCACATTGGGTGACGAGGGGGAAATCTGAAGGACATAAATCCTTCCCCATAGTACACTCCTCAAGCCAAGGACTCCCTCAGCTCTGCTGGCAGTTTTGGAACACCACCACCACCCCCCTCATAAAAATAAAATGGGTTTTTCCAACTGAGCATGTTAAAAGTCTCCTTTAAGTAGCTGCTGACCTTCTTTTTTTTTTTTTAATATTTTTTTCAACGTTTTTTTATTTATTTTTGGGACAGAGAGAGACAGAGCGTGAACGGGGGAGGGGCAGAGAGAGAGGGAGACACAGAATCGGAAACAGGCTCCAGGCTCTGAGCGGTCAGCACAGAGCCCGACGCGGGGCTCGAATTCACGGACCGCGAGATCGTGACCTGGCTGAAGTCGGACGCTTAACCGACTGCGCCACCCAGGCGCCCCGTGACCTTCTTTATGGTATCACCTACTTTCTACATTAACAAAAGTGGCTTTAATTGATTACAAGGATATTAACAGGATGATTATTTAATCAATTAATATAATAGTAAGTGATTCCTACCCTGCTGGTTGTGGTATGAGCCATGGGCAGTGGGGTCTGATGTGCTGCCTAACATCCATCTGAGGAGACTGTATTAAAATAATCTGTTTCTGTGTCATCTCCTTTCCTACACTGACTTGTGAATTCCTGATGGCAGGGACTGCACTTTCAGCATCCCCTCTGCCTTTCAGGATAGGCCCTGGCCAAGAGTGGGAGCTCAGACGTACCTGCTGAACTGAACTCCACGTACCACTGCCCCTGCCACCTCCACCATCCATTCCTCTTAAAGCAGGCTGTACAGATAACACAGCCAGAAGACACTTGAGTGAGACGGAAAGGAGGCATCTTTGCAGGGGCCTAATCCACCCAACCTTTAGGGAAGTCTGTTTTATAATGTAATAAATGATTATTAGGATTTATTAATTGCTTATTATGTGATAGATGAGCTGCTAAGTATTTTCTCATTCTTACAAGTCTTTGAGGTAAGAATTGTATCAAGATCATGATAGCCCTTTCTGAGGCCCTTTTAGGAGAATGACTCTGGCATCAGACAACCTGGGTTCAAATCCCAGCTCTGCCATATATCAGCTATACGATCCTGGGTAAATGACTTAACCTCTCTGGGAATTAGTTTTCTCATTTGTAAAATGGGAATAACATTGCAGTATCCTCCCCATTAGGTTGATGGGAGAATTCAATGAGATAATGTACCATCAAGTTAAGCATTCAGGAATTTTCTAAATGAAAAAACTATTAGTATTGGCCCCTCTGTTCCAAATACCACACTCTTATCATTGAGTAAGATTAAGAGAGAGTTTACTTCATCAGTAAAGCAGAACCAGAGCCTATTTGATTTGGTGATGGAGGCTAGGGCAAGAAGGAGTTCTCTTGAGCATACATCCACTGATGTGATGCCCCTGATGAAAACTCTTCAGAAAAGCCTCCTGTTTCTCATCCCCCAGGAAGATGCAGTCACTCACTCCTCTGGAACCCAATATCCTCTACAGACCTGTGCTGCAGCAACATTTGCTGCACTTTTGTATTCATACACCTGTCTCTCTCCAGTTTACTCTGAACTCCTTAAAGGCAGAGACTCTTTATTAATCTTTGCAATCCCAGGCTCCCAGACTGCCCTGGCAATCAGTAGATGTTCAGTGAATTTCTGCTAATGAACAGGTGAAAGAATCCTAGATGGGTGCTGCTTCAGTAAATGGTTACCCAGGATTCCTGACATGGCAACTCCTCAAAAGTAAACTGTACAGTCAGTGTTCATGAGATGAGCCCAAGTTCCTCACCCATCATTATGGCAAAAGAACAGGCAAGACAGTGATGGGAGAGAAAACAAAGGAGGGACAGAGCAAAAAGCTGGGGACCACTGGTGTCTTTGTTCAGTAGACAAAGGGAACAGAGGCTCAAAAGAGAGACTGAGGGGTGCCTGGCTGGCTCAGTCAGTACAGCATCCAACTGGGGTCAGTACAGCATCCAATCCTGGGGTCTTGAGTTCGAGCTCCATGTTGGGTATAGAAATTAATTAAATTTTTTTTTTTAATAGAGAAAAAGGCTAAAACTACAGCCCAGAGACTGCTAAATCTGGACTTTCTGTGGGGAAAGATGTACGAGGTCCTTACCAAGCAAAAGCTAGAACTCTCCACCCTGGTCAGCAATCAACATAGCGAGGGAGACCCTGAAGTATCTGGTGACCCTGAGTACGCCCAACCACTGGGCCCCCACCATGTTGGCTTGTTAAAAGAACACTGATCAAAGAGTTTGAAGTCGTGAAGATTATTCCTGAGAATGTACAAATTTTTCATCTAATAAGTATTTCTTGAGAATCTACTATAGGTCAGGCTTGCACTAGGGACCTATAATACAACCATGAACGTATCACTAATTTGCTATCCAGACCTTGGACCAGTCACTGTCCCTTCTCTGAGCCTTAGTGTCCTCATATACACATGGAAGATAACCTCTGTCACTGGACTGTTCTGAGTACCAGATGTGGTCTGAACAAATCTACTGTACAACTCTGCAAATGCAAAGGTGATATATTTACTAGATCTGAACCAGAAGACTTAGCAAAATGCAAAGATAGCCCCTATTAAATGTCAAGAACAACTCCTTCTACCAGGGTCTAGATAGAAACCCAGCAGCACATTTTTTTTTAAAGTAGGTTTCACATCCAGCACAGAGACCAATGAGGGGCCTGAACTCAGGACCCTGAGATCATGACGTGAGCTGAGATCAAAAGTCAGACAGACCCTTAACCAACTGAGCCACCCCGGCGCCCCACCAACAGCATATTTCTATCCACTGAATTCTGTGGTGGAGATGGCAATGGAGGAACAGAAATTTGACACATTCTCTCCTAACCCCTCTTAGGATCTTCCCCATAGTTACTGATGTCAGAGTGTTCACCATGGAGAACTGCACTGTGAGCCCCTTGGATGAGCCCCTGGATACAAAAGGAAACTTCTTAAACCAAGAACAGACTTAAAACTTTTTGGGTTAGAGGAACCTTTCCAAACATTGAGCTAATCACCCAACCCCGAGTCCCTCCACTGCTTGGGAACATTTGGTGGCCATTAAGCCTGTTGTTTCATAATCTTTCTGTTTACTGGGATGAACACATCAAACTGAAAGCTTTATGCTCTAACAATACTCTGATTAGTGGGTTGCAGAATCCTCTGTAATTTCGTGATTTGTTGGCTAAATAAGAAGAATGGTGGAGTGCAAATAGTAGTGTGGCCCAAATGTAAGATCAGGCACCCTGATCTTCAAACTTGATTCCACTATGGACTGGCTCTGTAAACTTCGGTTATAGACCTCTATTACCTTAGTCAGAAAATAGAGGAACTGGATCAGCTCAGTGTTGCATGAACTCTTCCATGGATGACCAGTGTTCCTCAAGATGCTAATGAGAGTTCCTCACAAAAGGGGCTCCAAGGTCAAATACAAATAGGAAACTTGGCATATTCCATCTCCCCACAACACATCACTCCACCCAGAGTCACGTGCATACTATGGCTCTGAGAAGTCAGCAGGAAAGAAATGTGCTTCACATTACACAGTCTGACTTTTCCCAGTTTATTAACATCTTTTCCGAAGAAGACACACTAGCACACACCTCTGGAGTCCCTATCAGGTCTAGCCCACTCTGGTCTGTATCAGAAGTACTCAGCCGGAGGGCGCCTGGGTGGCTCAGTCGGTTGAGTGTCCGACTTCGGCTCAGGTCACGATCTCACAGTTTGTGGGTTCGAGCCCCGCATCAGGCTCTGTGCTGACCGCTTGCTCAGAGCCTGGAGCCTGCTTCAGATTCTGTTCAGCCTTCTCTCTCTGCCCCTCCCCCGCTCACGCTTTGTCTCACTCTGTTTCTCAAAAATAAATAAATGTTAAAAAAAAAAAGTTTTAAAAAAAGAAGTACTTAGCCAGAATACCCCAGCAACCTTGCTTCCCACTAATTCAGTTCTCTTAACCCAATGAGGCACTTAAATGATACTCTGGTTAACAGAAATTTATTACATGTAGCTCATTTTACTGTAATGAGAGTACTAATTTTCAAAGACTGAGAATACAAGAATTTAAAACACCTGAGATGGAAAACCTGCAGGTACTGAGCTTCTAATACTTGTTCTACACCATGTTGACATTTTTTTTTATTCATTATACCATTTAATCCTTAGACAACCGTGAGAAGTAAATATTATTATCCTCCTGTTACAGAGAAGGAAACTGAGGCTTGGAGGGGCTAACTTGCCCAGTTATGCAATCAGCAAATGGTGACCACCAGACTTCAAACCCAGGACTACTTGTCTCTCAGGTCGTGATTTTGTTTAGGGCTCTGCCACCATGACAATCAGATAGTCACTAACCTTCCCTGGTCTCAACTGTCAAGTGGGAATGGTAATCCTTGCACTGCTTCCCTCACAGAGTTTCTCTAAGACTCAAAGGCAGTGATGTGCATGAAAGAGCTCTGTGATGTATAAAGATACGAATATGAGGGGCATCTGAAACACTGTGAATGAATGTTGATAATTTCTTCCATGATTTATAAGGTACCTGAGGTTATTACAGGCTTCCCATCATGCAAGTCAACTTCTTTATCCCAGTTACTTCCCACCCCAGAAAATCCTTAAAACTTTCTGGTTAAGATTTTGGATAAATAGGAAACATGTTAGCTTCTCAGTATTGATTACTATTTAGTCTCTTTGTCAAAGTCACACTAAGCAGCCAATCTGCTTAAGGAGTTAGAAGTAAAAACAGCAGAGTGGGTGGTAGCCTGCTGGAGTCCTATAACTAGAGGAGATGTCAGAATGGCTGTGGGATGAGGCTCCTTAACTTCATTTTGGGATATCCCTGGGAAATAGGTCCAAAGGGTCTTTTGGGACAGCAGGACCTAGAAGCATCTGTATGAAATACATCCAGGAGACCAACAAGTACATGTGTGTATGGAGACCAGGTGACAGGAGATGGGAGCTTCACTTTGTTGGCCAGCTTCACTTTGTTCTGGGATGGAACAATACCTTGGCAGGGGCCTATGCACAGGAACAGGAGTATATGTGTAGGGCTCTCAACTCATCCTCTGTCCCTGCCTGGGATCATACACACCCTCATGATCCACACTGCTATGGCCATCTGCTCCCTCCAGCTTCTGGCAGACTAAGGCCAAAAACAACAGCAAAGCATTCTTGAAACCAGGCCCTGGCTTGGGACAGAGACGTAAATAACAAAAAGTCCCTGCTCTTAAGGAAAGCGCTGCACCAAGATGGCCTGAGCCTAACCAGAGACTCTCTTGTATAGCAAAGTCTCTGGCTCATGGGGTATATTCAAGAATTGTGTGAACTGAACAAATTCAAAGGAGCCTACATTCTATAATTTTAAGAGTACCTGTTTAGGGGCACCTGGTGGCTCAGTCGGTTAAGAGTCCGACTTCGGCTCAGGTCATGATTTTGCAGTTTGTGAGTTCCAGCCCTGCATCAGGCTCTGTGCTAACAGCTCGGAGCCTAGAGCCTATTCAGATTCTGTGTCTCCCTCTCTCTCTGGCCCTTCCCCTCTCGAGCTCTGTCTCCCTCCCTCCTTCTCTCTCTCTTTCTCTCTCTCAAAAATAAACAAACATTAAAAAAAAAAATTTTTTTTTTTTTTTAAAGAGTACCTGTTTGGTGTCAGGAGCCCTGGATTCCAGTCCTTGGTCTGCATAAATAATTCAGTGAACTCTGGGCAAATTACTTAACTTCTATGAACCTCAGTTTACCCATCTGTACAGCAGGCTCTCTGTCTACCCCCATAAGGTGATATGTGTACCTAATTAGATAATGGTTGAGACAACACTCTGTACATGGCATGAGATGGAACGGCCGTAAGTGAAGGAACACTGGGACATACAGTCTTAAAAATTCAGAGCCCAGGGGCGCCTGTTGGCTCAACTGGTTAAGCGTCCGACTTCGGCTCAGGTCATGATCTTGGGGTCTGTGGGTTTGAGCCCCGCGTCAGGGTTCTGTCAGCACAGACTCTGGAGCCTGCTTCAGATTTTATGTCTCCCTCTCTTTCTGACCCTCCCCACCCCTCTCAAAAATAATGAACATTAAAAAAATTTGTTTTTTAAAAATTCAGAGCCCAATCTACAAAAGACTGAAATAAGCTCCCTTTCTTCCTCCCCAGCCAACTTAGATCTGCCTTTCTCACACTGGAGATGTTCTTTGTATTTCTAGTGATGGGAGAAGGAAATGGGCCACACAAGCAAGGGACAGAAAGGTTGTCATCTTTCTACTTTCAAAAGTCTGTTTGGATCCACTGTATTTATAACTCTAGCTTTTGTTAAACAAAAGCTGTGAAACCATGAACAAGGCTCAGTCTTTCTGTTTTAGTTTCCTCATCTGTAACTAGGGGGAAGTTTCCTAAGTGATAAGATTATAACTAAGATTAATTAATGATGGAAAAATGTTTTGTAACCCACAAAACACCACATAAATACCAGTTATTACAAAGCTGTCTTCCCATCAGCTCATGAGCTAACATAGAACAGTACTTGTCACCACGTGACAGGTGAGATAATCAAAGCCCAGAGAAAATACTAACGGTAACATACAGCTTTACTGTGACTTCCTCCAGCAGAGGTAATTTTTCCTTTGCTCTATTATAGGAGTTGTTTATTAGTTTGTTTGCCTCATTAAACTGACGTATCTCTGAGGAAGGGGACTACATACATCTTATGCATTTTTGTACCTCCATGCCCAGCATGGCACACCTAAAGAAATGTTACCTGAATAACTAACATTGGTAGCAGAAACACACCTAGAACCCAGGACTAATCCCGGGTCTAGGATTCTTACCAAAGAGGAAGGGGCCTAAACCTCATAGATATGACATCTTAACTTTTCTCTTCCTCAATTCCTCCACTCAAGCAAGATTCAACTTCCCATTCCTGGAAAGTCTTTGGGCCTTTGTATGTGCTTGTCTGCCAACTTTAAACACTTCTCATCTGCTTCTTTGCCAAGTTAATTCCTATTCACCCCTCAGATTTGGAGACTTTCTAATCTAATACTGGGTTAGGTGTCCCCTCTCCTCCCATGACTGTTCCCATGTCAAAAGTGTCAGCTCAAGGTTGAATGAATGAAATACTGGATCTAGAAATCCAAAAGTGATGCAGGAGAAAGGTTCCTGGCCTGGAAGAGGCTTGATGGACTCTAATTCTAGCTCCACGACTACAGTGCTTGGTGATCTTGGGCAAACCCTAGCCCTTCTCTGAATGACCCATAAATGAGCTACTGTCTATTAATGATTTCAGAAGGTCCTTTCGGCACTAACAGTATACGAGTCTTAGACTCGTGCTAAGTCCTAGGGGTGAGGAACTTCAGAGGCCAACTGTGTGCTCCATAATATGGGAAGCTCAACATCCCTACTCCACAAGCAGACTCTTCTGTCAGCAGCTCCCAACCCATTGGTTTACTTAATTCCTCCTGATGAAGTGCCAAGAATAAATTGTAGGTGAGCAGCAGAGCATTTTAATGAGTCCAGAGCCTAATGAATCTTTTCCTTCCTGTGTCAATTAGAATTTCAAAGCTAGGATCCCCAAGGACCAATTTATTGGGAACAGAGAGAAGCCTTTTGCTCATCAACTGCTGCCTGAGCTACCTGCCGGGCCTTCTATGTCTGCTATGTAACAATCGTGCTTACTCAGATATACCACCTGGAGCGACAGACTAGCCTGAGAGGCTCCCATTTGCCCAACATTTCTGGGGCTGGAACTCGAGGAAAGAATGGAGGGATCCAGGGCATGTGGGGAGGAGAGTGTCAGAGAATCAGAGCAGACCTGACTTTAATGCCACCTTCTAAAGATACTAGTCTTCACAGAGCTAATCACAACAGAGCAACTTGCCATTCACTCAACTAAGTATCAGGTATTGTGAGACACTTACTTACCTAAGGTATTCTGAATCCTCACAACAAATCCCAAAACGTTATCAACAACACTGTTTTACAGACAGGGAAGACAGGAGGCTCTGAGAGGTAAAGTAAGAATTAGACTAAAAAACACAATTAGTAACTGGTAGACAGCAGTCTGAACTCAATCTGTGTGACTACAGAGACTGGGCTCTTTGTATCAGACCACAGCAGCCCTCTCCAGGGACTGACACAAGGTCAATGGCTGATGTCATGAATAGCAGAAATGGCCTATGGGCAGCCACAGCCATGTTGGGACACTTGCCACCAACACACTGTCTTTTGCCCTTGCACAAACAAGGGTCGCTATGCATTGCTGCTCCTCTCATTCAATAGAGTTGGCAATCCCCTCATCCTCAGAACACAATCCAAGCAGAGTCACCATCAACACTACCCCGAGGCTCCTACCCTAGATATGTTTTGATTTATTTGATTTGAGAGGAGTTGCCAATTCCTGATCTAGTGGCTCCCAGGCACCCAGTTCTCTGCCTCCTCATCCTTTCCTCTTCAAATCACACAGGGCCAGCCTGTTACTGCTGTTCAGTCATCAATGGAGGCACATTTCCCAAGGTGAGCAGGTAAGCATATCAGGTTTCCAAATTGTGAGGGGATGAAATTTTAGGGCTCTGGTGGGAAAAACATTTAAGAGTGAGGTCAAGAGTCTTGTCCAAGTTTACACAGCTAGAAAACAGAAACCCTAGAACATAGGTATGCGCCGAATCCTAACCTGACATCTATTTATATACAAAAAATAAATAGAAATAGAAAAAAAAAAGATGAATGTGAAAAAATTTTCAAAACTTTGAGAGAACTATAGATTCACATGCTGTAATTATTTTTTAAAAGCACTTAGGCACAGTGCCTGGCACACAGAAAAACCCCTAAGTGTTAGCTTTAGATAAACAGGAAAAAGCTTTAGATAAACAGAGACTGGGTGGCAAAGGAAATCAAGTTCTGCCACTAATTAGATAGGTGGCCTTGGGCAAATCACTTGTCCTCTTCTGGATTTCTAATATCAGAGGGTTGAAACAAAAGGATGTCCAAGAACCTCTCTAGCTTTGACCTTCCAGGAATCACTGTATTATCAGATCACGTGTGCAAAAGTGGGTCTGGGAAATGCTAATGCTGTGATAAAGAAAAGTAGCCAGAAATGAAATACTACAATGGTGTGACAGGAGCCCAGGGAACAGGAAGAGGGAAAGAGCTGAGTGAGGGAGAGGAGAAGGAAGGGATTAAATGAGATTCAAGTTAATCTTGGGTCAAAGCCAAAAGACAGCAGGGAGACAAAGGAAGGGAAGCTGAACCAGGATGATACCAATCCTGGCCTTGCTGCTAACTTGCTGTATGGCCCTGGCTCTTTATTGGTCAGCCTCATTTTCTCACTGGCCAATTGGACCTCAGGGCCCTGTATGTTCTGGCCCTCACCAACCTCATCTCCTGCTTTTTGCCCCCTCAGGCTGCTGCTCCAGCCACACTGTCTGCCTTCTGGTTTTTCTACAAACGTGTTCCTGCCTTGGAGACTTTTCACTTGCTCTTCTATCAGCTGAAAATGTTAGAAAGGGCTTAACCCTTCACTCCTGCTTATCTTTCTTCATATACAAAATGATAGAATAACTAATGATTTACTCATTTTCTGTCTCCCCCACTACAAGTTTCATGAAGGTAGTCTGTTTTATTCACTACCATATCACAGCTCCAAGAGTATCATCAGGCATTTGCTGAATACATGACTGGATGGATGGATGGTCGGACAGATGGACAGACAGACAGACCAACTGACCGACCACTTGTCCTGAGAAGTCCACTCTAATTCTAGCATGCTATGATTAACTTACGGACTTATGGAAATGGAGAACATCTCAGAAGTTCAAGCTCAAGTAAGCTTAGGTCTAACCTGTCCTCTTGGCTCCATTTTTTAACATTCACTTTGCTTCAGTGGCTCTTCACAAATTATTTCCAAATATAACACATAGCTACACATACACACACACACGAATAGATAAATATGTACCACTTAATTCAAAGATGGTAAATTACAAGCTATATAAGAAACACAATACTCACATAGTATTTCCTTAGCCTAGAATATTATACCTTACCCAGTTTAGCCCCAACTTACTGTTAACTTTAACCCTAACCACACTCCATTCCTGAAATCCTATACTCTGGTTACACTGGACTAGTTACCCTTCTCTGAGACATACGCCTAAATTCTGTGTCTTTATCCTCACTGGTCTCATCACTTGGAAGCTGCAGACTCCCCTTCACAATTACCAAATACTTCTTTCACAAATGTCAAATATCTATCTCATCTTTGAAGTCCAACTCAAATACCATCTTCGTGAACCTTCCCTTCATCTCTCAGGCAGTTAGTATCCCCTTCTCCTCCATGTTCCCAAAGCACTGCACAGTAAGATCTTCACAACTATATGCTTCCATTATAGTGATCATCACTGTAGTCTACTTACTTTACCTGCCTGTCCTCTTAAATCAACTATGGGCTCCAAAGGCCTTGACCATGCATTTGCCTTCTCCATATCCCTAAGGACCTATATCCCTATGCCTGCCACAAATGTTTATCAAATTGAGTGTTAGTGTGGTTCCACAACTAAGAACATTTCCTAACCTTCTCTCATAGACTCAATCAGGTAGTTCTTCCCTTCTACTGTCCAAAAGTTGGTTTCTCTAATATTTCTACCTGCTAGTATGAACTCCTTTGGAACAAAGAGCCTGAGGAAGAGGGAGATGGAGAAGAGGCTAGAAAGAAAGGGAAGAAATAGTCTTTGCAAAGCCTTGAATGTCATCCTAAGGAGACTGGACTTATTCCACTAGACGTTTTATGAGCAGGAAGTAGTAAATAAGGAATGTGTTTTAAAACCTATGGCAAGAGAAAGGAGGTTATACTTCAGGAACAAAGACTGGAGGTAGGGAGAGGGGTTGATTGACAAAGAAAATAGTCCCAGTGAGAGAGGATTAAGATCTGGCCTTGGGTGGTAGCAATGAGGATGAGAAGATGGGTAAAACGTGTTCAGAGACAAAACCACATAATGAAAGCAGTTACTTACTTCACCCAAATAGAACTCTGTGCTCAAAACCAACTTCCTCCAGATGGAAGTATATAAGCTCTTGGCATCCAAGATGGCCCTGAGGGAAACCAGGAGCAAGGAGAAAGCTTCCTTGACACGGGGGAGGGGGAGCAAATCTAGGATCAGTAAAGGCCAAGCTCCACGCCAGTGGGTAGGGCTGTAGGAGAGAGTTCAAGATTGTGCTGATGGCTGCTATCAGCAGAAGCTTCAGCAAAGAAGTAAGGTCTGTGCCCTGAACAGAAAGGTGCCCTCCTGGGTTGGAACAGCTCTAGTTAGCTTTAATACAAGAGGTTCTAATCATTTTCAGTGATGATATGTTAAGGAAAATTATCCAAAATTTGGAAATAAGGCATAGAAACAGTTGTGTGACCTTTTAAAGTCAGATTAGAACATTTTTTAATATGCATCTGAGAGTCATCTGATGCTCCTCTGATACTTTTGGAGAATGGAATTTTGTTTGACTTACTGTTCACAAATGGTTAGAACCCAAATGTTTCAAAACTGCGAAGTTAAAGGGTAATGTGTAGAAAACAGAGAAGGCTCAATTCTAAGCAGAGGATAATGCCAAAGTTTACATTTTCATTAGGAGATTAATCAATTTTGAAATCTAAGCAATCTAATTTCAGTAATCCTTTTTTCTACTAACAACATGAAATCCAGTTTCTCAGCTATTCTCTTTCTTCTGGTTTCCACACTCATGAGTTAAACAAAACTTGACACATGTTCACCACATGCAGGAGAATTATGCCCTGACAAAGTACAAACACCCATAGGCCTATCTCACAGGAAACCGACCCAAGGAGACACAAAAAAGCCTGACATCCAGGCACAGGTAAGTTAGTGAAGTTGACCAGGTGGTCACTTAGGAACTGACATAAAGCTCAGTGTAGTAGAAAGGGCACCAGGCTGACAGTCAGAAGACTTGCCACTAATTCACTGCACAACCTTGGGCATATAACTTATTGGCCCTTGCTGGGCCTCAATTTCATAATTAAAAGGGTTCCTCTGTAAACCTGATGACTGTTAGTTACGGTCATCTTCCCACTCTGACATCCTAAAATTCCATCATTTTAGAAAATGATCATGGGGAAAATGCAGAGCCAAAAATATCGTTTACCCTATTCCTAAAAATGCATCACTAGAAGGGTGTCTCATTAAGAAGCCCTAGTAACTGAGTAAGAATGGGTGAGGAAGGGGACAAATAGACTCAGAAAAGGGCAGAAACTAAGTCTGCCCATTTTGCAGCTGAAGACTGGGTGGTGCCCAACGCCAGGGACAGAACCCTTTCAGGAAGGGCTTAGATTCACTGTTCTCAGCAAGACTAGCTACTGGCTCTGCCACATAAAGGCAAGTGCCTTCAGTTTCCTCACAGTAAGATCTCTTCAAGTAAAGTGCTTTGTAACTGAAAACCGAGTACAGATTTGAGGACCTATTAGAACAATCTTATTCCTAATCTCTTAAATGTAGGTCTCTTCTCCTGCCAGGTCCCCGGAAGGAAGCTTATCAAACTTGAGATATATAGACCCTCTTTCTTCTTTCCCTGCATTTCAGAGCTGCTGTTGTAAGTAGGGGTTTACTGCTTGAAATAGTTCCCTCATTCAACTCTGAAAATGACAAGCACACTCTTTATAAGGGATTCAGTGTTGCATGTTGAAGATGGAAACCCGGCCTCCTGCTTGGATCTTTGGGCCACACACCTGGGTCCTAAAGAAGTTGGTTTGAGGCAGGCAGAGAAAAAAACTCATGGGAAAATGGCACTGAAGGCATGGAGAATATTCCCATTATACTAAAGCCACTAAATGCCCCTTCCTGGGCACTTCTGAATACTCTACCTGCCGGGAGGCTAGAGAGGCAGTATGGTACTCAAGGAAGAGCTTGCTATGGGATCTGTGAGGTTAGGAGGACCAGAGTTCAAACCCCAGCTCTTTCACAGACTAGATATATGACCTCAAGCAAATTCATTTACTTCCCTGAGCCTCAGCTTTTCCCTATGGAACTATTAATAACTTAATGAATTGCAAAGACTAAAGGAGATAATCAATTTAAAGTACCTATCACAATATCTGGCACATAGTAGACACCCCAATAAGTGTTACTTCCATCAAGAAGGAAAGGGCAAATAGCAAAAAACAACTGAATGTGATTCACATGCCAGGTAGGGAGGACTTGGGGACAAACACCCCAGCCAGCAGCAGATCAGAGCTGCTGATCAAAGTTGCTCAGAATGGGAATGGGCTGATTTGGAGAGTCTGATGTGCTATTCTAAGAGCATCTGGCTCCTGTACCAGCCAAAGCAAATCAAAGAGAAGTGCTTATAGAGCGCTTGTTTCTAAAACAAGTGCGGGCTGTTATTGACACATGCCACAGGGGAATTGAGAAGGCTGTTGGCGAATATGTTAAGAAAGCTGACATGCTTTCATTTCTAATCTCTGCTACTACACGCACATCTCATCTCTGCTACTACAACTGACCTTGGCTCCAGAGAGGAGAAAACTAGATGGAGACACAAGAGACCTAGGTTCTGGTCTGAGTTCAACCCTGAGCAGGTGACTTAATCTCTCTCTCCTCAATTTTTTCTTTCCTCCTCCAAATAATGGTAATTCTCTATGTGCCTCCTACTCTATTATCACTCTATCTCATCATTTTCAGATGATGACACTATAGCTCCAAAAGATCAAGCAAGTACTGGCAGGAATTTGAATTCAAAGTCTGCTGTCAAAGCCTATAGTCTTCTACTCTGCTGCATTATCTCCCAATGTTAAATGAGGGGTTGGACCAGGTGGACCAAAGCATTCCTCAGCTTGAAAATTTATGATTCTTAGTGGCCTGAAATTGTGGCTTCAAAAGCATTCTAAATACTCTAGGGCTAGACAAAGCGTGACTTGTTAAGCCTTCGCATATAAATGAAATCCTCAACACCAAGGAGAGCCAAAAGAAAGTGAACAGTGAAATTTTAGAAAGCCCTAAAGACGCCCTTTGAGAATACATCACCTAATTCATTTTAAAGATAGGGGTATGAAGGCTGCAGAAAGAGAAATCGCTTGACTGGGAACACCCAGAAAGAGGTAATGGAGCACAAATTGGGGTCCTATGTCTCATGGTCTCTCTCATACTTGGCATCTACTGTCTCCAACCTTCTGGGCCATTCTGATTCACTCTTTGATATTTCTTTTCCAAATGCTGGGTGACATGCTGGTCCCTGCCCTTGCAGCAGACTCCCAGACAGTTCCAACATCTGCTCATTGTAGATAATGGCTTTCATTGTAACTGTCCTTGCTGCAGCCTCGAGCAGGACTGACTCGAAGGCTTCTTTGACCCCCTCTTGACTTTTTGTTTCCTCTTGGCTCTTTGATGCCTTTGAACCACAGATCAATGTGCCTTTAGAGGCACAGAACTAGAAGGGACATCAGCAATTATAGGTCAACTTTCTATCTCATTCCTTCTTTTCAGAGCAGAAGAAACTGAGGCTGAGACATACTAAATGCTTTTCCAAGGCTGAGTTAGTAAAACAGAGTTAAGAGCCTGGGTCGCAATATTCACCTTCTATTATAATCTGACACTGAACACATGGTATCAGAATTTATTTCAATCACTAGTGACTGAACACCAATCCAGGCCAGGCACTTTTTTTTTCTTCATAATCTCCTATTAGCATCCCAATAACCATCCCAATTTTTGTTCCCATTTTGCAGATGAGGAAACTACAGCTCAGAGGTACACAGGAAGGGTGTAATTAAACTTCCAAAGACCAGTTATACTGCAGGTAACTTTTGTCTCTTGCCCTATGCACTTAGTGCAATAACTCTTGACAGATTATCCTAATAGGGCAGGGGGAGGCAAAGAGGGTGGGAAAAGAATGGAAATTCAGACAATACAAAATGACAGATAATTCAAAATAAGCAATTTAAGCTTTTGTAGGATAGTTTCATTATTTTTCTGTATCTGTCTCATTAAATCCTAAGTCACCTCAACTTATGTCCTACTCATCTTAGGGGTCTAGCACCACAGCTCCTGATAGACCTCGGTTTCCTCATCTATTGTTTCCCAGTTTCACATCTTGGATTTTTGATCTCTTGGCCTTATGCTTAGGCTCAGGACCCTGCCTCTCTGCCACAGCCAACATCCTTAGAACTGCCCTCTAGCTGATCTGACCTAAAGGACCTATCAGTCCCTCTTCTGTCTGGCCTGCTGCTCCAGTGGGACAGAAAGACCCTCTTTGGTTTTAATGAAAACTGGGGAAGGAAGGAGGGAGACACAGGGCCCAATACAGCCCAGAGCCCTTTTACATACTATTCCTTGCCCCTAAGTGAGCTGGACCTTATTGCTTTCCTGTGACAGTAACCCTTGAGAAAGCCAGCTGTTTCTAGAACCAAAGTAATAAAATGTGGGCAAAATTCCTGGGTGGGGGAAAAAAAACAGGGACAGCTGCTTCTTATATGAGCTGCCCTGGTAGCCTCCCTCAGATGTTCTCCACAGAATTCTCTAGGAGCCATGTGATGATTACCCTGGCAGATAAGAAACCTCCTGCCTTACTAAGCCAAAAGCCCACTTAGGTCAGACATTCATCCCACACCTTGAAGGATAAGAATGCACTGCTACTGCCCCTGGACCTTCTCAGACTCTGTCCCTGGTCTCTATCACCATAATTACTAACATTAATAGTCCCTTACATTTTGTACAGTATTTAACAGTTTTATACAGCACTTACTTGAAATGTGCCTTACACAGTTGGATAGGTAGAAGCTGTTATTCCTTGTTCACAGATGTGGGAACTACAGGCCACAAATAAGTAACCAATAAGCCCAGGTATTCCTCAGAGCTCTTACGCCTCAATGTTACTTAAGAGATCTACATTTAAGCCATATTTCTTTAATAGAATTAAATTTCTGCTTAGAATCTCATCATTATCAGGCAACAGAGGTATTCTGCAAGGTCTCAAAAGCCATCTTGAAGCCTCTAAAATCTGTGAAGTGGGCAGTTATCTCCTCCAGCTCTGTATCAGGCAAAATCTCCTCAGAAGCCTGGGGAGCTCTGGCTTTCCATGTATCACCTGACTTCCTGTTGCATCACCCCGATATTCTACATGAGGCTCAGGCCTCACCCAAATCCTGACTTAAGATAGGCAGGATCAAGGCTGCCCAGCATTATGGGTCTAGCCCTGCCCCCTCCCAGTTGATAACACATACAATGTGGACAACTTGCCTACTCCACTGTTTCTGAGTTAGGCCCTCTGTGAAGCTCCAGATACTTCTGAAAAGACTACATCAGGAGCACACTGACAGCCCACACATCAGTCAAGTCTGAAGATGACTCTTAGGAACTGCAAAGTGCCTTTAAAAGATAACCTAAGTCAGGGGTGCCTGGGTGGCTCAGTTGGTTGAGCATCTGATTCTTTCAGCTGTGGTCATGATCTCACAATTCCTGGGTTCGAGCCCTGAATCAGGCTCCATACTGACAGTGCAAAGTCTGTTTGCGACTCTCTCTCTTCTCTGCTCCTCCTCCACTTGCATGTGCTCGCTAGCATGCTCTCTCAAAATAAATAAACTTAAAAATTTATTTTAAATAACTTAAGTCTTAAGAAACTAGAAAAAGAAGAGCAAACTACCCTTAAGAAAGCTAGTCAGGAAGTAATAAAGATTATAGGAAGAAATCAATGGAATAGAAAAACAATGCAACCAAAGTTGCTTCTTTGAAAAGATTAACAAAATTGGTAAACCTTTGACAAGACTGACCAAGAAAAGAGAAGATATAAATTGCCAAAACCAGGAATTTAAAAAGGGTTATCATGACTGATCTTACAGAAGTTAAAAGAATTATAAAGGAATCCTATGAACAACTTTAAACCAAGAAACTAGTCGGGGGCGCCTGGGTGGCGCAGTCGGTTAAGCGTCCGACTTCAGCCAGGTCACGATCTCACGGTTCGTGGGTTCGAGCCCCGCGTCGGGCTCTGGGCTGATGGCTCAGAGCCTGGAGCCTGTTTCCGATTCTGTGTCTCCCTCTCTCTCTGCCCCTCCCCCGTTCATGCTCTGTCTCGCTCTGTCCCAAAAATAAATAAAAAACGTTGAAAAAAAAATTAAAAAAAAAAAAAAAAACAAACCAAGAAACTAGTCAATTTAGATGAAATGAAAACATTCCAAGAAAGGCACAAATTATCAAAAGTGACTCAAACAGAAACAGAAAATCTGAGTCGGCCCACAACAACAACAACAACAACACACACACACACACACACACACACACACACATATTAAATCAGTAATTAAAAATCTTCCAACAGAGAAAAGCCCAGGCCCACACTGGCCTCCCTGGCAAATTCTGTAACACATTCAAAAAGTAAATAATCCTTATGAATATAGACACAAAAATCTTCAACAAAATAGCAATGTAAGGGGCACCTGGGTGGCTCAGTCAGTTAAGCGTCCAATCTCGGCTCAGATCATGATCTCATAGTTCATTAGTTCCAGCCCCTCATGAGGCTCTACGCTGACAGCGTGAAGCCTGCTTGGTAGTCCCATTCTCCCTCTCTCTCTCTCTCTATCCCTCCCCCACTTGCTCTCTCTCAAAATAAATAAACTTAAAAAAAAACACTGCAATCCAAATCCAACACCATCTAAATAGGATCATACACTCTGAGAAGGGAGGGGGGGGGATAAATAAATAAATAAATAAAGATCATATACTCTGACCAAGTGGGATTTACTCTGGAATACAAGGTTAGTTTGATGGCCAAAAATCAACTGATGTAGTGTGCCATGTTAGTAGAATAAAGAACAAAAAACACACAATCTATAACATCCAACATCCATCCATGGTAAAAAACCTCTCAGTAAATTAGTAATGGAAGGAAGCTCACTTGGCCTGATAAACATCATCTATAGCTAATACATAGCATCAACAAAAAACTTTATAGCTAATACTACACTTAACAGTGAAAGACTAAACAATTTCTCCCCTAAAATTGGGAACAAGGTAAGAGTGTTTGCTCTCACCAATTCTATTCAACATTGTGCTGGAGGTCTCAACTGGTGCAATCAGGTTTTTTTTTTCCAACGTTTATTTATTTTTGGGACAGAGAGAGACAGAGCATGAACGGGGGAGGGGCAGAGAGAGAGGGACACACAGAATCGGAAACAGGCTCCAGCCTCTGAGCCATCAGCCCAGAGCCTGACGCGGGGCTCGAACTCACGGACCGCAAGATCGTGACCTGGCTGAAGTCGGACGCTTAACCGACTGCGCCACCCAGGCGCCCCAAGTGCAATCAGGTTTTTAATGAATGTCAGACTATATCTTTCCCCTACTCAAAACACTCCAATGGCTTCCTATTTCACTCAGAATAAAGCCCTATATGATCTGGGTCCCTGTCTACCCTTTTGACTTCTCCATACTCCACTCCCCCTCTTGGTCACTTCACCTCTAGCCACTTGGCTCCCTTTTGCTCCTCAAACACAGTAAGCATGCTCCCTGTTTTAGGGTCTCTGAACTTGCTGTACTCTATGCCTGGAATGTTATTCCCCAAGATATTAAGCATAGCTCACTACTAAAGTTCCTGTATATTTCTGCAGAGATTTTATTTTCTCAAGAAGCCTTTTTCTCATCATGAAGTCCCACTCCATTCCCTTACCCTGCTTTGTCTTCATACATATTCATTTGTTTATTTTCCTCCACTAGAATGTAAACTATAAGAAAGAAAACTATTTTCTTCACTGCTATATTTTAAAACTGCGCCTGCCACATGGCTGACACTCAATACTCACTGGATGAATGAATATCTTTAAAAATAAAGTTTTATAAAGGAGAGTGAATAAAAGGGGAGCAGGAAGAAATCACTGGCTCAAGAGGCTGAGAAAGACCAGGGTTTTAGGTCACAGGGAAGAGCCAATATAGGATAATAGAAAAAAATTTGGTTGTCTGGAGCTGGGTTCTTCTGGGTTCTAAGCTTAGCTCTTCCAATCACTGTCTGTCTCTAGGCCTCAGTAATTTCTAAAATGAGAATATCACCACCTACCTCCCAAGCTGCTATGAAAATGAAATCAACTTATGTAGAGGATTCAGTACAGCATCTGATAACATAGCAGACATTATAATTTAACATTTTCTGATACCCCTGGCCTTTAAGAGGACCTAGAACTACCTTAAAAATTACCTAGCTCCACTTCACTGAAGTACATAGATGTCTGTAGGACTGCTGCCCCTAAACTAAATGGCCTCCATACTCATTTTAACTTCTCTTTCTGATCATTCTTCTTTTATCCTTACCTTTCAGCTCTCTCCTCTAGCTGTTAATATAGCAGCTCTTCCCCCCTTTTTGATATGCTGCTTTGAATCTTATGGGAGTTTAGAAACCAGATGACTAAGCCTGTTACAACAACACATAAAAATAGGAGTAAATTAGTGCTGTATAAGGGCTTAAGGATGACAATGCTTTGCTTCCTTGTTTTTTTAGTTGAAACTTTTTTTTTTTTTAATTTTTTTTTTTTCAACATTTATTTATTTTTGGGACAGAGAGAGACAGAGCATGAACGGGGGAGGGGCAGAGAGAGAGGGAGACACAGAATCGGAAACAGGCTCCAGGCTCTGAGCCATCAGCCCAGAGCCTGACGCGGGGCTCGAACTCATGGACCGCGAGATCGTGACCTGGCTGAAGTTGGACGCTTAACCGACTGCGCCACCCAGACGCCCCGAAACTTGTTTTTAATAGAAACTTGAGTACATTAGATAAATAAGCTAGACACTTTATCACGTGGAATCATTCATAGTTTGAAACAATCAATAATGGAATTCTTCACAAGGCAGTTGGTGTAACAGTAAGGTCCAAGCTTAGCACCAGGCCATGGGAAAGCAAGAAGCTACAGAACTTAGGTTAACCAGACAAAAAGAGGTGCCATCAAGAGCCTGAAGATTCAGAATAGGACAGAAGGTTGGCTAATATGGATTCCAAAAGCACCAGGTTGGGGACAGACCTCTCTGTGCACCCTCCAGCAAACAGAACAGAGAACAAAATGTCCACTGTTACAGAATGTGAAGAGAGTGGCCTGTATCACTGACCACAGGCATGAGAGAGATGGTGGGGAAAACTGGATGAGCATAGCCTCTGATAAGATTATGAGGCTCTAGCATAAGTTCATTTTTCACTAGTTGGAGGGTGAGAGGTGGGGATGGACAAAGATCTTAGGGCCAAAATAGGAATAGCCTTCCTCTTCTGACAGGACAGTAGGAAACAAGGCAACATCTAAGTGGAATTAGTTAGTGAGGGCAGACACATGCTGGGGATTGGCTCTTGAAAAGTGCTTTAATATCAGAGCCAGGATGTGTGAGTGCATTTAAACCTGCATTCTGTAGCCTCCATGCTGCAAATCATGCTGCCGATGCTGCCTGGCTTTGTCTGTGTGCCTTGGAATCCCTTCCTTTGTGGAAAGATTGAGTTTCAGGCAGAACCTGCACAAGAAGGAGAGGAAGAGAAGGGTATGGGAGAAGATTTACAGCACAAATCTCCAAAGGAAAACCTTCCCTTTTTCCTTTGGGGAGTGGGGTGGCAAACAGGTCAGGAACTGAGGTGCCAGAGATACTTATAGTGCTTTATTCTCACTTTCTCTCATTTCGGTCATGCTGCTTTACAATTTACAAAGCTTTCCAACTTGCATTTCTCATTTGATTCTCTACGACATCCTGCAGGGTTGGTGTACACACAAGAGACATGTGGGGGTGCAGGGAAGCAGTCCAATTTTACAAATACAGAAGTAGAGATTGTCCAAGGGCAGATGTTGAGAGAGAAGAGGAAAAAAACCAGGTTTCCCAACTCCAACCCAGCTCTCCAGGTCCCTATCTGTGCTGATCCCAGTGTTTACGATTATGTGTTATAGGTATTTTCTCCCCCTTATAATCATATGGCTGGCGCCTGGGCCTTTAACTGCATGAAGATTCTTTCCAACTTTTAGTCTCCTGGGCCCCTCACTAGAAATGCCATTGACTGAGAAGGAACCCCAAACTTCTGCCTTCCCTGCTGGGCCCCTCAAATAACTGGATCTCCTTCCTGAATCCCTAAGGAGGTCTTTTTTTAACTTTATAAGAAAAATCAGGATTCCAGGGAGATTAACAGCCCAAGGAAAGTCTGCCAAGTCGAGGAGAACAATGGTGTTTACACTGACCAGGTTCTAACATCAGCTTTATGGATTCCCAAATGTGAACTCCAGGCAACTTATTTCAGCTTTCAGAGCCTCAATTCCCTCATCCATAAATTTTGTCTAGATTAAATGAGACCCATAACACAACTGGTTCTTAATGTGTTGATTTCCCTTCCTGTCTCAGCATCTTTGGTTTTTCCTTTAAGTTTCCCCTGATTTCCCCTTCACACAGCCCCAACTCTTTCACTCCATCCTCACCACTTATAATCACATTTTCCAGGACTGATAAAACTAGTTTCTGAAGCTGACCTATGGGCTTGGTAGGCCAGTCAAGACTGAAATCAGGAAAGTTTCTAAGGGCTACAAGGTCATGTTAAGAGAGCTTATAGGAGAAAGTTTAGCTGCCAGGTTCAGGATAACCCCCAACACAAAGCTGGCAGAAGCCAAAAAGAATTGAGCCTGCTTTGCGTTATTCATGGTAAATGATCCCAAACCATCTTATGGCAATTCCAAGAGAGCCAAGTTCAATTCTCCTCCCAGCACAGGAAACTGCCTATGCCAATATCTCAAACATGGAGTAGGAGAATGATCAATTGCCTATAAGTTACCTGTACTAAAGGTAAAAATAAGCCCCAAACTAGTTACCCTATATCTTGGCCCAAGCTTGCCCAGAGTTGCCAAAGACTCTCACTCACCAGCCTTCAATTTCCTCTTTTGGGTTACAGGGTCAGCACCACCTGCCTTTGGGAATAGGGCTCACCTAAAAAAGAGAGAAGTCAGTCAGGGTCCTGCTCAGAATAGGGATGAACTTAGGTCAGTGCAGGCATTCCAAGATCCTGCTCTCACACGTCTTATATCTTTGCAAAAGATAGGTTGATGATACATTATTTTAGGTCATGCTAAGTGCTATAAGGAAAAATAAACCAGAGTAAGGGAGGAAAAAATGACAAGGAGTGAGAATAGTCAGGGAAACCTCCAAAGGGTGACCACCAGAAAGAGACCTGAATGGGGGCACCTGGGTGGCTCAGTATGTTAAGTGTCCGACTTCAGCTCAGGTCATGATCCCACAGTTTGTGAGTTTGAGCCCCACATCACGCTCTGTGCTGACAGCTCAGAGCCTGAAGCCTGCTTCGGATTCTGTGTGTCCCTCTCTCTCTGCCCCTCCCCCTCTCATGCTCTCTCAGAATTAAAAAAAAAAAAAAAAAAGACCTGAATGAAGTGAGGAAGTAAGATCTGCAAAGGTCTGAGGAAAGACTGTTTCAGAGAAGAATACCAAGTGCAAAGACCCTGCAGCAATAATAGGCAAGAATAAGCTTGTTATGCTTAAAGGAATAAGAAAGTCAATATAGCTAGAATGTAGTGAGGGAAAGAATGAGATATTAAGTATATATGGAGGAATTAATTATGATCCCTATTTTATATATGAGAAAACTGTGGCTCAGAGGTTAAATGACTTGCCCAAGGTCAAAGTAAATCAGTGGCAGAACTGGGAATGGAGGGGTGCCTGGCTGGTTCAGTCGGTAGAGCATGCAACTCTTGATCTCAGGGTTGTAAATTCAAGCCCTACATTGGGAGTGTAGAGATTACGTAAAAATAAAATCTTTAAAAATAAATAAATAAATGTGAGCACCTGGGTGGCTCAGTCAGTTAAGCACCCAACTCTTGATTTCAGGTCAGGTCATGATCTCACGGTTCAGTTCATGAGATCAAGCCCCAAGTCAGGCTCTGCACTGTCTGTGCACAGCCTTCTTGGGATTTTTCTCTTTCCCTCTCTTTCTGCCCCTCCCCAACTTATGCTCCCAATAAATAAATAAATAAATAAATAAATAGTAAATAAAAATAAAATCTTAAAAAAAAAAAAAAAGAAAAAAAAGAACTGGAAATGAATTCAGGTCATCTGGACAACTCTCTGCCTCCATCTTGGGCCAGGTTCCTCCAGGCTTAGATAACCTGGATCCCAGCTGGGACAAACTTTCAAGCACTCTACAACTAGCTTCAGGCCTCTACTCATCCCTTCCTCTGTTGGGTGGGAAGGAAGAGTATATTTACCTGGAAGGTGGAACAGAGGGGATTCTAGGGTTGTGGAGAACAGTAGCACATGTCCAGCACTGTTGTAAAGATTAATACAAATAAAGGATTTTCAACAATCTCAGAAGATTGCTGTTATTTCCCCATTTTACTTCTGGGGAAACTGAGGCACGGAGAAGTAAATTTGCCCAAGTTACACAGCTAACAGAAGGGGCAATGAGCTGAGGGGCAATGAGGTGGCTCAGTCGGTTAAGTGTCTGACTCTTGATTTCAGCTCAGGACATGATCTCACAGTATGTGGGCTTGAGCCCCACGTCAGGTTCCGCACTGAGAGTACACAGCCTGCTTGGGACTCTCTCTCTCTGCCCCTCCTCCACTCATGCTCTCTTTCAAAATAAATAAATAAACTTTAAAAAAAGAAGAAAGGAAGGAAGGAAGGAAGGAAGGAAGGAAGGAAGGAAGGAGGGAAGGAAGGAAGGAAGAAAGGAAGAAAGAAAGGAAGAAAGGAGGAAAGAAAGAAAGAAAGAAAGAAAGAAAGACAGACAGACAGACAGACAGACGGAAGAAGAGGTGGAGGAGGAGGAAGGTAGAGTTGAGACCTGAACTCAGGAAGTCCAACCTCTGGGGCTTGCCCTGCCCTCTTAACCACATTATACCAACTTCTCAAAAACAGAAGAAAAAGACAGGAAACATACTCATACCCTAGTCCTAGCTGATATGGCTCAGAGCCCTCATTCACACCCAGCCTGAAATCCTCTCCATTTACTTGCAGTCCAGACTTCTTACTGAATACCAGCTAAATGACTGTCCTTTAGCCAGGTGGTTCCAGACGTTTCTCTAAATCTCTAGCTACTGTGATCACAAAGCTATGATGACAACCACAACAACAGCCATTTAATAGCCACTAACATTTAATGCACACTTTGAAAGAGTAGCTACCAGGCTAAGCATCTTACATGCACCATCTTATTTCAGACAGGGAGAAACAGTTGCTCCAAGACATGAGTGGAGGGATCTCTCAGGGGTTCCAGGCCTGGAAACAAAGCAGGAAATACATGGAATTGAAGGATCTCTGTAGGCCCAGATCAAAGGACAAAGGCAGAGGCACTAGGAGGTGGGCAGTAAGGGGAATAAACTATTAGCACCTCGAATTCAACATGTTGATAAACTGAACTCATCTCCTTGTTCCCAGCCTCTGCAGTTCAGCAAATGATATAACCATTCTCCCAAGTACTGAGACTCCAAATGTTAATGCTCTCCAACCTCTCCTTTCCTTATGCCCCATTCCCTCAATTGCCAAATCCTCATGGTTTTTTTGTTGTCATGCTAAGAGCTCTACATCTAAACTGTTCTTCTTTATTCCCTACTGTGTCAACCTCCTCTTGGTTCAGGATCTATCTCTTGCCTGCAATGCTGGAATATTTCTTAAAAATTATTGACATTACGGGGCGCCTGGGTGGCGCAGTCGGTTAAGCGTCCGACTTCAGCCAGGTCACGATCTCGCAGTCCGTGGGTTCGAGCCCCGTGTCGGGCTCTGGGCTGATAGCTCAGAGCCTGGAGCCTGTTTCCGATTCTGTGTCTCCCTCTCTCTCTGCCCCTCCCCCGTTCATGCTCTGTCTCTCTCTGTCCCAAAAATAAATAAAAAACGTTGAAAAAAAAATTTTTTTTTAATTATTGACATTACAAGGACTGTTACAGTAGTGTCTTCCCCAGTCTCTCTTTCACTAATCTCCTACCCCTCCGTGCTCTAACTACTGGGCCTACACTGCCAGACTAATGCTCCCAAGGCCACTTTCCTGCTCAAAAAAAGTTAAGAAAAAAAGAGGAAAAAATACCATAGCTACCAATCACCTAAGCTTTGCTCTCTAGGTATGCCTTCATCTAGTCATCATCTGTCTTACCTCTATTATGGGCTTTCCAGCTCTCATCCTTTTGTCCATGCTGTTATCTCACTTGGAATTTTGTACATATTCATATCCTTCTTAATCTTCAAGGCCTAGCAAATCTATGAAGTTATTCTGAACCCTTTCTCACCACTCTGTCATATTATCAAATCATCTCTAACTGTGACTAGACCTGACTCTGGCCTCATCATCAGGTAAGGCCTCAAAACCAACTCTTCTGTTCCTTCTTCCTTGTAAAGATTCCTGCTGTTTCCAGAGAACGAAGACCTAGTCAGTTAAGATTTCTGTTCTCATTCCTGCTACTCTTACCTTACTCTGGATCTATCACCTAACAAAGGACCTGGGTTCTAATCTGAGCCTCAGATTTCTACAAAATGGAGATACAATCCCCATCCTGATTACAGGACAGGGATTTTGTGAGAATCAATGTGGTAACAGAAGGGGAGTGGGAGAAGAGTTAGGATGGGAGACTTTGGGCCAGGTCTTCAATAGCTCTTTTTTTCACTGCGAAACACTCAGAAGTTTATTTATAGAAGCCTTCTTAGCCAATCAATCAAAAAACTACTTCCTGGGCCTGGTTGGTCATGGTCACAGCTCTAAGTTAGGGTTATAGAAGACACAGGGATGGATGAGAACAGTTCTTATCCTCCTTGCATTCCAGGGTGGGACTCTGTGAACTTCCTGTAAAGGACGACTAATAATATTAGGTAGGATCCAACAGTTCAAAGAGTGCTCCATGTGTTATAAAAATGGAGAAAGAAACTAGGCTGACAGGAGATGGCCTTAGAAGTTTCAAAGGAGCAAGGACTTAAGCCAGGCATTCATGCAGAATGACAGAAAAACACATGCTACTACTATGCACCAGACACTGAGCTAGGTGTTGTGCAGTTAACCCTCATAATGTGAAGAGGTGATGGCAGGTCCATTTTATACCTAAGGTAACTGAACATGGGCAAGGCTAAGTGTGCCATTCAAGGTCAAACAGCTAGTAAGTAGCAGAGCTAGAATTTGAACCCAGGTCTGCTTTACTTTATTCCAAAGCCTGTATGTTTACTTACTTCATGGTCTGGAATACCAAATAAACTCTAAAGCTCTTCCCACCTTAAAATTCAATGATTTGAATCAGGGAGTAGGGGAGGAGGTTTACTGTTGCTATGTCTTACCCATAAGACTATAATTTTATTGGCAGGTTTAGGGTCTTATTAACTGGAATAGCCCAAGTATCTGAAACAGAGCCTGGCAGGTTATACTTAGACGACACTGTACATAAGCAAATAAATGAATAAGCACCTGTTCCATCAACCATTGTTCTGAGGTCCAGAAGTAATGTCCAAAATGTCAAGCTCCAAGTTATGACTTGTAGCCCCAGTATCTATATTACCTATCTACTAATCTGTTGTCTGAAGGTACCCTTTCCCCATTCTTGTTTTCAGGAGTTAAAGGAGAGGTGAGGAAAGAAATGGGAAGCTGACTGGATAGGAGAAAAAGGAGGGAGAAGAAAGGGGTGAAAGGAGAGAAGGAAGAAGATAAAAAAGAAGGTAATGTCTCAGCCACAACTGAAATGTCCAATGCCTAGACTTTGGGAAAGGTTTCTTTTCTGGTGCCAAAACCAAGGATTTTTTTTTTTTTAAGAGAAGTAGTAGGAATTCCTCTTTATAAATTTCAAATTGCTTGTCCAAACCCCCTGACAAAATCTACCAGCAGGGGGGGTAAAATGAAATTCCTCAGGGCTCCTATCCTCAGTTCTTACCACTATCCTGCTCCAGCCCAACCCTCACCTGGCTTAAGCTAAAACCTGCAGAAGTCAGAAGACATACAGGTTCTGACATTCCTCTGCTCCTTCACAAGGGTCATTCCAGGCCAGTAAGCCCTGGGAATCCAACCTTCCTTATGGATGAGGAGACACTGCAGCCTCTGAATGCTTCCCCACAGCAAACTGTCATGAAAGCTTTGTTGAACCCTAAGGGGAAAGTGATTCTCCCTTTCTGCTGCGTTCCTCAAATATGTATGAAAGAACTAAGGTGAAGATGTGGATGATGGAGGCAGGGTCCCTTCAGAACTCATTTGATCTGGGTCCTAATAAAGCTTAACCTTCGGGGCGCCTGGGTGGCGCAGTCGGTTAAGCGTCCGACTTCAGCCAGGTCACGATCTCGCGGTCCGTGAGTTCGAGCCCCGCGTCAGGCTCTGGGCTGATGGCTCAGAGCCTGGAGCCTGTTTCCAATTCTGTGTCTCCCTCTCTCTCTGCCCCTCCCCCATTCATGCTCTGTCTCTCTCTGTCCCAAAAATAAATAAACGTTGAAAAAAAAAGCTTAACCTTCTTTAGGTCTGATCTGCAAATTATACACACCACCTCTCCTTACTATATTTTTAGTAGAGAAAGGCAGAAAACATAACAGCTAGTTCCAACTCTACCTCTAATTCACTGTGTGACCTTGGACAAGTCATTTCACCTTCCTGGACCTTAGTTTCCATGTCTGTAAGAGGGAGACAGAATCTGCTCTTCTGAAGGATCTTCAGAGGGATCAGAAAGATTGGCAAGAACACTTTAACTGTAAATTTACTTGGTTTTATGTGAATGGTAAAGAAGGAATGAGGGGATGGTCTCTTAAGAAAGAAAGAGGGCTGTACCACCCTTCAGTTGAAGGGATCTGCTCTGAGTGGAAAAATTAGGAAGAACTGGAGCAAACAGGGTCATTGTCTATCAAATGAGGCACCAACCAAGGCTAAGAAAACCTGGGGCACGTGGGTGGCTCAGTTGGTTAGGCATCTGACTTCAGCTCAGGTCATGATCTCACAGTTCAAGAGTTCGAGCCCCATGTCAGGCTCCGTGCTGACAACTCAAAGCCTGGAGCCTGCTTCAGATTCTTTGTCTCCCTCTCTCTCTGCCCCTCCCCCACTTGCACTATCTCTCAAAAATGAATAAACATTAAAAATATATATATTAAAAAAAAAAAAAGACTAAGAAAAGCTCATGGACCACATGCATGCAAATCCCCGTAAGTCCAAGTAGAGAGAAAATAAGAACCACTAGAAGTAACATATTACTCAGGAAAAGTAAAAGTAGTAATGATCAATAATGATCAGTGGTGAAGAGCTCAGGCTCTAGAATCAGACACCTGGGTTTGAATCCTAGCTCTGTCTCTTACTAGCTTTGTGACCTTAGGCAAGGTACTGACCTTCTGTGCCTCAGTTTCCTGTATTTGTTAAAAATAGTTCCTGCTTCATAAATGTGGTATTAGGAGAAATAAGTGAGAGCTTGGGAAAGCCCACAGCTCAGAGCCTGGCAAAAGTGACTCAAGGATAGTTATTATTATTCCACTTAAGTACCACAAAAGGACAAATCAGAAGCAATAAAAAGACCCAGGAGAAAAAAATGCACATTTGCCATTACCTATTATGTATGTATCATGTCCTATGCCCAAAACCATAATTATTTTCATTTATTTCCAATAACCTTTTGAGGTTAGAATTATCCCTATCTTAAAGGAGGAAACTGAGCCTCAGAGAAATAACTTGTCTAATACCACACAGCTAGAAAACAGAACTTACTGAAACCAAGGTCTGACTCCAAAGACTGTGTTCTTTCTACCATGTACCTTGCATTTTCTCCTGCTCAAAAATAAGGAGAACCCCCTCCCCGCCCCCATATAGGTACCAATAATAAAGTTTTAGGAAATGGACCAAATTCTCCCATTTTATACTTCATGAAGCAACTACTGGTTTCAGATGCCTGGGGAAATGATTGGCAGGGGTGGAATGCAAGTGTACCATCAAGCTCCAGACTCATAGGACTTGGCTTACCAGGCCTTCCCAAGGAGCTCTCAGCCAGTTGTTATAATAAGGAAGGAAAGAGGGATGATTTCCAAACTAGATACCACACCCTAAAGGACAAGATGTTCCAGGACTGTATCAAACAGTCAAGAAGCCATGACAGGTCCAGCCTGGGCTGAACTCAAATACTGGATCAAAACACCTAATAAAGAGGCACCTGCCTGGCTCAGTTGGTAGAACATACAACTCTTGATTTCGGGGTTTTAAGTTTGAGCCCCACATTGGGTGTACAGTTAACTTAAAAACAAAATCTTCTGGAGGGGTTGTGGGAGGGGGAATGGGCTAAATGGGTAAGGGGCACTAAGGAACCTACTCCTGAAATCATTGTTGCACTATATGCTAACTAATTTGGATGTAAATTTTAAAAAATTAAAAATAAATAAATAAATAAAATCTTAAAGGGGGGGTCTGGGTGGCTCAGTTGGTTAAGAGTCCAACTTCAGCTCAGATCATGATCTCACAGTTCATGGGTTTGAGCCCCACATTGGGCTCTGTGCTGACAGCTCGGAGCCTGGAGCCTGCTTAGGATTGTGTCTCCCTCTCTCTCTGCCCCTCCCCCACTCACGCTCTCTCTTACTCTCTCTCAAAAATAAACATAAAAAAATTTTCTTAATAAAACCTTTAAAAAATTACAAAAAAACCTAATACCAGGAGGGAATTCAATGCTATGAACACCTTTGCAAGATTCAGCATGTACTATGTCCTAGATGTGCATATCGTCCCTATTTCTGAGAAGCACTTTACAATGGCACAGATGACTATAAGTTAGTCTGAAGAGAAGCAGTCCTTCCCTTGGGTCAGGCCATTATTTTATTTTATTTTTTTCTTTTTATTTTTTATTTTTTAAAATTTACATCCAAATTAGTTAGCATATAGTGCAACAATGATTTCAGGAGTCCTTAATGCCCCTTACCCATTTAGCCCATCCCCCATCCCACAACCCCTCCCGTAACCCTCAGTTTGTTCTCCATATTTATGAGTCTCTTCTGTTTTGTCCCCCTCCCTGTGTTTATATTATTTTTGTTTCCCTTCCCTTATGTTCATCTGTTTTGTCTCTTAAAGTCCTCATATGAGTGAAGTCATATGATTTTTGTCTTTCTCTAATTTGACTTAGCATAATAGCCTCTAGTTCCATCCATGTAGTTGCAAATGGCAAAATACCATTCTTTTTGATTGCCGAGTAATACTCCATTGTGTGTGTGTGTGTATCTCCAACATCTTCTTTATCCATTCAACCATCAATGGACATTTGGGCTCTTTCCATACTTTGGCTATTGTTGACAGTGCTGCTATAAACATGGGGGCGCATGTGTCCCGTCAAAACAGCACACCTGTATCCTGTGGATAAATGCCTAGTAGCGCAATTGCTGGGTTGTAGGGTAGTTCTCTTTTTAGAGTTTTGAAGAACCTCTATACTGTTTTCCAGAGTGGCTGCACCAGCTTGCATTCCCACAGGACATTATTTTAAATAAACAATAGCACGTTCTACAGGAGTACAACTACAGCTGGCAACTAGGGGAGAGGAGCCAGGAAGTGAATTAACAGAAAATTGGAGGAAGAACTGAGTCCTGGACATAAAACGCTTTTGGGAGAGTGGGGAACCAAGCAAAAGGCCTGGAACAAGACAAGGGAGTGCTTCAGGGGGCTAAGGAAAGATTGTGATAGAAGAAATCATCTACATGAGGAGAGGAGGAGAGGAGAGGGGAGGGAGAGGGGAGGGGAGGGAGAGGGGAGGG
>NW_024412427.1:11663201-11665204 GCF_014898765.1 Herpailurus yagouaroundi
GAAAAGAAAAGAAAAGAAAGAAAAAGAAAAATTTTAATAGCATGTTTCTATCAAAACTTTGCTGTTTAGAGAAAAGCAATCTCCAGGGCCTACAGGAAGACTGACTGAAAGGTATTGCTGAAGTGATATTTTCCTCTGGAGAGGGAAAGGAAAATAGAAGCTGGGTTCTCTAGGCCTCTAGGGTAGCAACCAAGGCAAGAATGAGCAGCCCCAGGAAATAATCATAGCATAAGAGCTCCAAGCTCAATCAGGCAGGGCTCACCTGCAGGTGGCCTCAGACCCACTTCTGCTATGATCAGCACTTGAGGGTGCAAAATGCCCATATCCAGAGAGTGTAAGATTGGCCCTTGAACAAATAGCCTTTGTCCCAGGAGCCATGCTTGCCAACCTTATTTGTTAGTTCTGTTCTAGCTGCCCCCTAACCCTCTTGGCCTCAAAACTCTAACTGCCTCAATCCTTGTGAGGCCTGCTTTTCCTAGCCTTGACCAAACCGCATGGTCCTGCAGTTCTAGACTCCTCCCACTCACAAGAATACCTGACCTTGACTCTTGTGACTGACTCTATTGTGTAGCTGCCTGTGCCCAGGCATAATAAACCAACTGGCTGTGGTTTGCCATGGGGGCTAAAAAGATGACTCACAACATAATAAAAATGCAGCCAGGTCACAAAATAGCTCAGTAAAACCCTCCTCTACTCCCCAACAAAGACAGGTTGTCAGGATGCCCAGCATATCACAAAAGGAGGCCCTCAAGGGCAGCTGGCTTCTTATGACAGGTGACATTAGGGCTCTTGAGCCTAATCCATGTCCGTGTATGAGAACAGTATTTGTGCCATAAATAGATGAAACTCAATCCAGGCAGTCTCTAGGCTGCCTGGAGGAATGTCCAGAGAATACAACAGATGTGCAAGACAATCATTCTTGCCTCTGCATTTTCTGAACAGCTAACAGCTCTTCTTCTTCAGCTGGAGCTGTCTCCAGGTTCCCCCTCCTCCTTCCCTAGAAGAACCAACCCCGCAGGAATCATCAAGGGAGGAACAAGTAATTACTGTTTTCCCTTCTCCATGCTAATGAGACAGTTGGATGGTTCCCCCTTCCCCCTTCTGAGTTGAAAGGGAGAATCTAAAGGTTTATAATCTGTAACCCACACACCAACGCTTGGGCCAGATAGTGCTCTGCAACTGAACTGTATACAAAGATGGCTTTCTGTCCCTGATGAGACCAGAGATGGAAGACACCCCACCATTTTACAAGGGGCAGTAAAACCAGAGTGGCAAGAGGATCTGTCCAGAGTCACAGAAGAAGTCAGTGGCAAGGCTAGATGCCTACTTCCAATCAGGGCACTTCCTCTTCCTACAGTTCAGAATGACTTTGGAGGTTCCTCAATGTGGAACCAGGAACTGTAAGTTTCAAGTTCACATACTGATTTTGAATAGGTATTTAAAAAGCAAGGTTCTGGGGTGCCTGGGTGGCGCAGTCGGTTAAGCGTCCGACTTCAGCCAGGTCACGATCTCGCGGTCCGTGAGTTCAAGCCCCGCGTCAGGCTCTGGGCTGATGGCTCAGAGCCTGGAGCCTGTTTCCGATTCTGTGTCTCCCTCTCTCTCTGCCCCTCCCCCGTTCATGCTCCTCCTCTCTCTGTCCCAAAAAAAAAAAAACTTTAAAAAAAAAAAAAATAAAAAAAAAAAAAAGAAAAAGCAAGGTTCTGTAGATATGGACTCAGCCCAAGAATCTCAGTTATGGGTGGAAAGCCAGGATCTGAGAGATAATGCCAATTTTACCCCCAAATTAAAATCACAAGTAGACGGGGGCACCTGGGTGGCTCAGTCAGTTGAGTGTCTGACCAGCTCAGGTCATGATCTCACAGTTCATGGATTCGTGCCCCACATCGGGCTCCGTGCGGACAGCTCAGAGCCTGGAGCCTGCTTCGGATTCTGTGTCTTTCTCTCTCTCTCTGCCCTTCCCGTTAGTACTCTCTCTCAAAAATAAATAAACATTAAAAAAATAA
>NW_024412427.1:11665304-11698666 GCF_014898765.1 Herpailurus yagouaroundi
AAAAAAAAAAAAAGAAAAAGCAAGGTTCTGTAGATATGGACTCAGCCCAAGAATCTCAGTTATGGGTGGAAAGCCAGGATCTGAGAGATAATGCCAATTTTACCCCCAAATTAAAATCACAAGTAGATGGGGGCACCTGGGTGGCTCAGTCAGTTGAGTGTCTGACCAGCTCAGGTCATGATCTCACAGTTCATGGATTCGTGCCCCACATCAGGCTCCGTGCGGACAGCTCAGAGCCTGGAGCCTGCTTCAGATTCTGTGTCTTTCTCTCTCTCTCTGCCCTTCCCGTTAGCACTCTCTCTCAAAAATAAATAAACATTAAAAAAATAAATAAAAAGGTGCCTGGATGGCTCAGTTGGTTGAACGTCAGACTTCAGCTCAGGTCATGATCTCATGACTTATGAGTTTGAGCCCCACGTCAGGCTCTGTGTTGACAGCTCAGAGCCTGGAGCCTGCTTCGGATTCTGTGTCTCCCTCTCTCTTTCTACCCTTCCCCACTTGTGCTCTGTCTCTGTCTCTCTCTCTCTCAAAAATAAATAAATATTTAAATTTTTTTTAAATAAATAAAAAGTAAAATAAATAACTAATCACAAGTAGATGGTCAGGCAAAAAAAAAAAAAGAATCTGTGCCATTTTAGCTGGTATTCAGTTCAGTTATGTGAAGACTGTAGATATCAACAGTGAGATTCAAAGTTAGCCTTAAAAATGAACTTCAGATCTGGTGGCTAAAAGAGATGCTAAGGACAGTACACTTAAACCTCAGTCTGCTAAGGGTTCCTGGGTGGCTCAGTCAGTTAAGTGCCTGACTCTTGACCTTGGCTCAAGTCATGATCTCATGGTTTATGAGTTCAAAGCCCACATCAGGCTCTGCACACATGGTATAGAGCCTGCCTGGGATTCTGTTCTCCTTCTCTCTGCCCCTCCTGACTTGTTCTCTCTCAAAATAAATAAACAAACTTCAAAAAGTTAAAAAAAAAAAAAAAAAAAGCCCTCAGTCTGCTAGTCCAATCCCCATGACACAAATGAAGAAACCAAATCTAGCACTATTGGGAGCTTCAGGAGAGGACCCAAGGTGAAGCAGCAGGACTGAAGGATATTACAGCCTAGAGCTAGCCATGGCCTGGTCTCCTGGAAAAGGAGCCAGTATTTGCAAAGGCTGTACTAAGAAGAAAATGGCTTAAGTTTTTAAGCTGTAATGATGTTAGAATCTAATAAGGCTTATTTTTTTAGCCTGAAGGCCAACTCCTGTCAGCCTCTAAAATCTCTTCCCTTCCCTTTCAGTGCCTATCTTAGCTCTATCATTTCAGGTGGGATCAGCAACTCCAATCCAGTCCTCAAACTAATTCTGACTCCAGGCAGGAAATACTTAAATCACTCTGAACAGCAACCTCCATCCCCTACCCATATCAATGTTTCCTCCCATTCTCCTAGCAGAGATGACTATGGGCTCCCTGTGGTATTCCAGGATACCAGGTCAGCCAGTGCTGACCACCAGACTTCACCTTCTAGAGGTTACAAAATTATGTGCTCTATTTTACAAAAGGGCCCAAGTCCATGTGATAACCCCTGCCCTAGTCACCTGCCTAAAAATTCAGGCCCTTGTAGGACTAAAGCTATTCTCCAGAGACTGCCTACAAATCTGGACTTGCACTTGAGTTTGCTGCCCTCCCCACCCTTCTGCAGGGAAGGCAGCACAGTACAGTATAAATAGAATGCAGATCTACCTGGGTTTGAGCCCAGGCTCTGCCACCCAAACAAGGTATCCTTAGACACAGTTACTTTTAACTGCTCTCGCTCTCTTGCTCTCTTGCTCTCAAGTATCCTCTTAGAGCTTTGATCAACGTTTACTTGTTTATGTCCTCTACCACTCTCCCTTACTTGGGAACAAGGAATATTTGTTTCCCTGCACCCTCAATGAGTGAGTCATGTTTACTGAATGATCCTCTAAAACAGTTTCCACGTCTGTAAAATAGGAATATCACCTATCTCAGAGTTGTGAGGTTTTAAATTGGGGCCGAGCGGGGGCGGAGTCTGTAAATTGCCTGGATCAACACCTTCCTCTACTGTATCATGGATGCCCAGGGCCAAATGTTTGCCTGTACTGAACTAGACTGCCCATCCTAGAAACACCATGCCTTGCTGAACCTCTAGGATCACATGGACCTGACCTCCAGGGCCTGTTCCATGCCAGTAATTAGACTGAGTGACAGTTCCTAGAACCTGCCAGTAAAAACAGCTAGAGATAGGACTACTCTCCTCACAAAGGCTGTGAATTTCAAGCAAATGGGGTGTGGGAATACACTAATATTCTAGATTGAAAGGAGGGAGGGAAAGTAGGAGGTAGGGGAAGGCTGTGTTCTGAAGTTACGGTCTTAGGGGAAAAAAAATCTCAAATTCCAAGAAATGGCTAAAGCCATTTGTACTGAAGCCTACAGAAGGACCAGAGACATGAAACAAACTGTGACTTCAGTCACAAAGAAAGCTAAAGGGAAACGAGTTTGGAACCCACCACTGTGGTCTCCCCATGTAGTGTTTTTTCCTATCCTATAGAGCAGATGCACAATGTTCTAGGAAAAGGGGAATGAGGCATGGCAGGAGGGGTGTCAATCTAGTGGCAGGGAGAAATTCATAAAGGATGCCAAATGGTACTTATGCAGTTTCTAGCTGGGAGAGGTGACTGAGAAATAAATCCAGCCTTTAGGTTTACACAGGCCTAAAACGCTCTTGATGCAAAGTTCAATCTGGCTAGAACAAGTGTCAGCAGTTAAGGAAGAATGGTACACAGTGTCCTCAAAGACTCATGAGCCCCTCTCCCATAACAGCAGCTGCTCTGGGTGATCAAAACCCTCTGCCCACAGATCCCCAACCTCTCAACTCAAACTACGTTCCAGATTTGAGGATACTGGTCTTTTCCATTAGAGGGCGCTCAGACTGAAGCACAAAAGTGGCAAGAGCCCTACACCATGCGGAGAATCTGCCAGGACTGAGTCTTTTCTTTGGTCTATTCACCATACTCACCTGAACTTCTGAAAAGTTAAGTGATTTGTCCGAGGTCACAAAGCTAATAAGGGCAAATTGGGAGTTGTTGGCATCTCAAGTCCTTTTGTAGCCATGGTGACTTTCAGCAAATTTGACCTTCATAAAGTTTTTAGAGGTAGGCAAGGCAAGTGTCTTCTGTTAAAGCATTCAGTCGTTCCTTCTGAGAAGTCTCACTGGATACTTCCAATCCATTTCAGGCCTAGTCCTAACATTTATCTTCTCTTACAGAAATTTCATAATTACTTTCTGACTCATAAGTCAGCAAACTTTTTCTGTATAGGGCCAGATAGTAAGTATTTTAGGTTTTGTGGGCTACAGCAGTCTCTGTAGTATTCAACTTTGCCACTGTAATATAAAAACAATCCCAGAGGAGCAAAGAAGTGTAGCTGTAGCCCAGTACAATTTTATGAAAAGAGGCAGCAGACTGGATTCAGTCCACAGGCCATAGTTTGCTGACACCCGTTCTAACTAATCTGTCTCCAATCACCCTGTTGCCCAATCCATCATACACACCCATATGACAAGCCCTAAACCCTCATGGATCCCCTTTGCCTACAAGATAAAGTTTAAACTCTACCCCTATCCTCTACCATATCCTTCCCCTGCACAGTATACTCCAATCACAGCAAACTGTCACCTGGCAACTTCCTACCTTTCCCCCATGATATTCCCTGACACCTGCAATGCCCTCCATTCCTTTGCCAATATTACCTATTCAGGAACAAGCTCAAATACCAACACCTGTGAAAAATCTTTGCTTGCCTTACGTAATCAGTCATCTATATGGCTGTCCCTCACCCACCACTCCCTCCCCACTTCCCTACATTGTCAGCTTCTCAGGGGCATTGTGTCACATTCAACTCTGTATCCCTTGCAGTACCTCACATAGCACCCAGTGTCCAGTGTCCACTGACTGAACAGGCTTCTAAGGCTGAAAGGAGGTCACTAGAACACAGGGAACTTTGTTTCTAACAGAACCATGAGATGACTCAGAGCATCAAAGCCTTCAGTCTACTTCAAGGGGTGTCCCATCTCTCTCCCCATTGTGTTCCCTGGGGCTCACGGGTAATTAGTTAAGACCAAGCATTTTACTAGATGGCCCTAGCCTGTGCAAGATATGTGAAGAGAGGAGAGATCTTACTTTCAGAGCTCCTTGTCCCTGACCTCAAACTGTTATCCTCAACACCAGCCATAAACTGATCTAGACCCATACTTAGCCCTAGATCAGCAAACAGTCTTCTAATAAGCACAGTTCCCTGGTATCCAGAGGATTTCACCCAGAGAGAGGCTCACAGCATGAAGTCCAACCTCAACTGAAGAGGAAATTCAAAGGTATGTGCTAAGAATCATCAGGAGTATCACCTCTGAATACAAAGGGATCTCTATGGAGATTAAAAGTCCTGGGCAAGCCTATAGCCCACAAGTATGGCTATCCTAGCTTGGGGAAGCTGTGAGAACAAAGACTAAATTGCTGATGGGAAAAAAACAAAACAAACACACAAAAGAATTTTTCTCCTAAGCCCAGAACAGAACAACATTCCATCTGGGTAAGTGAGCTTGTCACAGGCATGGGGTACTTAGCATATCTGCCATTTCAGGATTAAGGCTGTCAAGTTTTAATTAGGGTAATTAGAGTTAAAAATGTAATTTCATTTCAGGGGTATTTTGAACAGATTCCATTAATTTCTTTTTTAAAAAGAACATAGAAAGGAGGGGCAGTCTGAGTGGAGCAGAGGATTTTGCCATGGGAGAACCAAAGACATGTGCCTGGGCCAGATGAGCTTTCAAACCACTGCCTAGAACCCCCAGCACCTCTGTAGGCTTGGCCCAGACGACAGAGGGCTGCTGCTTTTCAGCTTCCTTCCTTAGTTTCCTCCCTAAAACTAAGTTTCAGTCGGCACCTGCTAATAAATCTACCTCCTCCTCCCTGCCTGCTGCTCCTGTGTTACTGCCATTCACAGTAGCTGGATTATAGCCCCAACTTTGGCAAGGAGCGAGAGCTTAGGGCTGTCAATCTGATTTGCTACATGTTAGGGACTGAGTTAATGTCCACCCCTTTGTCAGGAGTTGCTCGTCACATTTTTATGCTTTTCTTTGTGCTAATTCCCTAGTATGGAGTGGCGCTCTTTGCTTTGCCTGCCTCAACTCATCCTCTTCCTTCAAAGAACAGATCAAAGTTATCTTCCCCAGGAAAGCCCGCCTTCATGCTTCTGTAATCCCAGAATCCCTTGCACACACCTCCATTAAGGCATACACAGAATACTATGGTTTCCTTGTTTGACTCTGATGCTAGATTGTGAGGTCTTTCAGGGCAGAGACTGGGTCTTCATCTGGGAATCCTTAGCACTAGCACAAGCCCTGAGACATTGGAAATACTCAACAAATTGAATGGCCACACCGGTAGCTGAACATGTTAAGCCCCCAGATTCTACAACACCTAGAAATATCCAGTCATGAGTCCCTTCCCCCTCCTTGCACACAGCCCGGTCAGAAACCTGACTCTGCACTCCATGCAAGAGGAAGTCCTCCCATTGATCCCAAATGATGATTGATCTCTCCCATTAGAGCCTGTTCATTCCTCAGGGACTTTGGAAAGGAGAGCAAAAGCAAGCAGAGCATCTCCTCCCTTCCTCCTCATCAATGATTTTGAAGAATTTCCTCCAGTCTTTGAAGGGCTCCAGGGAGAGGGCCTGAGCTCCAGTTCAATAGGTAAAAAGGTAAGGGATGGCCCCAGTAGAAAACAGTTCATCAGCTTGGAATCAGTGTTGCAAATACTAGAAACGTAGTGTAGTACAATAAAGAACATGCTATGTGACATGGGGCAGCCAAATCATTTCACTTCTCTGAGCTTCAGTTTCCTTTTCGAACCTATCCCTGTAGGCTGTTAGAGGAGAAATAAACACACAAAGGAGCTTTAAACCAGTATGGAGCACTTAGTAGGTATTCAATAAGTGATTTTTCCAACTGAGGAGGACACCTGTCCTACAAACCTAGCATCGTACTGTAAGTTTATAGAGGTGAGGAAAACATACCAAAGGGAATACAAGTTAACCATTTCCTTGTTTGCTCAGGGCAGCCCTGCCCACTGGTCCCAGGGGAAGAGGACTATACCAGCAGAACTGAAGTGTTGACAAGTGTAACCAAAGCCACTTACTTCATGGTAATCAGATTCTCCCTAGCTAGGGGAGGCTTCTCCCAGGCTCCCCAGGCCTGGCTACCGGCCCATATTGATCCATTTCTAATTAGGACCTGTGTCAGTGCTTCTGACAGAAAGTCAGGGCCTAGGCTGCCTCTGCTGGCCTCTGGCCAAAGCCTAAAATACTCTTGCCCAGGGTAGACCCAGAGAACCAACACTTTTGTGGTAGAAAAGGATCCCAGACTGAACTCATAAAGCAGCATAAAATTTTAGAGCCAAAAGCGTCCTTTATGAGCATGAGCTTTGTTTATGCTACAAGTGAGAAAACTGAGGTCCAGAAAAGATAATTTGTCCATGGTGGTACAAAAAGATAATGCAGATCTTAGTTCTATTTCTTTCCTCTTGATAACTGCCTCCAACCTGGCTACACAACAGAAGCACTCCAGGAACTTGTTAGAGAACCTGATTTAGAACATATGCAGTGGTTCTTTTACAAAGTATATGATCATCTTCCAATAGAAGTGAACCTTGAAATCACAGGACCAGTTTATAGCTAGGTTCAAATCCACCTTGGGTCACAGTAGTACCATTTAGAAGAAACCAGCTATTGTCTGATCCAGCCTTCCCCCACCCCAACCATAACAAAGTTATTCTAGGGGCCTCAGAAGGGTCTGTCATAAGTAATAGTTCAGACTTCCTAGTGGTCCACTAGTTTGGCTATGAGCAAAGACATTTCCTTTCAAAACTAGTCTGAAAGTAAAATGTCTCTTATGAAGATTAGAAATACCTAAGGAAGGGGTGTAGGCAATAGTGGGAGATGGTGTGGTGTGGAATGTATGAGACCCAAGGTGTAGGGAGATGTGTCTGTGTACAGAGGAAGGCCTATGTGGATATGTAAGGGAGTAAAACAGTGTGGTGTCTGTGAGACAGGCTTGCAGATACCTTTGCAACACATACTGAGTACCTGGTTAGAAAATAGAACAGAACTGGAGGTACAGGAGGATAAATGTGTTGGTACATGGCAGGAGGGGGGGTGGGGAGTACATAATTCGAAGGTGTAAGAGAGATTATATGGATGTGTATGGAAGAGAAGCAATGTGTGCACCTTTATAACTCAATTTTGTGTCTATGTGTTGCAAAGCATATGAACTTATAGGGACTGGAGGGAGTGTGTGTGGCCTAGACACTCATATGCATGAGAAAACAGATCCCTGAGCGTATCTGACTCATCCAGCCCTAGCTTTGCCTGAAGGCTCATACCACTCAAGGGCAAGACTGTCTGCAGAAATTTCTCATTAAAATTGACATCATGACAACTACTAAAAAAAAAAAAAAAAAAAAAAGGTAACGACACCCCCAGCATCGTGGGAGGTTAAAAAAAAAAAAACGCCAATATGGGGCGCCTGGGTGGCGCAGTCGGTTAAGCGTCCGACTTCAGCCAGGTCACGATCTCGCGGTCCGGGAGTTCGAGCCCCGCGTCGGGCTCTGGGCTGATGGCTCAGAGCCTGGAGCCTGTTTCCGATTCTGTGTCTCCCTCTCTCTCTGCCCCTCGCCCGTTCATGCTCTGTCTCTCTCTGTCCCAAAAATAAATAAACGTTGGGAAAAAAAAAAATTAAAAAAAAAAACGCCAACAAAACACAACAGACACATAAGAAGCAATTATGCCATAATTACTTCTTCACAAAGGGAGGTGTTTATTTGGAGTTAAATACTGTATAGCTGATTCACATTTCAACCCAAAGTACTGGATTTCCTGGGTAACTTGGGGAAGAGGGCAAGAAAGAAGAAAATAGGTAGAAAAAGATCAACAATAAAGTTAAAAAGCGGGGGCGGGGGGGAAGACTTAAGGAATTAGAAAAAAAAAGGGGAAAGGTTGGGGGGGGGGCTTCGAGTAGGTTGTAAGAGAAAGGGAGGGGGCACCTGGGTGATTAAGTCGGTGGAGCATCCAACTTCGGCTTAGGTCATGATCTCACAGCTCTTGAGTTTGAGCCCCACAATGGGCTCACTGCTGTCAGTGCAGAGCCTGATTTGGATCCTCTGTCCCCCTCGCTCTTTGCCCCTCCCCCGCTCACACTCTCTCTCAAAAATAAACATTTAAAAAAAGGATATTTAAAAAAGAGATAAGAGAAGGAAAGAAGAACACAAAAGAAAAAAGGTACAAAAGACAGGAGAGAGAATTTCCTTTAGGCTGGTCTAGAAACTTAGCACACACTCTAACAGGATTCTGGCTAAAGAGATGGGTGCAGTACGTGGTGGCCTGAATCTCTGTACTTCTTCACTGCCTTTACTCCAACCATTTCCTCCATCTGGAATGTTCTTCCCACCATCTTTGCCAAGTTGAATTTCTTCTGAATTTTCAAGGACATATTCAAATGCTACCAGTTTTTAGAAACTTCCAAGATTTCTCCCAATTAGAAGTTAGTTCTCAAGAACTTCCACAGGGGCATCTAGGTGGCTCAGTCAGTTGAGCATCCAACTCTTGATTTTGGTTCAGGCCATGATCCCACAGTCGTGGGATTGAGTCCTGTGTCAGGCTCCGTACTGAGCATGGAGCCTGCTTAAGATTCTCTCTTCCTGCCCCCCTCAACCACTCTCCCCTAACTCATGCTCTCTCTCTAAAATAAAAAAGGGGAGGGGCGCCTGGGTGGCGCAGTCGGTTAAGCGTCCGACTTCAGCCAGGTCACGATCTCGCGGTCCGCGAGTTCGAGCCCCGCGTCGGGCTCTGGGCTGATGGCTCAGAGCCTGGAGCCTGTTTCCGATTCTGTGTCTCCCTCTCTCTCTCTGCCCCTCCCCCGTTCATGCTCTGTCTCTCTCTGTCCCAAAAATAAATAAATGTTGAAAAAAAAAATTTTAAATAAAAAAGGGGGGCACCTGGATGGTTCAGTCAGTTAAGCATTCGACTCTAGATTTCAGCTAAGGTCATGATCTCACTGTTCGTGAGATTGAGCCCTGTGTCAGGCTCTACGCTGACAGTGCAGAACCTGCTTAGGATTCTCTCTCCCTCTCCCTCTGCCCCCTCCTTCCCCTCCCCCCAATACATGTGCTCTCTCAAAATAAATTTTTAAAAAGAGGGTGGGGGGGTGCCTGGCTGGCTCAGTCCGTTAAGTGCCTGACTCTTGATTTCGGCTAAGGTCATGATCTCACAGATTTGTGAGTTCGAGCCCCAGATCAGGCTCCACACTGACAGTGCAGTCTGCTTGGGATTCTGTCCCTCCCCCTCTCTCTGCTCCTCCCCCACTTGTTCTCTCTCTCAAATAAACAAACTTAAAATAAAAATCTTAAAAAAAAAAAAATTCCCATAAATTTCCAGAGCACTTTGTCACATTTTACCTGCAGCATTTTAATATTCAAGTTTATACCATGGGTATCAGTACACATACGTTTCTGTTATTCATTCTGCAAGTACTATTTATGCCAAGCCTGTTACAGAGACACAGAGGAAACAGTTAAGCAGTACACTGTCCCCTGGCCCATAAGATCTTAATTTCATGAATGAGAGGAGATCTGAGTGTGATACAACAGCAGAGTACAACTACAGAAGTAGAAGCAAAGTGCAAAGAAGACCAATATTAATTCTGCTTATGGAGTGATCAAGGAAAGCTTCATTGAGAAGATGGCATTTGAAATGCTTTGAAAAAATGAACAGGAGCTTGTCTAGTAAAGGGGGCAGGGAGCTGAGAGCTTTCTACTCAGAGAAACAGTCAAATAACAAAGTCATTCTGAATTGAGCAGGAGCACAGGGAAACAGTGGTGTTACCATGCTGCTGACAGAAGGTAGCAAAGTGAGGTGGCACCAGATTGTAGGAGCCTTGCAGCCAAGCCCAGAGTTGAGATTTTATCCTTTCCAATCTGGGGTGAGGTGGAGAAGAGGGGGCAGTTTAAAAATGTCTATTCTCCTTTATTTAGTTGCCCTACTTGAGAGCAAGTCCCCTTAAAAACCCTGGAAACAGGTCCAATCCCAGACCCTGCCTACTGCAGAGGATTACAAGAATTTCCCCATGGAGGAGAAGGGCAACAACGAGACAAATACAAAGAATAAAGGAGTGGGGATGGCGGGTGGGAGAACATAGGTGATGCATAAGGGAGGGCTCAAAGAGGAAGGTAGGTGATGCACAAGGGAGGGCTCAAGGAGGAAGGAGCTGGAAGGGAGGAAACACAAGGAGGGATGGATCTATCTTGGCACTGAGGCTCCTTGTTGCTGAACTATCTTCTACATCTTTCTATGTAGAAAAAATAAGGTCAATCTGATGCTAGTGACAAAAATAGACCCTTTGGGCTAAGATGAGACTAAGCACATTACTAACTGCCACCTCAACCCTCCCTTTGCTCAGGATGATAGGGCTATGCCAAGAAACAGAGTTTGCCTAGCTCTACCAACCATCCCAAAGTATGCCAAAACACCTTGTCTCATGCCCTATGAGTGTGTGAGGCAGAAGCACCCAACAAAGATCTGGAGTTTGAAGCGGGGTCTGCCCAGGACCTATGGCTGCTGCTTAGGTTCCTAAAGAAAAGCTCCGCTTTCTTCCCTGGGCCTCAGTTTCAATTGCAAAACAAGGGGAGTAAAGGTGAAGCTCTCTTAAGGGCTGAGATAGCTTTATAGAAGCTGCTTCCCACAGAGAATTACAAAATTTTTTTAATGTTTATTTATTTTTGAGAGACAGAGTGCAAGCAGGGGAGGGCAGAGAGAGAGGGAGATACAGACTCTGAAGTAGGCTCCAGGCTCTGACCTGTCAGCACAAAGCCCAACGTGGGGCACGAACTCACAAACCATGAGATCATGACCTGAGTTGAAATCAGATGCTCAAATGACAGAGCCTCCCAGACGGTGATATTTAATGTGAGAATTTTCCTAACCTATCAAGTTGTAACTTCATTCTTTCCACTCCAAACTATGGCCAGTTTGAAGCCAAGAAGCCAGGCCCAAAATGGCAACTGTCCCTGACACCATGATCTATTTGACCCTATCCAAAGTCTAGTTGCTCCCCAGACCGGTTTACCTACTAGGTCACAAACAAATGCTCAAGCCAAGGATGTGTTTTGTCTTACCCACACAAATTTGTTTAAAAACCTCTGAATTGGGGCGCCTGGGTGGCTCAGTCGGTTGAGCGGCCGACTTCAGCTCAGGTCACGATCTCACGGTCCGTGAGTTCGAGCCCCGCGTCGGGCTCTGTGCTGACAGCTCAGAGCCTGGAGCCTGTTTCGGATTCTGTGTCTCCCTCTCTCTGACCCTCCCCTGTTCATGCTCTGTCTCTCCCTGTCTCAAAAATAAATAAAACGTTAAAAAAAAAAATTAAAAAAAAAAAAACCTCTGAATTAACTGCTAGCATTTCAAATCAGATCTCATGTTTTTAAAAAAATTAGTTTTCTAGGGGCATCTGGGTGGCTCAGTTGGTTAAGCGTCCAACTCTGGATTTTGGCTCACATCATGAGCTCATGGTTTTGAGATAGAGCCCCAGTAGTGCACAGCCTACTTGGGATTCTCCCTCTCCTGCTCTCTGCCCCTCCCCTACTTGCCCTCACTCTCTCTTTCTCAAAATGAATAAACTTTAAAAAATATATCAAAAAAATTAGTTTTCTAGCTTTTCAAAAATATCAGAGTTCATTCGGGCAACTCTAAACCCTCTGGGGCAAAGGTCAAAGGGCCTACTGTAATTCTGAAATTTATTTGATGCCTTCTCATGTTATCTAAAAGAAATTCATACTAACATGATTTAATATAAGAGTAAACTTTTCAATTACTAGTTATAATACTTAAACTACTCCAAATCCAAAAAATCTGAGTACACTGACACTTTAGGAAGGTATGTTTTATCCTATGATTTCATATATCATCCAATACTCAGCCATGTGTCCATGTTATCCACTCAAAAAATACTTACGTCCTATGGCAAGCACTGACTGGGAAGACAGTAATTAACAAGACAGACATGGTTCCTGCCTTTGTGGAGCTCATGGTCCAGTGGGATATAATGGAAAAAACCCATACAGAATAGAGAGCACAAAGAAACACAAAGCTAAGTATCTCAAATAGGGACTGGTCTGTAAAAGGAAAAGGTTTAATTAGGTTTTTGCTGAAAAGTCCTTTCCAGTTCAAAATTCTACTAGCCATATAAGAACTTAGCCCAATATCCTTTTTGAGTTCCTAACACTTATTAGCTTCCTCCCTCTATCTGGGATATCATGATCAGTTGTCACTGAAATTACCATGATGTGCCACATACAAGATGACAATGCTACAATAATTACAAGAAGCCGAAGAGATCAAGCAGCAAGAAGTCACTTATTCAGAAAAAGTCACCTAAACACCCAGGAGCTGCGGCTCATCGCAACTAGGTGGGACAAAGACCAGGGACTAACTCCTTAAAAAAGTTTTGTATTAGAGGTCATGGTTTCTTTCACAAGGCATCAGAACCCACTTCTCCTCTAGCTTGTGTGTGTTAGAGACTGCAAAAAATGCTAATTTTACAAGGACAAGTTTCACTGAGACTTGACTTGTTTGTTGTCCTGGTGAAGTCCTAAGACAAGCAAAGAGACAGACTTACTAGCCAATAGGGATACCAAAAGTTTCTAATAAAGATAGTTCATCTAGCCCCAGCAGACTAAAAGCACATAACTGGGCAAAGCCCCTTCAATATCAAAGAGTTCCATCTAGAGTGGGGTTGGCCCAAAAAGACCAAGCAGGTAACAAAATTAAGTACAGGTGACCAAGTGTTTCAAAGAACAAAGTACTAGTCTGATGATAAATGGCAATAGGCACTGGGCTTGGGTATCACAGAGACAATAGGAAATGGTGAGAGCTTTGACAAACTTGAGAACAAATACGCTCCGTTTAAAGAAGCCAGCCAATAAGGAAACACTACGTGAGATGGACAGAAATGAAGAACGTGATTCTTTAAACACAAGCATTTTGCCAAACTGGGCTGGTGCTACAGACTTGCCCAAAGATCAAAGCCATATCCCTTTGCCTCAAAGACCAAAAAAAAAAAAAAAAAAGCCAAGCTATAAGCTTCTTGAACAGGCAGTGCACAAGGAATCACAATACAGGGAGTCCCTGGTAGAGGGCTCAGGGACTAAAGCCTTCTACAGAACAGCAGGGGGCTATTCCCTCTTCAGGAGAAATCAGTCACCCTCATAGCCCACATGCCAGGATCTCTGATCTCATACAAGGTATCTCCACTGAAAGGCAGCCCCAATCTCCCCAGGCTGGGGTCCAACTCAAAACAAAACAGAAAAACAGTACAGGTAAAGTCAAACAAAATATGTATGCAGGCCAGAGTCAACCCAAGGGGCTGCCAGTTTGCAATCCCTGATCTAGAGGGTAAGATCCTCTGAATACTTCTGAACAGAAAGGATTTAGGAGTCCCCTAAGGACTCCTAACTTTTGTCAGAGGAACTGTTTTTCCAAGGAGCTATGCAGAGTTCTGGACTACTTGGCTCCTGAGCTTTAGAACCCATGATTCCAGGGGCGCCTGGGTAGTTCAGTTAAGCATCGGACTCTTGGCTCAAGTCATGATCTCAACAGTTCACGAGTTCAAGCCCTACATCAGGATCTGCACTGAGGGTGTGGAGCCTGCTTGGGATTCTCTCTCCACTCCTCCCCCACTTGCACCCTCACACTCCCTCAAAATAAATCAAAATAAACTTAAATAGAACCCACGATTCCATACCTTCTTTAGCTTAATCCACTGTTAAAAATATTTTTTTAAGAAAGATTTAATGATATTAGGTACCTATTACATATAAGGCGCTCTAGGGATACAAATGCCCTGAGACTTACTACTCTGGACTTTGGACTTTTACTACTTATAGTTGTATGTTGGCCTGGACCCCAGTGCTGACTGCCTGCTACCCAAATTACAGACCCAAACCACTGTTCTACATGACTTCAATTCTATATACTGCATCCATTTTAATGGTTTGGCTAGCCAGTAAAAAGAAAGTTCAGCAGCTTGGTTCCCCTTAAAGGAATATCTTTAAAACCTTTGTCCCTAAACTTCGTAACTAAAAGTACCTTTTCTTTGCAAAAGAGCACAACTGCTCCATTACAGTCAGATGTCCTTGAGAGTCAACAGTACAATGCTAAATGTATGTATGCTCTCCCCTGAATCAAGATGGCATTCCCATGCTTTATTCCACCATTTTTCTATCATCTCCAGATTCCCTCAGCATTTCCATAAAAGCAATAACACCTTTGCCAAACAAAAGGGAAAAAAAAAAAAACCAGCTGCCCTTGAAATAGTAACTCAATCCAAGGAGGGAAGGTTTATTGCTGGAAAAACTTTGTTTCTTATTTACCAAGTCCTCAAATTAGATTTATAAGCAGGGGAGTACACAACAAAAATGGTTTTTAGAAAAAGGCACCTGGCAGCAGGGAGGAGTATGGCATGAAAGAGGACAAGACAGAAAGGTTAGTTAGGAAGCTCCTATAGCCCCATCATGTCCAAAACAGTCTCCATGTCTGAAACAGGGGATAGTCCTACAGTCCCTGGCTGACCACCTGCTCACTGAAGACATATTCACCTGAGTATCATCCACAGCATCTAGTACCATGCCATCACATGGTAGGCATTCAAATGGTCATCGACACATAAACTACTACTCCTATAAGATTCATCAGTGTATGTATCAAAGAAACTAAGGCCCAGAGAACTTAAAATGATTTGCCCAAGCTCAGAGAATGGGGGAGTGGAAAAAAGCAAAGAACAAAGGCTTTGGAGACAAAATGGTCTGTGCTTAAATCCAAGGTTGCTGGGAGGCTCTAGACAAGTCACCCAATCTTTCTCAGTCTGTTTTCTCATCTGCAAAACAAAAATACCTATTTTTTGTAGAGTTGCCATGAGGATTAAGACATATTTGCCCCCTAGATACAACCACCAATTTATAGAAAATTCAGAACATGGAAAACTCTACAAGGAAAACAATCCAGTTACTTCAACAAATAAAGGTAACACAAAAACCACACAGGGGTGAACTACAAATTAAAAGAGACTTAGGGGGCGCCTGGGTGGTCAGTCAGTTGAAGGATAAGACTCTTGATTTCAGGTCGGGTCATGATCTCATGGTTGATGGGATGAGACCTCACATCAGACTCTGGGCTGACAGTGCGGAGCCTGCTTGGGATTCTCTCTCCTTCCCTCTCTCTCTCTGCCCCTCCCCTGCTTGCTCATGCATGCTCTCTCTCAAAATAAAGAAATAAACTTAAAAAGAGAGAGAGAGAGAGAGAGAGAGAGAGACTTAAAAGATGGAACCAATTAAAATGTGGATCTTATATAAATCCTAAGTCAAACAAACTGTAAAAATAAGATTTTGACATTTATGAGATAACTGGAAATTTGAACACAATCTGAATTTTGATGGTATTAAGGAGTTGTTAAATTTTACAAGGTATGAAAATGGCACTGTAGTTGTGTTTTGTATTTTGTTTTGTTTAAGTAAACTCTTCCCCCAATGTGGGGCTGGAACTCACAATCCTGAGATCAAGAGTTGCATGCCGTACCAACTGAGCCAATCAGGCACCACTGCAGTTTTTTTAATTTTTTTTTTTAACATTTATTTATTTTTTGAGAGACAGAGAGAGAGAGAGAGCACAAGCAGGGGAGGGGCAGAGAGAGGGGGAGACACAGAATCTGAAGCAGGCTCCAGGCTCTGAGCTGTCAGCACAGAGCCCGATGCAGAGCTTGAACTCATGAAACACAAGATCATGACCTGAGCCGAAGTCGGACACTTAACCAAGTGAACCACCCAGGTGCTCCTGAAGTTTTATTTTTTAAATCATCCTTTAGAAATATGTTGTGAAATATTTAAGGACAAAATATGATAGCTGAGATTTTCTTCAAAGCATACTATGAGAAATAGGTAGGGGTGGGTTATGTGAAATATGACTGACCATGAATTGAAGCTGAGTGATAGGCACAGTAATGAATCAGGCTTCATTAATCTATTCTATTTTGGGTATGTTTAAAATTTTTCATATTAAAAATAAATAACTGGTTAGGTTTAACTCCTGGCAACTTCATTTACTGGCAGTGTGACAATATATTTCTTAACCTCCTGGCATCTCAGTTTCCTATCTATATGATGAGGATCAACAGAACCTACTTCTTAAGGTTGAGGTAAGAATAAATGATTTTTATATATAGACAGACTTATGCATGATATACAAGATTTATATAACATATGTAAATGATACATAAATTTACTTATATAGGTCTTGTATTATAGGATTTATAAAGATTTCTATACATACACAAAGAGCTTATTAGCACACAGTAATTTTAAATAAACATCAGCTCTATTAGTTTGAACCAAGGTACCAAGCATGGTATCTCAACACAGTGGGCACCCGATACAGGGCAGCAACTATTAATAACAAACACAGAGTTAGGTTTAGAACCGAGATCAGATTTTTAATCAAGTATTCAACTGGTCTACTTGACAGAAGGCCTAAATACCCTCTAGTATATGTCCTCAGTGGCATCAGTGTCAGTCTCTCCTGACAAATACCCCAGACCTGAAACAGGATCAGGACCTAACTAATGTTTAACATGTAAGTACTGCTCTCTGGGAGCAGGCAGGGCCACCTCATTTCCCCCAACCAGGTAATTTAAGGTACATTTTCTAATATTTGCTGACAGAACAAAGAGGAAAGGCTCTAAGAAATGATCAATGTTCACACCAGCCTTCAAAGTGATTTGGTAAAACTACAGAAAATAAACACCCAGCTAGGGTCCACCCAGCAGGATGAAAGCTGATAAAGAAATGGCAATTTTTCCCTGAGCAAATATACAAGTAATAGATGAGCTTTGAGAGACTAAGCTCTTTAGGTTTTGGTATTCCCTCTTGCCACCTCCCCCTTCTTTTAAAAGACAAACTCTCTTTTGATATATTTCAAGTATTACTGCTGGATTAATTTATTTCCTGAAATGATGTAATTTCAGGCAAAGAGGTCATTCTCATCCTATCCAGTTTAAATACAATTGGCTTGGGAACAGTAGACATTTTCCACCTGCTCCAGAGGGCTATGAGAAGGCATCACCATCCACCCCTTGAAGTATGGACACATCCTCCCCTCTTCAGCTCATTAGCAAGAATAGGGATGCCATTCAATTTAGACATTCATGTGTTTCTGTTCAACAGAATGTCCTCTCTCCATCTCCATAGCCTAAAATCTCCTGTGACCGTACTTTCTGGGAAAATGGGGTAGGGAAAGGGAGTGGGGCACAGCAATTGAGAAGAGATTTCAGGGTATCAAGGAGATAGAGTCCTGACACAGAAATACTGGTGTTTCATAATTTATTAAGCACAACCAGACAGAACATGAGAAACTGAATTGGTCCCAGATAATATATGGTCACTATCTTTATCCTACAAAGCCCAGTGAAATGCTCACTCCACCATAAATGCTCCCTGGGCACCACACACCACAAATGAAGCAATCTCTCCCTTCTCTGAAATCCCAATCTTACTTCTTCATGGCATTGCTACCTGAGAGTTCATATTACGTTCATTAAACTCAGTTCTGTAACTATCAACCAACAGGACTTAAAATGAAAAAGACAATGCTAAGTGTTGACCCGAATGCGAAGCAACAGGAATCTCTCCTATACCACTAACAAGAGTGTAATCTGGTATGCCTTCGAAAACTGGTAACTAGTATGGAAACCAATTTGACAATAAATTTCATATATAAATAAAAAAATTAAAAAAAAATAAAAAAAATAAAAAAATAAAAAAATAAAAGAAAACTGGTAACTAATGCTAAACATACACCTACCCTGTGACTTGAGGCTGGAAAACACTAACCTGCTCCCCTTTAGTTTTTCCTAGTCTTTTGCCTCATCAATGCCCCTGTCTATATGCTTCCATCATTCTTTCTCCAGTCCTACAGGCTGATTCAGACCGCTCTTTCTGATCACTCCAGCCCAAAGAGATCTCTCCTTCTATGGAAAACACTGCCATTTACCCATTAACTCTGACAAATAGCTCATGTGTTCTTCATATATAATACATTTATATGTAAAGTTCATATATAAATTCACATATAAATTGCATCATCTGGTTTTATAATGTATCATTTGTACTTTTAGTAAAATTAACTTGTTCCTCACAATAATATTGTGAAGAAGTTAAGATATGGAATATTAACCCCATTTTATAGATGACAAAATGGAGGTCCAAGAGGAAAAATGACTCATTTCAGTTTACCTGGCCAAATTAGTGCCAAAGAACAAGAGTAGACCTTAGTCATCCAAACAAAGCTATCTACACCAAACTGCCTTATTGTCAGATACACATCTTCTCTCCCCAAAGAGACCATAGGTTCCCTGAAGTCAAGAATATGCTATACATGTTTACATCCCTCACAGCACCCAGAAGGCATTCAATGGGCTCCATACAGTTTGGATGACTGATTTCAATATTATCTCCAACCTTCAAGGACAGGCACAGGCATATTTTCTCTTCTTCTAAACCTCACAGGCAATGCTAAATTGTTGGAACACAATACAACATCCAAAAAACCTTTCTTTTTTGAGTGTAGAAACCAGAAAAGAGGAAGAGCCCTTCAAGATCAGGGTAAGCTGAACGTTCCCTCCATTTCCTTAGGGCTCCATGCTGCAAAGTGTTCAAAGAAGACTGGCAGAGACAGTGGTGGTGGGCTTCAAGAACCACAATTTAATCACAATTAATAAGTCACAAATTGAGCAAATGCCAGAAACCACACTTCATATAATTCACGTTCAAGCAAAATAGAGAGCTATTTCAAAACTGAGTATAATAAAACTTCAAATAATTCAATATGAAACTTCATTTTCTTACTTCCTAAATAAGAAGCTAGACAGTATCAAATCTTTCTGGAAGCCAGCCAGAGAACTGATGTGAGGAGATTAGGAAAAGCACTAGACAGATGTCTGGACACCCAAGCCTGAAGGACAACGTTGTCCCCTACCCTAATGTTCTTGACTTTACACGCTGTGTGTGGGGCACCTCACCAATAGATAAAGGGGGGCAAAAATATATGCAAACACTGGAAGTCAGATCTTCAAAAAGGTCTCCTTGCCTAGTGATACATCCATCAATTCTGCTATTTCTAGTCTGAATCCTCAACCCAAATATCTGGGCCAGGGCAGCAGGAGTAAGCAGAAACTAGGATCCACTGTACTTCTCTCAAAACTGAAAGTAATTTGAGGACAGCAATCAGGTCTTGTTTTGTTTTTATGTTCTCCATAGACAGAACACATAGCAGGTACTCCAAATTCCTGGAAAAGAATGACTGAACTTTGGGATGAAAGGCAGCTGCATATATATAATGATGCTATCACAGCTAGGTAGCCTACTCAGTATGGTAACTCTACTAAGACCCTAATTTTATCAAGAGCTGATTTTAATTTATGTGAAAACCAATTTAAGGTGAGTCTTTAAGGCCTTAAGAAAAGTTATTCTTGTGTTCAACTGATTCTGATTCAGGCATCGCTATTATTACTATACTGACAATACCATTCCTCATTGCCAGCTTACAGCTATCTGTAAGAACAAAGTCCTAAAGGTCCATGTAAGCAGGCAACATTTGACCTCTCAGTATAGCATGATCCTATTTCCAGAAAGGAAACCCAGATCTAGAGAAATAATGAGTTATAGAAATGATTCTTTTAAATCTACTGCTGAGCTTGCTTTCACTAGCACAAAGAATTACAAAGGAAACTAGACAAACAGATCAACAGACACCATGCAAACAGTACCTTTAACTAGGTTTAGCAAAATCCTTAATTGGGGGTGGGAGGGAGGGGAGGGTGGGTGATGGGTATTGAGGAGGGCACCCTTTGGGATGAGCACTGGGTGTTGTATTGAAACCAATTTGACAATAAATTACAAAAAAAAATCCTTAATAAAGCAAACAGGAGACCGCTAAATACCAGATAAATACCTCTAGAATGAAGAAAACCTGGCCAATAACATTAAACGTATTAACCTGGCCTTCTAAAAGAGAATACTTACTTGGAATAAAGCAATGACTCTTACCTTAACAAATAAACAGAACTATTCAGTCTCTACAGATGGCATTTCAAGGGACAGGTAACCTCAGTAGAGGCATCTACCTCATAAAGCTAAAGCTCTAAGGAAATGCAAATTCCGGGTGTAGTGTTTTTCCAGTCCTAGTACTGTTTGGGAATCTTATACTGTTTTTTATCTGTCTTCATTCTATGATTTTAAACAGTTTGCCAAACATTTAAATATAATTTTTTTATAGTCCTTAGACTCCAAGTTTGTCCATGGGACAACAGCTCCAAGTTTATAATGGAGCTGCTTAGACAATCTGATAAATTCATCTCACAAGCAATTTTTCAGCAATCTGTCCACTCTAAAAAGCAATATCCATCTGTTTATATACTGAAAGGTACCCGTGAACTCAGAATTTAACCCTCTGACATACTCTCAATGCTCTAACAAAACTGTTTCTCCTTCCAGAAATGAATTCTTAAGTCACTTCCATAAAACCAGAAATTCATACTATTAAGAGGTAAAAATATCATTCAAGATTATCTAGTCCAACCCCCTTGTTTTATATTTTTTTAATTTTTTTTAACGTTTTATTTATTTTTGAGAGAGAGAGAGACAGAGCATGAACAGGGGAGGGGCAGAGAGAGAGGGAGACACAGAATCGGAAGCAGGCTCCAGGCTCTGAGCCATCAGCTCAGAGCCCGACGCGGGGCTCGAACTCACGGAGCAAGATTGTGACCTGAGCTGAAGTCGGACGCTCAACCGACTGAGCCACCCAGGCGCCCCAACCCCCTTGTTTTAGACAGGAAGACAGATCCCAGAGAATATCAGGTAATTACAAGTTACATGACTTTGGCAAGCATCAAAAAGCCTATTTCCCCCAGTGGAGCAACACTGGGCGTGTCAGAAGAATAGCCAGATGTGCACTTTAGTCAGTGGAGCACTTCAAATACATATGTCGGAGCCTCAGAAACTCTAAGTATTTGGGGTACCTGAGTGGCTCAGTTGGTTGGGCATTCAACTCTTGGTTTTGGCTCAGGTCATGATCTCGCAGTTCATGGGTTCAAGCCTTGCATCAAGCTCTGTGCTGGCAGCATGGAGCCTGCTTGGGACGGACTCTCTCTCTCTCTCTCTCTCTCTGTCCCCTCCCCAGTCACGTGTGCACGCTCTCCCTCTCCCTCTCCTTCTCCAAGATAAATGAATAAACATTAAGAAAGAAAGAAAGATGGCACAAAAACAGACACTCAGATTAATGGAACAGAATAGAAAACCCAGAAATGGACCCACAAACATACGGCCAACTAATCTTTGACAAAGCAGGAAAGAATAGTCAATGGAATAAAGACAGTCTCTTCAGCAAGTGGTGCTGGGAAAACTGGACAGCAACATGCAGAAAAATGAACCTGGACCACTTTCTTACACCATACACAAAAATAAACTCAAGATGGATGAAAGACCTAAATGTAAGACAAAAAGCCATCAAAATCCTCGAAGAGAAAGCAGGAAAAACCTCTTTGATCTTGGCCGCAGCAACGTCTTACTCAACACGTCTCCAGAGGCAAGGGAAACCAAAGCAAAAATAAACTATTGGGACCTCATCAAAATTAAAAGCTTCTTTCTGCACAGCGAAGGAAACAATCAGCAAAACTAAAAGGTAACCAACAGAATGGGAGAAGATATTTGCAAATGACATATCAGATAAAGGGTCAGTATCCAAAATCTATAAAGAACTTACCGAACTCAACACCCAAAAAACAAATGATCCAGTGAAGAAATGGGCAAAAGACATGAATAGACACTTCTCCAAAGACGACATCCAGGATGGCCAACTGATGCATGAAAACATGCTCAACATCACTCATCATCAGGGAAATACAAATCAAAACCACAATGTAATACCACCTCACACCTGTCAGAATGGCTAATATTAACAACTCAGGCAACAACAGATGTTGGCGAGGATGCAGAGAAAAAGGATCTCTTTTGTACTGCTGGTGGGAATGCAAACTGGGGCAGCCACTCTGGAAAACAGTACGGAGGTTCCTCAAAATATTAAAAATAGAACTACCCTACAACCCAGCAATTGCACTATTAGGTATTTATCCAAGGGATACAGGTATGCTGTTTCAAAGGGACACATGCACTCCAATGTTTACAGCAGCACTATCAACAATAACCAAAGTATGGAAAGAGCCCAAATGTCCATCGATGGATGAATGGATAAAGATGTGGTATGTATATGTATGTATGTATGTATGTATGTATGTATGTATGTGTGTGTGTGTGTATATATATATATATATATATATATAAAATGGAGTATTACTCGGCAATCAAAAAGAATGAAATCTTGCCATTTGCAACTACATGGATGGAACTAGAGGGTATTATGCTAAGCAAAATTAGTCAGAGAAAGACAAATATCATAGGGCTTCACTCATATGAGGACTTTAAGACACAGAACAGATGAACACAAGGGAAGGGAAGCAAAAATAATATAAAAACAGGGAGGGGGACAAAACATAAGAGACTCTTAAATATGGATAACAAACAGAAGGTTACTGGAGGGGTTGTGGGAAGAGGGATGGGCTAAAAGGGCATTAAGGAATCTACTCCTGAAATCATTGTTGTACTATATGCTAATTTGGATGTAAATTTAAAAAATAAAATAAAATTTAAAAAAAATCAAAGAAAGAAAGAAACTGTAAGTATTCAACCACAATCTCCCCACCCCTAACCCTGTAGAGAGAGCAGTGGACAGCCTAAATGACCTTCTGGAGATATAGAATGGAACCTAGTGATATACTCCACACTTCCCCCCATCCTCCAATGAGGTATGGCCATTTATTCACATGAAGGTCCTTAAGAAGTGAAAGATAATAAAACTGAAGGAAAAAAAAGGGAGAGTTATAGAAATGGAAAAGATAACTAATGATACTTGAACAGATGCCTATGTCTAGTTATTCATTTAAGCAGGGTGGGGAAGGTGACCAGAGAAGGACCTCAACATTAATTTTTGCCCCCAGCTCCCACCCTTTGGGTCTTTACAGAATTTCAGGGAGCTCTGAGATTATTTTATGATGAAATGGCACCAGAAAAGGAAAGGCAAGACTGCAAGCTGAATTAACAGCAGGGACCAGAATGAATAATCTTCGGGCTCATGACTAGGCTCCCAGTTTATCCCACTGTCCCCTCTCTCTAATCCTGAGAGTCTAAGAGCAGTACCCCATCTCAGGTCTGAAACTTTCCTTATAATACCTAATGGGCAGTTGTAAGTCAGCAGATTGACATTACTGCTGTCATCTTCCCCACTCCAGTTGTACCTTTTATACCTCAAGATAAAATTGAAAAAAAAAAGTTTTTATAGACATTCATATGAAAACCCTCCTATCTTTACTCTTACCAGCCCCCCCCCCACCACTGCCTAAGAAATGGGAGAGAAGAAAATGCCTCTCTCCAAGAGATATATTATCTAAATCATCATCTAGAATCGTTAACAAAAATCCCTCTTGGTCCCTCGGCATCTGGTCCCACCCTGACCAGCCTCACCCTACCCTCTGCCTCCACCACTGTTAGCTAAACTACTGAGACCTGCTGCCTTTCTGGATGCAAGCTCCTGTTTTACTCAACTTTGTTTTCCCAGTGCCTAGCAGGTAGTAAACACAAGTGACTTAGAGAGGGCCACAGTAGCACATGGACAGAGCAGTACCAAAGGACATTGTCTAAAGAAAATGTAAGCTGTTCTTGGCTTAACATAAACAACCTTCAGGGCTATGGAGGGCCTGGGTGTCTGATATCTTAATATTTCCCCTTTTCTAAACTAGTGTTGGGGCACCTGCGTGGCTCAAACATCCAACTCTTGATTTTGGCTCAGGTCATGATCCCATGGTTCATAATTCAGGCCCTGCATCTGGCTCTGCACTAAGAGCACTGAGGGTGCTTGGGATTCTCTCACCCTCTCTCTCTCTCTGCCCCTCCCCTCTCACTCAAAATAAATACATTAAAAAAAAATAGAAAAAAAAGAAACTAGCATTTACATCACCCAGTTTAGTCAGGAATAGTTACCAGATGTGTTGCAAAATATCTCTCCCTCACCCATGCCCCCACTCCCACCCTCCCCATGGAGAACTAGGATCAGTAACTAGAAGGTAAATGAAAGCAGATGTAGGACCCTGCATGAGAAATCCACCCTCTCTCTTGTGTCCTCACCTCAATAATCAGCATCCTCATCTGTACAACTGCACCAGGTAGAAATCTAGAAGTCATCCCTGATTTCTTGCTTACTCTCCACACCAATCATCTTTGTGTCTCATTCACAATTCCTTCTACACACACACACACACACACACACCCTTCACTGGAAACATCATCATCTCCTACCTGTATGTACCATAACAGCCTCCTCCTAACTGGTCTTTTTTGCCCAAGGTACTCTAGCCCTCCAATCCAGTCCCCAAACAGGTAGACAGAGAGCCTTCTAAAATGCCCAGGGGAGCATGGCCACCCTCATCTCAGTTTAAAGTTCAAACTCCTCAACCTGGGCAACAAGCCCCTTTCATGACTTGGCTTCTGCTCTACCTACTGTACCAGTCTTCTCTCATCTCGGGTCACATCCACCCATCTTTTGTTTTATGATCCATTCAAGAATCTTGAGAAAACTGAGAGATGTATTTAACCCCTCTGGGTCTGTTCCTCACCTATGGAGTGGGAATAATAGTATACTTCTCAAGGTGGTTATAGGAAGGAGTAACACATGTTAAATGCTTAAGAGTATAGTACCTGATAGATACAGTAAATGGCCAAAAGTCTTACCTATTACTACCACCATCTCTAAACTTGCAATTCCTTCTGCCTAGTCTTATCTTCTCTCCTCAACTCTCCAAATCTCGTTTCCTCCTGCCTCAGGTCTCTCTGTTTTTCTTGAGATCTGAAGAAGCCTCCAAGGCTGGGTAAGTAACCATTTCTCTATGCTCTCATAGTGTTTATCCTATTCACAATACTTCTCACACGGCCTGTTTCCTTGCCTGTCTTCCCCACGACACTATATAGACCCAAATCCCCAAGGTTAGGACTGTGCATGGCAGATGCTTAATAATTTTCCTGTAAATGAAAAACTTTCCGATAATGAAGTGTCCAATGAAACCGAATCTCAACAGGTAGCCAGAACGGGACTTTAAAGTTCCTCAACTACAAGATCCTACCCAATAAACAATTCAGCACATTCTGACATTATCACACTCAGGGGTTTGGACTTAATACATAGGCAATGCTAAACCATCAGTTCTTTAAGGAAAGTGCAACATGCTCAGATCTGTTTGCTGCCCTATTAAACCCATCTCTGGAACACCTCCCACTCCCACCCCCTGTAGATATCAGGACAAAATTCCAACTACCCTTCACAAACACCACATTCTACCACCCCACCATCTCCCAAACACATAGAACGGGAAAAGGTCAAACCGAAGAGAATTCTGAAAGGCTAAATGCATTTAACTCCATCTTAACCACCTGCAAACAAGGAGTATCCATAAACACCCTCTAGGAAACCAAAGCTAATCCCTCTTGTGTGACTATATACAAAGAGGAGGGCAAAGAGAGAGAACATTTCATAAAGGTAATCCATTTAATCATCCTCTGAGTAGTTCTGATCCGAGCTGCTGTCATAGCACTGCTATTCTTGATCACTACAGCCTGATATGCCCAAACCCTGTATGGTCAGAAAGGCAGGTGCAAACAAGGCAAGTGGAGAGCCCTCTGGGTTCTATTTCAAGGGTAAGAGGTCACTTTGGAAGACACAAAAGAGGCTAGCACAGATCTCCAAAACAGGCTTCAGTGATAGAGGAAAAGGGGGGAAGGAGCTTAACCAAAGGTACAATCAGGCTTCTGTTCCCACTCTGGGGATGCATACCACACCCTACTGCCACTGCCAATCAGGGCTGATCATTTTGCATTTACAAAGCACCCTGAGGTCAAGGGAGGCACAAAGAGTGCCAACTTTGCCAGTCACAAAAGGACAAAATATGTATAATCCCACTTACATATGGTACTTAGAATAGTCAAATTCAGACACACAAAATAGTATGGTGGTTGCCAGGGGCTGGGGGGGAGATGGGAATAGGCAGTTAGTGTTTAATGGATACAGTTTCAGTTGGGGAAGACAAAAATTTCTAGGTAAGGATAGTGGTGATGGCTGCATAACAGTGTGAATGCACTTAATGCCAGAGAACTGTCCATTTAAAACTGGTTAAAATGGTAAATTTTATGTCCCGTGTATTTTTACAAAAAACAAAAAAACACCCACACTGGCTTTAAAGTTATACTGTCTGCAGTTATCAATTACATGATCCTGAGCAAGTCATATAACCTCTCTAAAGCCTATTTCTTCCTCTGTAAATCAGGGATAATACCTAATTCATAAAATTGCTCTGAGGAATAAATGAGATACCCCACAGAAAGTCCTTAGTCCAGTACCTGGTATATGGTAAGTACTTAATGTTAGCTATTATTTCTGCTACTGCAATAGACTTTCACGGCCATTTCTCACAGCTCCCACACAAGCCTGTTGAGTTTACAGAAAAGGAAACAGGTTCACAGAGTCACAATAAGTGGCTCAATTTATTATGCCACATCAAATCCTCTGCCCATGAAAGGTGTCCTGTCCTTACCACTTGTTAATCTGGTGATTATAAGAAAGTCAAGTATCCCAACCTTGCTGTGTCTCCATTCTCAATTACAGCTGTAAAATGCAGATGTAAAGCAAATTCTAAGAACTCCCTCACAGAACTGATTAGAAATGAAATCAGATGATTCCAGAAGAGTACTATAAACCATAAAGTACCACACAATAAAAGTAATGAGAACTGGTACACCTGTGCACAAAACCTGACCTCCTTTTAATGCAAAACCTGAGGCATGGAGAGTGGCTGGAACTAAACAACTTCCTCGTGATTTCAATTTACTCAGGATTCCTGGTCTTAAGGCCTGACTATGTAATTTACTGCTCTTTCAAAAGGTGGCAAGGGATTGTAGAAATATAACTACTACTGGACTGGGAATTCTAGTTCCAATTTGTCACTAAGGCAGTCTGTGAATTTAGACAACTTAACTTCCCCTTTCAGTGTTCAATTAACAGGGAAGAGGGACAAGGCAAACAAAAAAGTTAGACCAGATAATAAGACCCCTTCCAGCTCCTACATACCACAAGTTCTAAATCCAGAATTTTGGAAAAAGGAGGGCACAACAGACCTCCAGACTCTCAAGAATTAATGCAAACATCAGGAGACTCTTTCAAAATGTGGCCTACCTGATTTTGACACTTCCCACACCAGGATCAAACACTGGAAAACTAGAACACTAGTCAAAGTTAATTTTAGTTCGCTTTTATCCCTCTTGGTCTTACCTGAAAATAGGGAAAATAAAACCCTATTTGAAGGCAGAGAGTTGAAGCACTTGACTTGAGCCACTTCCTGCTTCCCCTCCCCCAACCAGGAGCTACAAATCTAAACACTATGGAGAACACTCAAGGTTTGGGGGGAGGAACATACTATAAACAAAATGCATAGCCCTCACTGTTATAATGACTCAAGCCTTCCTTGCGCCAAAATCCCAGAGAATTTCAGTTGTTCCTGAGATCTGGAGTCCCCTACCTTCATCAAATTCTAACGGGCAATACTAGCAAGAAATCCACAGTAATTTCCTTTCCCTCCGACCCCTCATATCCCCAGAATGGGATTTCATCCATAGCATAGTGGACACTAGCCTAGAAGTCAGGGAAAACGGAGTTACGTCTGCAACGATGTGACCCAAGGGTAAGTCAAAATCCTCTCTGCACTAAGAGATTACACAAGCTCACACTTAAGAAATAAGTAACAGGTACTAGTACCAAGACTTTACACTTCTATGACTACTATGATTTGCAGCACATTATTTCACCTCCCTGAGCCTTGTTTTTTGCTTTTGGAAAGGGGGATAACCCCAGAAGGCCGTCATGAGCATTAAATGAAATAGGGCTTACAAAGTTCCTAGTCAAGTCCATTAAATGTTACCTGTTGGTATTAAACACTTCTCACACATATTAGTTTCCTAAATCCACAAACATGCTGCGAGGAGACTTTCTTTCCCAAATTTTACGGAGGGACAAACTAAAGCTCGGCTGCACACAGAGGGCTGCGTGAATTGCGGAACACTGCCCCAGCTCGAGGACCGGTTGTTGCTCCTCTCCGAGCCCCAAGGTATGCAAGGAGCCCAGGAACGGCAGCGGCGGGGGCCGCGGCGGCGCTCAAGCCCGGGGGGAGCGAGGCAGGGCCAGTTCTGCGCACCTCGGGGAGCCCGCAGACCCAGCCGGATCGGGCAGGAGAGCCGGAAGAAGCCGGGGCCGGAGCCGGGACCGAGCCCGCCCAGGCCTCCCCGGTGCGGCCTCCACTCCCTTCCCTCCTCCCCTCGCCGGGTGGGGCGGGGCGCGAGCACAAAGACTCCAACTTCCGAGCGGGCGCGGGCCCACCCCGCCAACTCTTGGCCCAGGCCCGGCCCGCAAGGGGGAATCGGCCAGGGAACGCCAGGCGGCCGGGGGCAGGCGACGATGGGCCGGGCTAGCGACCCGGCGCGGCGGGCCCGGAGATGGGGAGGAGGTGCGGGCGGAGGGGGCCGGGAGTTACTCCCGCTCCTGGGACGCCCAGAATGGCCGAAAAAAGAGTTTCTAAAAATAGGCAGGAACTCGAGTGAAGAGGTGGGCGGCCGAAAAGGAAAGAGGAACACTCCCCCGCACCCTTAAGGAGACGCCGGTGGCCCCCACTCACCCGCGCCAAGAGGTCTGGAGGAAGCCGCGCGGCGCGGAAGGAGGCGGTGCCGCCGCACTCGGGGGCGGAAGGGAGGGAGCGAAGGAGGAAGAAGGCGGCTCCGGCCGCGGCGTGAGGAGCTGAGCACACGCGCGGGAGTCGCCCCCGCCGCCGCTACCGCCCCCTCAGCTTCTCCCGGCTAAGCCCGCCCTGCGCCCGCGCCGCTCGCGCGCCCCGCCGCACTGACAGCGGCGCGAGCCCCGCAGCCGCGAGTCCTTCCCTCGGCCGGCACCACTGAAGCGCGCGGGAGTGGGGGTGCCCTGAACGGTTTCCCTAAGCTTGGCCCCACCCGCCGCTCCAGCCCTGGCCCTGGGCCTTCCCTCCACGCCCCTGCCTCTTTCTCCGGGAAAGGACACCGAGACCCAAGCGCTGAGTCCGCAGCCCCACCCTGACACAGCCCGGCTTCCCGGGCGCATGGGCTTTCCCCACCCCCTCAGCCTCGCTTTGGAAAGGTCCAGAGCTTCGGCGGGGAGAAGAGGCAGGCGGAGCCAGGGCGGGGCCTGACTGAGGGAGGAGGGACCGAGGAGGGAGGCTGGAGAGGCGGAGCTAAGGACTGGAAGAGAGAGACTCTGCTACACCAATAAGCGAGCCGAAGGCGGGGCAGGGCTGAGAGGGTGGTGAGGCGGGAGACGAGAGAAGCGCAAGGCAGGTATGGAAGACCGTGGAGGCCGCGCCGAGCCAGGAGCCAGGGCCGTGCTTGAAAGGAGGGGACGTGGGTGGAGCTAAAGGGAGGCCGTGCCCGTAGGAGGAGTCAAAGGTGGAGGGAGACCGAGGCGAGGCTGGGCGAAGCGGCACCCTTAGCAGAGGGGGCCGGAGGCGTGGCTGAAGAGAAATCCAGGAGGGAGGAAAAACTGAAGCGGGACAGAAGGAGGCGTTCCCGGAAGCCGAGCAGGGAGGTGGGGGCTCAAAGGTGGCCACTCCGGGGAAGAGCCGGAAGGAGGCGTGACCCAAGGCAAGAGCGGCTGGCTGGTGCTGAAGATGGGCGGGGTCTGGAGACAGGGCCCAAACAAGTTGGCGGGGGGCCGTACCGAAGGGTGCGGAAGAGATGGCGTAGGGAGGAGCCCTAGGTCCTTTCACTTTCAGCGAACCAGGTGCGTGGACTGGACGAGGATAGTTCCTCTCAGCCTAGGCTAGGACGGGGCGGAGAGGCAGCAGTTGGGTTGGGTTTGGAGAGGAGGCGCCACTCCCACCTACAAAGGAGGTTAAATTGAAGTACGTTTACCCTTCTAGGGTGCGGGAAACGTTTGATAGATAACTTGATCTGGGTGGTGGTCCTCTCTCCTGAGTATTTCTCCTGTCGTAAACTCTCACCCAAATCAGTGTTCCAGCCTCCACGGAACAGGCGGAGGGGCCTTCAAAGAGCACAGGAGAAGGTTGCCCTTCTGTCCTCAGCTATACTTCCCTGAAGGGTGAGATTTGTCCAAAATCTTGTGGCAGACCTGTGATTTCATGATCGTGTTTTTCACATCGCTTGCCCCAGAACCCACCTAAGAACGGGAGTCCTAACAGGGCAGAGTTTGAATGGAATCCTCGCCCTGCGAAACCAGCAATTATAGCTCCGTTTGTTTTATTTGATGACGCCGTTGTCTCCCTTCAAAGGAAGAGAAGTCCAATTGGAGAAATAGTGATACTGAGACCAAAGACAAGAACGTTCTTCCTCCACATGTTCTAACTTCTGGTTCCTTCTTCTGCCTCAAGTCTCTGTTTAAATATCACCGCAGAGAGGCCTTTCCCACCCCAGCTAAAGATGTTCTCTAGTCTCTTATTCATTTCCTTCATGGTATTTCTTAGTCTTGTCATTTATTAGTCTGTGCGTTTTTTGTCTGTCTCCCCACTAGAAGGTAAGTTCCATGAGACCAAGCATCTTTGACTGCTTGGGTACATCATTGTCTGGTAATGATGCAATTGTTACTTAGTGCAATGTCTGGTATAGACCTGATGTTCAGTAAACACTTGAGTGAATTAATCAATCAACCAACCAATTAAGGAACTGGTCCCTGCCAATCTCCTCTGCTCTGTTTCTGGCCATTCCTGGCTCCTCACCTCCCTCCCTTTGTACTGGCCTTACCATGTGCACTTGAATACACAACAGTCTCTCAGCACCCTCTGCTGTAGCACATTCTCCACTTGGACTGCACCTCCTCTTCTGCCTAGATACTTCCTGTTCATCCTTCAAAACTCAACTCAGGAACACCTCTTGTGAGAGGCTTTCTCTGCCCTCCCATCAGCCCCACCACCAGGTGCTGGCTGTGGTGCTGCACCCTCCCTGTGCAGGTGTTAATCCTCTTTCTGCTGGCACTGAGGATTATATTCATGGTTTCAAAGGTCCTGTGTGATCTACTCTCTGCTACCTTTCTAAACTTATCCCCTATTGTATTGCTTGCACCTCCTCTCACTCTGCTCCAGCCTTATGTGCCTCCTTGCTGTTCTTTTGACACACCAAGCATTCTGCTAACCGCAAGACCTCTGTTACTTGCTGTTGTGTCTGCCTCAAATGCCCTCCTCCCAGATGTGGGCATGGCTAGTGTCACTTCCTCAGAGAAGCCTTCCCTGGCCCACACTTAAAATAGCAACACCCTGGGGCGCCTGGGTGGCTCAGTCGGTTGAGCGTCTGACTTCAGCTCAGGTCACGATCTAATGTCCGTGAGTTCGAGCCCCGCCTCGGGCTCTGGGCTGATGGCTCGGAGCCTGGAACCTGCTTCCGATTCTGTGTCCCCCTCTCTCTCTGCCCCTCCCCCGTTCATGCTCTGTCTCTCTCTGTCTCAAAAATAAATAAACATTAAAAAAAATTTTTTTTAATAAAATTTAAAAAAATAGCAACACCCTACTGCTCTGTGCTCTTTCCTGCTGTATTTTTCTCCGTACCATTCATTACCACCTTAAATACTGTTTATTTGTTTGTTGTCCCTCTCCCATCCCCACCTTCTACTACTTTTTTTTGTGAACTTCACAAAGACAGGATTTTGTCCATTTTGCTCATTCCTCAGTCCCTAGAACTAATATTTGTTGAATGGATGGCTATGAATTAAACAGAGACGTGTTAGGAATACTCTGTGTTGTCCAGAAGAATCCTTGAAGATCACAGTATGAAGGGAGATGTTTCTGAAGAATACACTGGCAACACGAGCTAATGTAGTGTATTTACTAGTTGCCAGGAAATGTGCTAAGCACTTTTCAAACGTATTTAATTCCCACAGCAGCCCTCAAGGTAGGTACTATTATAATCCCTACTGTACAGACGAGAAGACTGTAGCACAGAGGTTAACTTTCCCAAGGTCACACAGCTACTAAGTGCTAGAGTCCAGTTTTCGAGCCTGCATGCTGAACACTATACTAACCTGTCTCCTAATTATCAAGGACCTACTCTTGTTGGTCCAATAAAGAAGAAGAATGAAGCAGAAACATTCTATCGCCTTCAGGACATGTAGTATAGGCTATGATGCCTGGAGTTGTGGCAGAATTTTTTCTTAACCACTGTATTAGGGTTCTCCAGAGAAACAGAACCAATAGGATATATCGATATAGATAGGGATAGATGATAGGAAATGGCTCACATGGTTATAGAGGCCAGGAAGTCCCATGATCTGACATCTGTAAGCTAGAGAATCAGTAAAGCCAGTGGTATAATTCAGTCCAAGTACAAAAGCCTAAGAACCAGGATTGGTGATGTCCAATGTCCTGGGAAAGAGAAGATGGATGTCTCAGTTCAGCTAAGAGCAAGTTTGCCCTCCTCTGCATTTTTATTCTATTTGGTCTTCGACACATTGGGTGATACCCACCTGCATTGTTGAGGGTGATCTTAGGGTACCAATTCAAATGCTCGTCTCTTCCAGAAACACCCTCACAGACACACCCAGAAATGTTTTACCAGCTATCTGGGCATACCTTAGCCCAGTCAAGTTGACACACAAAATTGACCATCAAAGCCACCAAGAGGGAAAGTCAGCCAAAGAAGTAAAGCCATCACGTGGAGGAAGGCAGGACTAAGAAAACTCTATAGAAGAAATGAGTCAGAAACCTGCTAAAAACATACCTGAAACTTGACCTACTTCTGGACTTTTCCATGAACCAACATGTCTTTATAGTTTGAATAGTTTTAATTGGTGTTTTTGTAACTTACAACGAAAAACAGATTTCCTGGATACCTGAGTGGCTCAGTCAGTTAAGTGTCTAGCTCTTGATTTGGACTCAGGTCATGATTTTGGCTCAGGTCATGATCTCATGGTCATGAGATCTAGCTCCTCACTGGGCATGGAGCCTTCTTAAGATTCTCCCTCTCCCTCTGCCCCTCCCCTGCTTGTGCTCGCTTTCTCCCTCTCTCTCTCTCTCTCAAAGAAGAAGAAGAAGAAGAAGAAGAA
>NW_024412427.1:11698676-11772142 GCF_014898765.1 Herpailurus yagouaroundi
AAGAAGAAGAAGAAGAAGAAGAAGAAAACAGATTTCCTAACAGATGAGTAGGGTTCAATAGTTGGAGGTATAATGCCTCACATTATAGCAAACATAAAGGCAGGAATTAATATAAGAGCTTGGGGTTTCTGCAGCATAAGGTATGAGCTGAGGTGGGAAAGATGAGATATAAAAGGTAGACTAGAACTAGGATCTGGAGGAATTGGTATCTACACTCAACTTAGTAGACTGTGGTAAGCACTGAAAAGTTTTGAGCAGAGGTTGCTTTAAAATGATAAAGTGTAAGGGCATCTGGGTGGCTTACTCAGTTGAGCATCCAGCTTCAGCTCAGGTCTTGATCTCCCGGTTCATGAGTTTGAGCCCCGTGTCAGGCTTGCTGCTGTCAGCACAGAGCCCACTTCAGATCGATCCTCTGTCCCCCTCTCTCTCCACCCCTCCCCAACTTGTGTTTTCGCTCTCAAAAATAAATAAACATTTTAAAATGATAAAGTGTCAAGGTTGGAAGAAACTTTAGAAGTAATCTGGTCCAACTTTGGGGTCCGTTTTGTCTTCATTTCACAGATGAAAAAAATGTAACATGCCCAATGTCTCACAGATGGTAGGCAAAGGAATCAGGGTTTGAACCCAAGGCCTTCTGAGCCCCAAGGCATACATTCAACCACATCCTCTCCCACCATTGGAATTATTTCTGCCCTGTGAGCTCACCCTGAATAGGAGACTCCCTCTTCAAAATTTGACAATGATGTTTATAAAGCTACCTCAGCTAGGATTAGGAAGATGGATGTAGAAGAGGAGAGCAGAATGATGTAACAGGTGTCTTCATTGGAGGCACGGAAGGAAGGCAGGTGAGGAAGGCAGGTGAATGAAGAGGAATGAGCAGATGAGGGAGAGATGGCAGGGGACAATCAGCAGGACCCATAGAAGGAGCAGATGGAAATGGGGGATGTAAGAAGTCATTGAAGAAGACTTGTCATTAGAACAGAGGTTGAAAAATCAGATGCCTCAGGACCAAGCAGGTACAGTAAATGAGCAAAGTGGGTTAGGTATAAGATAATGAGTAATAGGGCCTGTAGCAAGTTCATGCTCCCTCTAGAGGAGGCAGCTACTACTCATATGGGATAGAGGTGCCATTTGCACCCTCCCTCTATCTCTGTCCCTCCCCCACTCATGCTCAAGAACACTCTCTCTCTCAAAATAAATAAACTATAAATCAATCAATCAATCAATAAATAAATAAATGCACATAAGGCACTTAGCACAGTATTGCCATTTGCCAGGTCTTAAAAGAAAAAAACAGGAAAGCTCTAAGTTCAAAGTTTTATACAAAATCATCTGGTTTTTAAGTGCTGGCAACTAAGTCAAATTCTTTAAAACAAGAGCACTGCCCTGGCCAAAAGACATACCTCATAGGGCCGAATTTGGCCTGTGATTGCTAGTTTGTGCCTTCTAATCAATTTGGGTCCAAACCTCCCATCACTACTTATCAGCTGTGTGCTCTTAAGCAATTTACCCCACCTCTCAAGTCTCGGGTTCTTATCTGCAAAATGGGGATAATTAATTCCTCACATTATAGAGTTGCTGTAAGGATTTTTTAAAATAAATGCATGTAGCAGCACCTGGGTGGCTCAGTCTGTTAAGCATCCAACTCTTGATTTCGGCTCCGGTCATGATCTCACGGTTTGTGAGATCAAGCCCGTCGTGTAGCTCCACACTGTCAGTGCCGAGCCTGCTTGAAATTCTCTCTCTCCCTCTATCTCTGTCCCTCCCCCACTCATGCTCAAGAACACTCTCTCTCTCAAAATAAATAAACTATAAATCAATCAATCAATAAATAAATAAATGCACATAAGGCACTTAGCACAGTGCCTGACGTACAACAAACACTCAAAATAGTTTATCATCAGTGTGAGAGTTATTCTTTTTCCTGTAACCCATGAAATCATGAACTAGAACTAGAAAGGTCTTCAAGGACATCTCATCCAGGGGGTTTCAAACCAGTTAAGCTATAGAGCCTTCTTTTAAGCCAGACCTTTCACAGAAAGGCAATGCATAAAACAGGGGAGAGAGGTGGCTTTGTTTGAAGTAGGAAAGGGGAACCCAGAGTCCAGCCTACTAGGCCTCCTCACCCCCCCCCCACCAGCCACAAACTACCCTCCTTAAGCTGTAGTCCCTCCACAAAATTCCAGGGTGTTGCAGAACACAATTTGAGAATCATCATTATATTCCAGGTCCCATTTTACAGATATGTAAAATCTGTTTTTATAGCCTCAGTTTCTGAGGCTCAGAAAGGCACAGAAATTTGCCTAAGGTTCAGTGACAGGAAGGGATTCCTGCCTCCCACACTAATGCACTTTACAGTGGGAATGGCATTCCCTCCTTCCTGTCCACCAGGTTGAGAATAAACTCTCTCTTGGTCCTTCCCTGATTGGGGTGAGGAGTAGCCCCCCCTAGCATTGACCCAAATCTCCCTCCCCATCCTGGCATAGAGATAGGATTCTCAGTGACCAATAGGGGGGAGAAATTGAACTTAGACCTACAGAAGTAGAAAAGGAATCTATCTGGAAGGTATTGGGAGGTCAGAGAACTGAAGTGACAGGGTCAGAGACTTAGATGTTGCTAGGACCCTCCCTAGCCCTTGACTCTCCTTCTCTCTGCAAGTAAGCTTTTCTCCTCCAGGCTGGACACTCAGCTGCAGCAGCTCAGCATTCAACTCTTAGCTGCTCCACCAGAGAGCCTGAAGCTTTCTGTTTCTGGTCTTAATGACAGAATTTCAGGGAAGAACTTTGACCCAACATGAGTGCATGCTCATCCTTGGACCAATTGTCCACTGCTGCTGGGGTCAGTTACTGTGACTGGCCCAGCTTGAGCCAGGTGCCCAATCTGTAATCAATCATTGTCAATAAGGATGTGGGATGGATACAAAGATGGCATTGGAACCACAGGGTCAAAGAAGGGGAGGAGCATTTCTCTCAGGAAGTTTATCTCCTCTCCCCTGCCACACACACTTGCCCCTAGCGCACTTGCCACTAGCTAGGTTTAAATGAAAGGCTCCACTCTCCATGCTTTGTTGCCCTTTATTTATAGCTATTAGAGAACACGCATCTGGCTTACCTAGAGAATGGAGGCATGTCTTGTCAGTCTTTGTATCCTTCCGGCACACCCAAACAAGAAGCCCCCATAAGTGCTATCCGATTGGATTGGACTGAACTGATCCTTGTAGGTATTTAGTCCAACTCGTCCATTTTACAAATAAATGAGACCTAGAGAGGGTAACTCCTATGTCATGAAAGCTGAAAACTGCCCATCAGAAGAGTTGCAGAACCAGGTCAGGGAGACCTCTCATCTTGACTTCTAGTCCAGGGCAGGTTAAACTCTGTGTTTAATCCTTACCAGTATGGACATCTGAGACTAATAGAGGACATTTCTCATTTTGGATGTACCCCCTATTGGCAAATCTTAGCCAGGAGCCCAAACCTCCCAAGTGTAGAGTAATTGATGACATCAGAGTCAGAAATCGAATGAACAGGCCTCAGTTCCAACCCAACCCTGCCTCTTACTGGACAAGTTCTCAAGCTCTCTAAGCCCCAATTTTCTCCTCTGTAAAATAGGCATAAATTACATTTACCTTGAAAGTTGGGAAGACTAACAATGTGTATAGTGTCCCTGACACACAGAAGGTCCTCAAAAAATAGTAAGCTCTTCTAATGATTATTGTTGATGATAAAAAGGATAAAAAACAAGAACTCTGACTTCTCAAAGGAAAAAAAAATTGTTCCTGAGGCTCTTCTCTTGGAGAACATAAATCTGTATCTTTCCCGAACAAAAGATTCTCCTTTGTTAGGAAGGAAGAAAGAAAGGAAGAGAAGGAGGGAGAGGGGGCAAGCTATCACTGTCTCTACCTTCCCCTGAACTTTGCTCTTCCTCTACCCCAAACTCTGCTCCATCCCACTGCAGTGTTGAGCTCAGGTCACATAAGTGCTGTTGTGAGACCACCAGCTTTGAGCCATCCTAGCTGGGAGAGGGGAAGTACATGCAGCAGAATCAGGATTTCCCCCCCCCACTGCCCGCCACCATGACAGCAGATAGCAGGGCTGGAACATATGGTCCCCACCCCTGCTACTGGTGGCTGAAGGTAATGGGGGAAGCTCTCCTAGGTCAACAGAAGGTTGTTTGTCTCATTCTTCACTGGCTCAGCCCTAGAGCCCTATCTCTCCTCTTTTCCTTACTACTGGGTCTCTAAATTTATCAATAGTAAACAGGCTGGCATCTTTAAAGTATGATCTTCATTAAGTAGGAAGCAAATCATTCCATACCTTCCCTCCCAATGCCTCCTTCACCAGGGACTTCTAGCCTCCTAACAAGAGAGGACACCTCCTCCCACTTCCCAGTGACCTTCTCCACCACCACCCCAGCTCCACCCTCACCATTGCATCCATGAGCTGCAACACCAAGATCAGATGCAGCGACATTAATTGAAATTGACATTAGGGACTCTCTTGCTCAAGCAGAAGCACATTAGAAGAAATATAAACAAGAAAGGTTTTGTGTCTGTGACATTTGTTCTAACAAGAAAAGCCATCTCTAGAGCATCTTATTCAAAAAAGATTGAATGCCCAGGAAATGGCAGATACACGCCACCCCCTTTCCCAACCCCAATATTCAGAAGAGTCACACACACTTCCCAAGACTTTCCCATCGACCTTGCTTCAGCCCTTGCCTCCCAGGTGTATTTCTGTAGGAGTCATCCACTACATTCCCCTTCATGTTCTCCATGTATTTCTCAAAATCCACTTCTCCATATTCTTTTAAGAGTTCTCGATCAGATGTTTTTATTTGCTGCTGTACCTCAGGAATTCTTGACCAGGTGGCCCAAGAATTTAGCTGGGATCCAACCAGGGGACCCTGAGACTTAAAGAATCACAATGGAGGAGACAGGAAGATATTCAGGTTCTCAGGTATCTGCATAAAGAACACAAAGTGTTCTTTAAATTGTGCTCTAAACGGCACATTATCTTTTTATGGGTATTAATGGGTGGTGTAGATTATAGATACTATTTTTGCCTGCACAGTATCATTTCCCCTTTTCTTGATATCAGCACCTGTCTTTCCTATGAACCTCCACTCCCATTCTTGATCCAGGCCATAGAGAGTGTGGTTTCTAAAGTCAGACTGCCTGGGTTTGAATCCTGGCTCTTTATTAGCTGTGTGAACCTGGGCAAGTTTCTTAGCCTCTCTGTGCCTCACACAAGAAATACAGAGAATAATATCTACTTCATAGAATTGTTGGAGGGTTACGTAAGTTAATTCACTTAAGGTGTTTAGAAGAGTGCTTGGCACATAGTAAACACTCACTACAGTCATTTCTTATTAATATTACTATCATAGGGGTGCCTGGGTGGCTAAGTTGGTTAAGTGTCCGACTTCAGCTCAGGTCATGCTCTCATGACTCGTGAGTTTGAGCCCAGCGTCAAGCTCTGTGCTGACAGCTCACAGCACAGAGCCTGGAGCCTGCTTCAGATTCTCCCCCTCTCTCTGCCCCTCCCTGTTTATGCTTTGTCGCTCTCTCTCAAAAATAAGCACTAAAAAAATATATATATATTATTTATTATAAATATTATTATAAATATAAATAATATTTTATAAATATAAAATGTTTGTAATATATTTATAAATATAAATATATATTATATATAAATGTTTTTAAATATATATTATATTATATGTATATATTATATGTATATATATATTATATATATATATATTACTATTATAAGTTTAGAATGGTCTGACTCCATTCCTCTGGCTCTGTTGATGGCACCTGACCCTGGCCTGCCCAATCAGGACATTCTGTCCCCCTGCCCACTATGGAATCCTCCACATATGGACAGCCATATCAACCACTTGGATTAGTACCACAGTTTAAAACCTAATCTGGTTTCTGAAAGCCTAGTCTTGCCAGGCCAAAGCTGCAAAGCAAAGGTAACATCAGATTCTGGGCCAGTTCATCAGGAGAGAGAATTCTGAGTAGGGAGACTCATGGACCATCAAATTTCATGCTGCAGGTGAAGGCACACTTGCCTTATTCTAGCCATTGGTCAGACACCATGAAACAATTGTGCTATGCCATTACTTTAAGGCCCCCAATGAGCCACACTTCCCAATAGTCATTCTTATGTAGTCTTTTCCCACACTGACACTGGGCTTGGCCATGTGACCAACTTTGGCCAATGGGACATTAGCAAGTATGATGCAAGCAGAGACTTAATAGATGCTTACACACTGGCTTATCCTCTTGGAATGCTCATTCCTGGGGGTCCTGAACAACCATGTAAGAAGAATGTCTAGAGACCAAATGAAGAGTCAGAATCCTAGCCATCCACCAACTTGCCAGCTGAATACAACCACCGGAATGATCACCAGCAAGAAGTGTAGAAAAACCACCTACTTGAGTCCAGCCTAAATTGCACAATCATGAACAAATAAAATGGTTGTCTTAAACTATTAGTTTAGGGGTGCTTTTTTACATAGCAACGGACAATCAAAACAGCAATAATGGGGCGCATGGGTGGCTGGGTTGGTTAAGCTATCTGTCTTTGGCTCAGGTCATAATCTTGCAGTTTGTGAGTTCTAGCCCTGTGTTGGGCTCTGTGCTGACAGCTCAGAGCCTGGATCCTGCTTCAGATTCTGTGTTTCCCCCTCTATCTGCCCCTCCCTGCTCATGCTCACTCTCGCTCTCTCTTGCTCTCTCTCAAAAATAAACATTGAAAAATTTTAAAAAAACAGCAATAATGTTCAATAACCTTTCCTAGCTCCATACAATTCCCAAAGTCTTCCCACACCTCAGAGAGTTGGATTGTTATTATCCTTATTTTATAGATGAGAAAGCAGAGACCCAAAAAGGGAAACTATATCCTCAGCCAAGCAGAAGCCTAGCTTCCCCACTCTTACACTTCTGAATTGGCTCCTTCCACTGCATCTTCCACTGCAATGGCTTCCATCCAGGGGAATAAATTTGTAAACAGCAGCAGAAGGAGGTGTCATATAGGAGGAGCACTGGACTGGGAGTCACAGTGGCCCAGTTTGAAATTGGCCATTTCTTGGCTATATGAGCTTAGACAACTCTAACCACTTCCCCCTCTAAGTCTCAGTCTTTCCAACGTTTCAGTAAAGGGGAAACAAACTCAGAAGCTCATGGGAACCGGGCAAATAACTAACAAGGGAAGCAGGCCAGTTAGGGGAAGGCTGTGGTGGTGGGTGGGCACACACCCATCTAATGGGGTATCACCATGTGGAATCTGGGCCCAGCATGGCTGGATTGTCTGATTTTTTTTTTTCCCTTGGAGAGGCTGGAAACATAGGTTATAATATGAAGTTCCCCAATGTTAAAATGTGATGAATTCATTTGAATTAAAAAAAAATACTGTGTGGGACAAAAAAATTACATCCATTTAGTCTTCAGACTGCTGTTTTGAAACCTTTTGGGGCACCTGGGTGGCGCACTCGGTTAAGCGTCCAACTTCAGCCAGGTCACGATCTTGCGGTCCGTGAGTTCGAGCCCCACGTCAGGCTCTGGGCTGATGGCTCAGAGCCTGGAGCCTGTTTCCCATTCTGTGTCTCCGTCTCTCTCTGCCCCTCCCCCGTTCATGCTCTGTCTCTCTCTGTCCCAAAAATAAATAAACGTTGAAAAAAAAAAATTTTTTTTAAATAAAAAAAGAAACCTTTTGACCACATTATTTCAAAATGCTCTGCCAGAGCTTACACTGTCATCAAATAAGGATGCCTACCTGTCCTACCTCTGTCCTACACACACATAACAGTTCCATCTATCCCACTCAGGTCATAGAGCCTGAATAGCAAGGAAGCCTTGGGCATAGCCACCATGTTTTTCCATGGAGTCCAGCCTGCCCACACTTCTGCTGCAGGGAAAGGGGTGCAAAGGTTTAGCCTCAAATGCCCAAAGTTAATGGAACCTCATCAGAGGGCCAGGAGTGGAAGGGAAATAATATCTCAGTACCGGGGCACCTGGTGGCACAGTCGGTTAAGCGTCGGACTTCGGCCAGGTCACGATCTCGCGGTCTGTGAGTTCGAGCCCCGCGTCAGGCTCTGGGCTGATGGCTCTGGGCTGATGGCTCAGAGCCTGGAGCCTGTTTCCGATTCTGTGTCTCCCTCTCTCTCTGCCCCTCCCCCGTTCATGCTCTGTCTCTCTCTGTCCCAGAAATAAATAAACGTTGAAAAAAAATTAAAAAAAAAAAAATCTCAGTACCTACTGAGTAGACACTTCATGGTATCACATAGTGAAGAGCTCAGACCTTCCAGCCAGATAGACCTGGGTTTGACTCCTAACTCTTCCACTTGTGAATTACGTATCCTTGGGTTTGTCCCTTGCCTCTCCTGGCCTCAGTTTACTTTACTCATCTTTTTAAAACAAATCTTAATGTTTCCAGTCTCTTTGTTGGGAATTAAACAGAAAAATGTATATGTGACAGTTATTGTGATTTGGCTACCCCCAATTGTTTACAGCCTACCTCACCATGAAGGTAGTTCACATGAAGTGAAAGTTGCTGGGTATAGGGATGCCTGGGTTGTTCAGTTGTTTAAGTGTCTGACTCCTGATTTCGGCTCAGGTCATGATTTCACCATTCGTGAGATTGAGCCCTGAGTTGGGCTCTGAGGTGACAGCACAGAGCCTACTTGGGGTTCTCTCTCTCCCTCTCTCTCTCTCTGCCCCTCCCCCACTTGCTCACTGGCTCTCACATTGAAAATGAACATTTTTAAAAGTTTATTTATTTTGAGAAAGAGAAGGAGAGAGAGAGCACACAGGAGAGGGGCAGAGAGAGAGAGAGAGAGAGAGAATTCCAAGCAGGCTCTGCACTGTCAGCACAGAGCCTGATGTGGGACTCGAACTCATGAACTGTAAGATCATGACCTGAGCTGATTTCAAGAGCTGGACACCCAACTGACTGAGCCACCCAGGTGTCCCAATAAATAAACATTTTTTTAAAAAAGTTATTTGCTGGGTGGCACCTGGGTGGCTCAGTCGGTTAAGCTTATGACTTCGGCTCAGCTCATAATCTCGCAGTTCGTGGGTTCGAGCCCCATGTCAGGCTCTGTGCTGACAGCTCAGAGCCTGGAGCTGACTTTGGATTCTTTGTCTCCTTCTCTCTCTGTTCCTCTCCTGCTCACTCTCTGTCTCTCTCTCTCTCTCTCAAAAATAAATAAAGATTAAAAAAAAATTTTTTAAGTTATTTGCTGGGTGTTACTTACCAGATAAGTGTTTTTTTAATTTAAATGTCATTAACATGGAATATTATATTAGTTTCAAGTATACAATATAATATTCAACAGTTCTATACATTACTTAGTGCTCATCATAATAAATGTACCTCCAGAAAAGGTCTTTTTGGGGTGTTTTGTTTTGTTTTGTTTTGTTTTGTTTTTAGAGACAGACAACTCACCTCCTTCAGCTTTTTGTACTTCCCCCTGTGTTCTGTCTGTAACACAGATGTGATGCACAGAGGCATAGCAGCCATCTTGAAATCCTGAGAACAAAGATTAACTTGATAAGAATGGTAAAGCAGAAAGACGGAAAGAGTCTGGATTCCTCCAGACTTCTTATGTGACATAAATGAAGCTTTATATATTTGTGCCACTGTTACTTTCAATTTCTGCTTCTTGCTGCCAAGCACATTTCTGACTCATACAGCATAATATCTGGTTCATCATAGTACTTGATAAATATGACCTAGTGTTATTTCGCCTATGTTACTTTTCATAATCATAACTACCTATGCTGTGAGTATTATTACCCTCAATTTAGAGTGGGGAAAGTCAGACCTCTTCCTAGAGTGGGTCATAAAGTTTCAGTGAGATGGGTAGCCATAATAACAGCAAACATTTATCAGCATTTGCTATGTTCCTGGCACAGTTCTAAGTGCTTCATATGTATTAACTCACTTACTCCTTACAGCATCCCTGGAGGAAAATGTTATTATTATTACTCCCACCTAACAGATGAGGAAACTGAGAGCAAAGAGGTTAAGAGACTTGCCCAAGGTCATATAGTTACCAAGTAGCAGATCCAGGATTTGACCTCAGCAGTCTTAGGATAGTGCCTGGCATCTGAGGATGTGTGTGTGTGTGTGTGTGTGTGTGTGTGTTTTAATTGGAAAAAAAAGAATGCAGCTCATAGAAGTTGTGACTTGTCTAAAGCCACACAGCTAGGAAGAGATGGTAAATATGAATCCAGGATTAGGATCTGGCTGACTTCAGACCCATATCATTAAGGGGATCCCTGCTGGTGAAGAGGTGTGTGACCTCAATGTTGAAGAGTCACATATATTTGCATCATGATGAGAGGCTATGTAAAGGGAAGAGCCTAGGACCATCCTCAAGGCTGCTGCCCCATCCAGATAAAGAATCCAAGGCTCAGAGAGGGAACACAACTTGTCCAAGTTCATCCAACTAGAAAGGGGCAGTGCTGGGCCTGGGATCCATGGAGCTCTACTCTATGACTATGGGGACATAGAGGATGGAGGAGGGCTGTTCATCCCTGATCATAATGAGCTTTAGAGACAGAAATGTAGTGGCAGCAAGTGACAACTGAGCCATTATTTATATCAATTAAGAGGGCATTAAATTGAAGGGACACAAAATAGTCCTTCAGTTACCAACCAGTGCTCTGGCAGCCTCACTATTCTCTAGAAGTCCCACTATGCTTGCATGGGGTGCAGAGAGCATCCCCTCACACCCTGGCTCTCTACTAAAGAGCTTAATTGTCCGAGAGAAAATACCAGCACTCCTGCCCAGTTCTGGGTGAAGCGATAAACTAATTGAAATGAAATGGCTTGGATCTCAGAAGGGAAGGGGACACTGGTAGGGAAGTATAGAGTATATATTCATGCAACAAATATTTCATCAGCATTTTTATGTGCTGAGCACAATGCCATGGACTATGAATATGGTGAAGACCAAAGCAGGTAAAGGCCCTGCCTTCATGGGGACTGTATTTATGGGAGGATTGAAGTCTACCCTCTACAACTCATAGGCACACACACAAAAAAAATGTATAGGTTACTTTTTATAAGTGACTTAATATCTATTATTATTATCTATTATTGAGAGAGAAAAATATAAACCTGATTAGTAGCAGTGACTTAGTCTCTGCCAGTTGAAAACAATCTCATGTAGGTATTTAGTATCTTTTGAGTTAAAAACTCATCTTTCTTTGGCCCCATCCCTTCCTCAACTCAAGGTTATATCTAGGTGTCAGCTACTCCACACATGGATCCTTGTGCTGCACTCTAGGACAGCTACTCAAGAAGTTGGGGAATAGCATGTGGACCCATATGTGGACCACCCTCCCCTCCCCACTGATTCAATGGAAATCATGGCTTAGGGAAAGGAAGACCCATCTGTAGCCAAAAGCTAGAGCCCTCCCATATCTCCTCAGCACTCACTTCCATGCTCCAAGATGGTTACTACAGCTATGACCCAAAAGACTCAGCCACAGGATCATGTTTGGCCCATGCATTAGACAATGCAGAATTACTAGCAATGATGCCCACAGAAATATCTTTCGACCAATTACAGATGGGAAATTGATGGCTACCCCAGTGTCCTCACCCATTGTATAACTCAGAAGGGTGTTCTTGTCTCCCAGAGTTCCCCAGTGGGATCAGCTCCAGTTACCCACAGTGGTAAATTAAATTACATAGTCACACATAATTTATTGGCATCCTCTCCTTTGCTGCCTTGCTCACCCTACTAACAATGTTTCTTGGGATCATCCTCTAAATTAACTATTTGGTCTCAAATTCTTGCCCTAAGGTCTGCAACTGAGCAAACCCTAAGACATCATCCATTTAATAGTTTTTTTTTTTAATTTTTTTTTCAACATTTATTTATTTTTGGGACAGAGAGAGACACAGCATGAACGGGGGAGGGGCAGAGAGAGAGGGAGACACAGAATCGGAAACAGGCTCCAGGCTCTGAGCCATCAGCCCAGAGCCCGACGCGGGGCTCGAACCCACGGACCGCGAGATCGTGACCTGGCTGAAGTCGGACGCTTAACCGACTGCACCACCCAGGCGCCCCTTTAATAGTTTTTAAATGTCATATTGGGTGATGATAGACAATAAGCAAATATGGTAGAAGCCCCTTAATCTCATGCTATCCAGACAGATATTTGATCAGTGCATCAAAAATATTAGTCCAGGGGTACCTGTGTGGCTCAGGTTAAGCATCCGACTTCACCTCAGGTCATGATCTCGCAGTTCATGAGTTTGGGCCCCACATTGGGCTATCTGCTGTCAGCACAGAGCCTGCTTCTAATCCTCTGTCCCCCTCTCTCTCTGCCCCTCCCCTGCTCATGCTCTCTTTCTCTCTCTCAAAAATAAATAAACATTTAAAAAAATATATTAGTCCAGGGATGCTTGGGTGGCTCAGTTAGTTGAGTCTCTGACTTCATCTCAGGTCATGATCTCATGGTTCATGGGTTTGAGCCCACCTCAGGGTTTGTGCTGACAGCTCAGAGCCTGGAGCCTGCTTCAGATTCTGTGTCTCCTTCTCTCTGCCCCTCTCCCACTCATGCTCTGTCTCTCTTAAAAATAAACATTAAAATTTTTTAATATATATATTAGTCCAAATATGGATTAATTAATTAATAATATATGATGCATATGTACCTCAAACATTTTCATTTACTTTAAAATAAATGTACAGTTAGATGCCAATCTTTTGACAGAGGACCAATTTTCAGAAAATTCGACATTACTCACTAAAGCTTCTAGGTGAGTAGAGATATACCTGAAGAGAACTTGAAGAGGCAAGGGGATAATAGAAGGGAATTAATTGATGGCATGGCAGAGGCAGCTCTAGAATGCAAGGCTGTGAGTTCCAACCCTCATGTTAAGGTCAAAATGCCCCAAGCTTTAAGCAGTCACAATTGTGGTGAAGCTAGCCAGGAACCAGCCCTCCCAGGGGCCCAGGGACAGTGGGCAACCATATTTCCCAGCCCTACTGCCCCAAATAGGTGGGCAACTGCTGTCCAATCCAGTTTCATGTAGCAGGACAGCTACCCCGGTGGCATTGAACCTGCCCCACCCAGTAACCCACAGAGACCAAATCCAGAGGGCCCCCAAAGAGAGTGTGAGAGGGAACTCCCTCCCAGAATATTGTGTTATTTTATAATGGGATCACAGGACATCCATATGGGAAGTCTCCCAGATCACCCCACCCCCTGCCAGTGTATAGATGGGCCTCCTAAGGTACAGACTGGGAAAAGGGCCTAGTACCAACTTCTTAGTTCTCATAAGGAGCACTATAGTTCAAGTAAACTAAAGAGGTTTCATGGTTCCCAATGGTTTCCCCAATGGCCATGCCAGTGCTTCCCACCTTTATTCTGGAAATGAAGTCCTGATGGTTGCCATGAGCATGTGACTCAAATTAGGCCAGTTAGAGACATCTCCTGGAATTTCACCCACCAGAGCTAAGGGAGAGTTTTTCTCCCTTCAGGAGTTGCTCTCTTCAGGAGTTGCTGAAGCTGAAAGGCTTCTAGAGTTGCTAGAGGCCACATTCCCCTCCCTGGGGAAAAAGACCATCTGTGATAAGCAAGAATGGCCCCAACAGGCAAAGAGCAGCAGAGAAAAGTAAAACAGAGAAGAGCCTGACAGCATTTGGATATCTGAATCCACTAGGATCAGTTCTACCCTGTGCTGTCCATAGTTTGGTTATGTGAGCCAATAAATCCCCTTTTGTGCTCAAACTAGTTAGAGCTGGGTTTCTATAATTTCCAACAAAGAATCTTTAACTAATACAAATATCCCTAGCAATGGAAAAGAGTGAGGAGCTTTCAAGTAGCCTCCCAGGCAACAAATGCTCACAGTCAGGGGCTGGGACAACAGAGGAGTGGCCACATAGAGATGACTGCCAATAGCTAGGACTTAAGCATATAGGAAATACCTTCTGGGGAACACACACACACACACACACACACACACACACACACACCAGGGATAAAGGGGGAAAAGAGCTTTAAGGAAAAAGTGTTGCCATAACAGAACACTCTGAGTCAGGAACTTATTATTTAACTTCTTCATAAAGCCCAGACCCTAGGTATGTTCTAACTACATGAGGCAGCAAAGAAACTGGACACATTAGCACTGTTCTGACTCTTATTCTCTCTCTCTTTTATGAATTATTTCTAAATTAATGTATTACCTTTTATAACTTTAAATAGCCATAAAAACTAGAACAGATCCATTCTTTATGAGGAATTGCACAACGTGTATCTCCTCTCAAACAGAAGGCCTTGTGTGTGTGTGTGTGTGTAAAAGCTTCAACATAAAGCACTGGTGTTATTTGTCAATTCCTCCAAGAACAGGCCCCAGCCTGGTGGGCAGAGAAGGGAGCTTAGAAACATAAACTTGGGGGGCGCCTGGGTGGCGCAGTCGGTTAAGCGTCCGACTTCAGCCAGGTCACAATCTTGCGGTCCGTGAGTTCGAGCCCCGCGTCGGGCTCTGGGCTGATGGCTCAGAGCCTGGAGCCTGTTTCTGATTCTGTGTCTCCCTCTCTCTCTGCCCCTCGCCTGTTCATGCTCTGTCTCTCTCTGTCCCAAAAATAAATAAACGTTGAAAAAAAATTTTTTTTAAAAAAGAAACATAAACTTGGCACCAATGTTTTATTTCTTTTTTATTACTGGGAAGAAATGTTGGTTAATTGAGAAAAGTGAATGTAAGTTTCCTTAAAGCCCTGTTCTGGAATGTGGGGGAGGAACCTACTGTGTGAATGTTTATCATTTGAGGCTTAATTGTATTTTGATACTTTGGGGTTGAAGGGAGAATATGGGGAAGGCTTTGCAAAGAGGGATTGAGGTCCCATGTGAATAAAAAATGACAAGAGGAACCATAGGCTTTTGATAGATGATAGATTAGATTGCTGTCAGGAATATCTCCTCCCTTTCCCTCCACCTCCATGGGTGGACTTTACTTCCTCACCACTTTGACTTTGGGCTTGGCCATTACACTCCCTTTGGCTAATGGGCTTAAAATATATTTGGGTAGATGGGCATGCTCTCTTGCAATTTAGTCCTTACCAAGGGAGAAATATGTTCCAGTTAGCCCTCTGGTTCTAGAATGAGTGACACATGGGAGTAGAGCCACCCAAGCCAACTTTTTGAGTGAAAGAGAGATGTCCAGCTGACCAGGAAACTAAAAACTAAAAGCCAAATATTATATGCCACCAGGTGTTTCAGGTTGATGTTGTGTGACATTACTATAGCAATAGCTAATTGATTCAAGGCGTTAGTGTGAATTCCCTGAAACATACAAACTGGCAAACCCAGGTAACATTTGGGTTATTTTACTAATAAAAGTCAAATACCTAAATAGAGTGAATCTTTAACCTTTTATTATAACTGATTTTATTATTACTGATTATGAATCAAGCTGAACACTATAATATAATTACCCTCCCCTGCCCCCACAACTCACTGACCTTATGCTATGGTTTCAGAATTGGAGAAAGAATGGTGGAGTTTCAGCTCTGAGACCTCATAGCACCTCCTAACCTATCTGATCAGAGTCATGGGGCTTGTTATTGGGATATCCATAGGTGTGATTTGCTGGAAGAGGGAATCTACCATGAGCCCTGAGCACTCATGCATGTTCTTACTGGATATGCCAAGAATGCAGGCCCTGATTGCCCTTTATCCAGGCCATTTTCAGGGTTGAGTTGAAGGCAAGCAACGTTGAAGGATGAAGTGATGTCTTTCTCTCCAACAAAGTGCAGGCCTGTTACTGCTCACTGTAAAAGCAGTACATTCTCCAAGCTCAATGTTCTTCTCCTATAAACACAAGTCATTGTGTGCACAGGCCTATCTGTATCACCTCCTTGGGACTTAGGAGACATGGGGAATCAGTGGAAGCCTGACATTCTGGCTACACCCTCTCTCTCTGTTCCTGTCTCTGCCCCAGGAGCCTGTCTTCAGCCAGCACCTAACTTCTCAGCTTGTACGTAGGGTCAAATCTCAGTCCCTTCCCAGCTCCTGACATGGGTCACCTCCCATGAATGTTACCTGTCCCCTGCACTGCACAGGAATGAAGTGTGTGAACTCCTCCAGAGAGCAGGGGCCCCCTGGGGAAACATGAGGCACCAACCTGGGAAAGGGAACTTCATAAATTCTCAAATGTAAAGGCTAGAAGGAAGCCTTGTGATCAGAAGAAAAGCTTAGTGCAGGGATTCCTAGAAAGTAGGCCGTATCACTGGTGGGTCACAAGATGATTTCAGATGATATGTGAAAGAGCATGATTTTAAATTTTAGTGGCAATTATTTCTAATGTGTGTTAGAAAAAAGGTTTTCCTCTTTAAAGACATATCTAAAGAAAAAGAATAGGCTAACTTAAAAATATACTTAAACAAGATTACAAGTATGTATAAGTTAGATGTGATTAACTGGAACTAAGAAAAAAAAATCTTTATAGTAACTTAAACCCTAAGAACCAAATGTAATAATCTCACATAATGGAAAGTCTGGATGTTCCAGTTTTCTATTGCTGTATAACAAAGCTTCCCACTTAATGACATATGCTCACAGATTTTAAGGATCAGGAATTCATACAGGGCACAGTGGGGATGATTTCTCTCTGTGCCACAATGTTTAGGGCCTTACTTATCAAGGAGACTCTAAATGTTGGAGGTGACTCAATCGGCAGAGGCTGAAATCATCTGAAGGCTTCTCTCCTCACATGTCTGGCATCTAGGCTGGCATGACTCAAAGGCTGAACTCACTAGGGGCTGTTGACCACAGCACCTACACGTGGCTCCTCTATGTGGCTTGGGCTTCCTTATAACATGGCAGACTTAGTGTAATCACCTTCTTACATAGTGGCTCACGATGCCAAGAGCAAGTGTTTCAGGCAATAAGACAGCAGCTATAGGGTCTTTGGTGACCCAGCCTCTGAAATCACCTTGAATCACTTCTGCTGTACTCAAGTCCACCCAGGCTCAAAAAGAAAGGATGTAGAAATGACCTCTTAATGGATGGTATGTCAAAGAATTTATAGAGCTAGTAAATACTTAAATTCCAAAAGACCTACAGCTGGTGGCTTTAAATATATCATTTTAAAAAAGAAACTAGAGGTGTCTATACTTAAGATGCTGCTGACACACTCAAGTGTTCAGTATATGTGCTTGTTATTATTACTTGAGTCTTCCAGATTTTTCCCCACATATACCAACTCACATAAATATATAAGTATCATGGCACACAGATAAAACATTATACACACATTTCTGTAAATTTTAAAAAACTACAACACGGACGGATATCTCTTTACATCTGTGTCTATAAAATGATCTCTTTTTAAAAAGTTTTTATTGTGGAAAATTTGAGACATATACAAAAGTAGAAGAAATCATTTAACAAAGTCCCATGTGCCCATCACCCAACTCCAAAGATTACCAACTTATGGGCAGTCTAGTTTCATCTCTGCCAACATCCACCTTCTATCTATCTATCTATCTATCTATCTATCTATCTATCTATCTATCATCTATTTATACAGTAGGCCCCATGCCCAACATGGAGCTTGAACTCATGAGTTCTTGATCTCAGGGACACAACCCTGAGATTGAGAGTTGCATGTTCTACTGACTGAGCCATCCAGGTACCCTGCTCCCAAGTTATTTTGAAGCAAAACCCAGACATCATATCATTTCATTAGCAAACATTCTAGTATGTATTAGAGTTATCCATTTTTTTATTAAAAAAAATTTTTAATGTTTATTTATTTTTGAGAGAGAACATCAGCAGGGGAGGGGCAGAGAGAGGGAGGACAGAGGATCTGAAGCAGCCTCTGTGCTGACAACAGAGAGCCTGATGCAGGGCATGAACTCACAAACCATGAGATCATGACCCGAGCTGAAGTTGGATGCTTAACTGACTGAGTCATCCAGGCACCCTTACCCCTTTTATTAAATGACAAAATCAATACCTGGTTGTCATAAAGAAGCCTGACATTACACACAAATAACTTGGAAAATAAATATTCTTCATAGCCTCAACTTCTAGAAATAACTGCTGTTAACATACTCATAGTGACTATTCCCCTAGATCTCTTTCTCTATGCACATACTTAAAAAAAATCAAAACAGGCACATTTGGTACATTGTTTTGTTTTGTTTTTATCTTAGAGCACATAAGCAAGCAGGGGAGAGGGACAGAGGAAGAGAGAATCTTGGGCAGGCTCCATGCTCAGCACAGAGCCTGATGCAGGGCTCGATCCCATGACCCTGGGATCATGACCTGAGTGAAAATCGAGAGTTGTACACCTAACAGACTGAGCTACCCAGGTGCCCCAGGTATATTGTTTTGTAACAAAAACATTTTATTTAACAATATACCTTGGCCATATATTGCAGCAAAAGTTCTGGATCTTTCTGTTGGATTTTCCTAGCTCTTGATGCCCTGGAAAGTGGGGCAAGTTCTACTGTAAAGATTCAGGCAGTGGGCACCTGGGTGGCTCAGTCAGTTAAGCATCTGACTTTGGCTCAGGTCATGATCTCACGATTTGTTAAGTTTGAGCCCCGTATCGGGCTCTGTGCTGACAGCTCAGAGCCTGGAGCCTGCTTCGGATTCTCTGTCTCCCTCTCTCTCTGCCCCTCCCCTGCTCATGCTCTGTCTCACCCTCTCTACCAAAGATAAATAAACTTAAAAAAAAAAATTCAGACAGAAGCCACCATGCAAAAGCAAGAAAGCCAGCATTTTAACCCTTCCTCTCATCCCCTCCCTACTAAATTAGAGTTTTACTTAAATTGGTTCAGCCCAATCTGGACAAATCATGGCTGGGTTTTGAGAGGCAGTTCTGAGCTGGCTATTTGAGAAGTAACACTTATGATAAGGCAGACAGGGCCTTCACTTGGGAGGCTGAACAGTAAACTGTAAATGAACCTGGACTGGGATTCCAGACACCTGAGTTCCTTATCTTGACTCTGCATTTTGTATGTTTCATTACCGTTAAATTTTTGAGATATCTCTTTCCTAGGTGAATTACAAAGGTAGAGAATCAAGGTATCTTTTTATTAGGCCATCTTATTAGGTATAAATTGGAAAAGAGGGAAATAAACCTATCACTATTTGAAGAAAAGGAGTATGTAGTTGGAAACACCAAGAGAATGAACTGAGAAACTGTTGCAAACAATAAAAGAATTCTGCAGAATAATATGGTAAAGAATTAATAAACAGCCACTGCTTTCATATATGCAAACATCAACCAGGTAGAAGACCTAATGGAAAAAAATATCCTATTTATAATAGCAACAAAAAAGATGGAAAAGGATTCATTTTGTAAAGAGATTTAATAATTTCTTTATAAAATACCTAGGAATTATTTAATCATTTCTTTACAAAAGACCTATATGCAGAAAATGTTAAAATATTACCAAAGAGGAGCACCAGGGTGGCTCAGTCAGTTAAGTGTCCAAATCTTGATTTCAGCTCAGGTCATGATCTCACAGTTCATAAAATCAAGCCCCACATCAGGCTCCACGCTTACAGCATGGAGCCTACTTGGGATTCTCTCTCTCCCTCTCTCTTTCTGCCCTTCCCCTGCTCATGTGCTCCCTCTCCCTCTCTCTCTCTCTCTCTCTCTCTCTCAAAATAAATAAACATTAAAAAGATATGTTAGCAGGGGCACCTGCGTGGCTCTGTTGGTTAAGCACCCAACGTCAGCTCAGGTCATACTCTCACGGTTCATGAGTTTGAGCCCTGCATCAGGCTCCATGCTGACAGTGCAGAGACTGCTTGGGATTCTCTCTCTTTCCCTCTCTGCCCCCTCCCCATTTGCATCCTCTCTCTCTCTCTCTCTCTCTCTCTCTCTCTCTCAAAATAACAAATAAATAAACTTAAAATATATATCTATATCATCTATCTATTTAAGCAAAGAACATCAAAGATTTGAATAGAAAAACATGTTCTTATATAAAATGACTCAATAACATGAAGATGTCATTTTTACTATATTTACATTTATCCTAATGCCACTAGAAATACCAACAAAGTTATTTTTAAAAACTAAACAAGGTGATTCTAAATTCCATAGGAAAAATAAACAAATAGGAGCTTCCAACTCCTATTTTGGCTTAGGTCACGATTCCAGGGCCGTGGTATCGAGCCCCATGTCAGGCTCTGTGCTGAGCATGGAGCCTGCTTAAGATTCTCTCTCTCTCTTTCTCTCTCTCTCTCTCTCTCTCCCTCTGCCCCTCTCCCACTCGTGGTCTGTCTCTCTAAAAAGAAAAGAAGAAAATAAAAATAAGCAAATAGGAATATCTGGTAAAACTCTGAAAAATAGAATGAGAAAAACCAGCTGCATCAGACATTCAAACTTATTACATAACCACAACAAGACAGTGCAGCTACGTCACATGAATAGATAGGGAGTAACTACTTGGACAGAAGAGAAAGTCCAGAATACACCCAAAATACAAGGAATTAAGTATATGATAATGGTGGCATCTCACACAAGAGGAGAAAAAAGAGACTATTTCAAGAGAGTTGATGGGACAGCAAGGTAGCCCACGTGGGGGGAAAAAAAAAGATCCATTCTTCACTCTCTTCTTCAAGATAATTTCAACATGAATCAAAATTTAAGTTAAAAAATAAAGATACTAGGAGAAAACATAAATTCCTTTATTTCGTTGGCATGAAAAAGTCTTCTCTAATCATGACTAAAATTCCAAAGAAATTTGACAGCAGACATAAAAAGAAAGAAAGAAAGAAAGAAAGAAAGAAAGAAAAAGAAAAGAAGAAAGAAAGAAAGATGAGGGGGGAGAAAGAAAGGGAAAAAGACTTCTACATGGCAAAAATACCAGAATCAATTTTTTTTTAATTTTTTTGAATGTTTATCTATTTTTCAGAGGGAGGGAGAGAGAGTGAGCGAGCACAGATGGGGGAGGGGCAGAAAGAGAGAGAGACAGACAGACAGACAGACAGACAGAATCTGAAATAGGTTGCAGCCACTGAGCTGTCAGCATGGAGCCCGATGTGGGGTTTGAACTCTGAACAGCGAGATCATGACCTGAGCTGAAGTTGGACCGACTGAGCCACCCAGGCACCCGTGGAATCAAATTTAAAAAGCAAACAATATATTGGGAAAAATTTTTTCTGTAACTCATATCACAGACAAAGGGCTAATTCCTTGATATGCAAAGAGCTCTGGGAAGCAAAAAGAAAAACAACCCAATATTAAAATGGGCAAGGATAAAAATGGATAATTCATCAACAAAGGAAGTGCATGAAGAGATGTTCAAATTAACCCAGAGTAAGAAAAGTGCAAAACACACTGATCTATTTTTTACCAACAGATTGGCAAAAACCTTAACATGACACTCTTAGTGAGCCCACAGCAGTCTCATTCATCTGTGGTAAAGTTAATGAACAACATAAATTGGTACAACCCCTATCGAGCGCAATTGGAAATGCCAAAATTTAAAATACATATACCCTTTGACCCCAAAACTCCATTTCTGAGAATTTATAACAGCAACATTTACCAGTAAGCGTGAAATGCTGAATGCACAAGGTTATTTGCTGCAGTATTGTTCATAACAGCATATGATTAGAAAGAATCTAAATGTTCATTAACAAACTGGTTAAATAATTTACAGTATATAAACAATGGTACACAATTATAAAAAGGAAGGAGTGGGACTTCTGACTCCACCAAAATGAAATAGCCTCATTTCTCCTAGTCTTCTTGCTTAACTAAAAAACCCTGGACATGACACAACAACAAGTATAAGAAGACTCTGAAGGATGGAAAGGAGAAGATACATTACAAACCAATAGCTGTCATGAATTTAGATGCAAAAATCTTCAACAAAATATTAGCAAATCAAATCCAGCAGTGTTTAAAAATAATTATATACCATGCCCAACTGTGATTTATTTGAGGTATAGGGGAAGAAAAAATTTTATTCTATCCTTCTAGTTTCTTTTGGTTAGTCTACTAATCAAGTCAACGCAAGGTGTATTCACAGGAGAAAAACAAATTTAATTACATACATACAGGAAGAAATATGAGACCCAGGGACAAGTTGGTCACTTGAGGCTTATATGCCATCCTGAGCTAAGGAATGGGATAGGGATCTGGGGCTTCAAAGGGAAGGAGGATAATTTACAGGACAATAAGAACAGATGTTTGGTAGATGTTTGCCCTGCCATACAGACAGGTCTTTCAGATAAAAATTCTCTCCAGTAATAGCTCTCTTTCTTGACCAGGCCCCCTGTCTAAATACTTTCAGGTAGTTAAGAGAGAGGTAAGAGTTTGTCTTGAGTTTGTTGGGTCTGGATTGCCTTAAGCTCAAAATAATCCGCATGACAAAGTGTCATATTTTGGGTCAGTATTTTGCTCCTCCTCACAGGTATGCAATTGTGGTATCCTAATTTATAATAAGAAATATATATTGGATCTTCCTCCCAGTTTCTGGCACAGAGCCCCTAAAACCCTTGGAATTTCCTGTGAGGAGAGTCATAAAGGTAACTTTTGTTATCTTAATGAGGTAACTTTTGGAAAGCACCTAAGGTGGGAGCTAGCTGTCAGGAAAACTAACCATGTGCTTAGAGGATTGGAACACTCAGTTCTACCTCCCTGATCTCTGGGGTAGAAGAGATCTACCTTCTAAGGTAGAAGCGTTGGAGAATTCAATCACCAATAGCCAATGATTTAACCTATAATGCCTTTGTAATGAAGCCTCCATAAAAACCCAAAAGGATGAGGTTTGGAGAGCTTCCAGGTTGGTGAACAAAAGGCTTCCACATGCCACCATTCCAGACTCCAAACTCAACAAGTCTCTTCTGGCTGTTGGTTTGTATCTTTTAATATAATTTGCAATAAGTCAGTAATCCATTGCATAAATGGGTTTCCTGAGTTCCGTAAACCACTGTAACAAATTAATCAACCCTACGGAGGGGTCATAGGAACCACTGATTTACAGACAGTTGGTCAGAAACAGAAACACAGATTAACAACCTGGGTTTGTGACTGGATCTGAAGTGGAAGGCAATCTTGTGGGACTGAACACTTAACCAGTGGAATCTGATATGATCTCCAGATAGTGTTAGAATTGAGTTGAGGGGCACCTGGGTGGCTCAGTTTGTTAAGCATCCAACTCTTCATTTAGGCTCAGGTGATGATCTCACAGTTTGTGAGTTCAAGCCCCCTGTCAGGCTCTGCACTGATAGTGCAGAGCCTGCTTGGGATTCTCTATCTCCCTCTCTCTCTGCCTCTCCCCCACTGGCACGCACATGTGCACTCTCTCTCTCTCTCTCTCTCTCTCTCAAAAATAAATAAACATTTTTAAAAGAAGGAATTGAGGGGCGCCTGGGTGGCTCAATTGGTTGAGCAGCCAACTTCGGCTCAGGTCACGATCTCGCGGTCCGTGAGTCTGAGCCCTGCATCCGGCTCTGGGCTGACAGCTTAGAGCCTGGGGCCTGCTTCAGATTCTGTGTCCCCCTTCTCTCTCTGACTCTCCCCCACTTATGCTCTGTCTTGCTCTGTCTCTCAAAATAAATGTTAAAAAAATTTTTTTTAAAGAATTGAGATGAACTGTATGACACTCAGCTGGTGTGGGAGAATTGCTTTTTGGTATGGGGAAAACTCCCTCCCACCACACACACACACACGCGCACACACACACACACACACACACATTGGAATAACAAGTCAGTTCAACATATCAACAGGTTAAAGAGAAGTGATATGATCATATCAATTGATGTGGACAAAGCATTGACAAAATACACCTATTCATGATAAAACAAAACAAAACAAAACAAAACCTCTCAGCAAACTGGGAATAGAGGGAAACTACTTCAACTTGATAAAGAACATCTATCAAAAAACCTATAGCTAATATCATACTTAACAATGAAAGACTGAATATTTCTCTCTATGATTAGGAACAAGCCAAGGATGTCTGTTCTCACTGCTAGAAGTTATAGCCAGTGCAATAAGGCAAGAAAAAATAAAAAAAGATAGGAAGAAAAAAATCACATCTATTTGCATATGACATGGTCCCTTATATAGAAAACACCAAGGAATCTAAACATATAAAAAACAAACAAACAAACAAAAAATACAAAACCTCCTAGAACTAATAAACAAGTTCAACAAGGTCATAGGATATAAGATCAACACACAGATATCAATATGTTTGTATAAACTAATAACAAACATGTAGAAACTGAAATTAAAAACACAATACCATTTAGTATAACTCCAAATATAATTAAAGAATTAGGTTAAAACTTAACAAAAGATATGCAGGATCTGTATTATAAAATTACAAAATTATGGGGCGCCTGGGTGGCTCAGTTGGTTAAGCGTCTGACTTTGGCTCAGGTCATGATCTCATGGTCCATGAGTCTGAGCCCCACATCAGGCTCTGTGCTGACAGTTCAGAGCCTGGAGCCTACTTTGGGTTCTGTGTCTCCCTCTCTCTCTGCCCCTCCCCCACTCATGCTCTGTCTGTCTCTCTCTGTCTCTCTCTCTCTGTCTCTCTCAAAAATAAATAAGCATCAAATTTTTTAAAAATTATAAAATGCTGATGAAAGATAGCCAGTATTTAAATAATTGCAGGGACATTCCATATTCATGGGTCAGAAGACTCAATGTAGTAAAGATGTCAATTCTCTTTAAATTGATCTATAGGTTTTATCTAATTCCTATCAAAATCCCAGCAAGGTTTTATTTTATTTTTTATAGATATGAACAAGTTTAGATTGGTTAAACCAATACTGAAAAAGAAAAATAAAGTGGGAAGAATTACCCTACCTGATAATAAAGTCTATTATATAAGTACAATAATCAAAGCAATTCAATATTGGAAGAAGGAAAAACACATAGATCAAGAGAACAGAATAGAGAATACATAAATAGACTCATACATATATGCCCAACGCAAAAACAATTTGGGGCACCTAGGTGGCATAGTTGGTTGAGCATCTGACTCTTGATTTCAGCTCAGGTCATATCTCATGGTTCATGACATCGAGACTTTCATCAGGCTCTGCACTGACAGTGTGGATCCTACTTGGGATTCTCATCTCCCTCTCTCTCTGCCCCTACCCTGCTTGTGCTCTCTCTCTCAAAATAAATAGATAAACTTAAAAAAAAAATTTTAACTTTATTTTTAATTTTTTTTAAATTTACATCCAAATTAATTAGCATATCGTGAAGCAGTGATTTCAGGAGTAGATTCCTTAATGCCCCTTACCCATTTAGCCCATCCCCCCTCCCACAACCCCTCCCGTAACCCTCAGTTTGTTCTCCATGTTTGTAAGACTCTTCTGTTTTGTCCCCCTCCCTGTTTTTATATTATTTTTGTTTCCCTTCCCTTATGTTCATCTGTTTTGTCCTCATATGAGTGAAGTCATATGATTTTTGTCTTTCTCTGACTGACTATTTAAAACTTAAAATTTTTTTAAACAAAAAAACAATTCAGGGGGGGAGGATAGGCTTCTCCACAAATGAGGATGGAAAATTGGACATCCATAAGCAAAACAAAACAAAACAAAATAGAAAAACAAAACACCTTGACCTAAACCTCACACTTTACACAAAAATGAACTTAAAATATTACAGACTCATATGTGAGATGCAAAATTATGAAACTTTCAGAAAAAAATTAGAAAAAAAATCTTTGGGGTGGTTATGGGCTTTGTGTCCCCCCTCAAAATTCATGTTGAAGTCCTAACCTTCAGCATCTCAGTGTGACTGTTTTGGAGATAAGGTCTTTAAAGAGATAATTAAGGTTAAATGGGGTCATTAGGATGGGTCTTAATCCAATATGACTGGTGTCCTAATAAGAAGAGGAAATTAGGACATAGACACACATAGGAGAAATCCTGTGAAGAAGCCAATCTTGCTGACACCTTAATCTTGAACTTCTAGCTCTAGAATTGTGAGTAAGTAAATAAATAAATAAATTCCTGTTGTTTATACCACCAGTCCATGGTACTGTGTTATGGCAGTACTAGCAAAGTAATAAAGGAGTGTAGAGCTAGGCAATGAGTTCTTAGACTTGACACTAAAAGCATGATCCATAAAAGGTAAAACTGATAAAGCAGACCTCATTAAAATTAAAAACGTTTTTCTCTGTGGAAAGACTCTGTTAAGAAGATAAAAGGACAAGCTACAGACTAAGAGAAAATTGTTGCAATCCACATATCTGACAAGGGACTAGTATCTAGAATACACAAATAACTCTCTCAATACTCAACAATAACAAATTCAAAAACAATCCAATTAGAAAACAGATGAGAGACATGAATAGACATTTCGCCAAACAAGATAGATAGAAGGCAAATGAGCATATGAAAATATGCTCAACATCATTAGCCATTAGGAGACTGTAAATCAAAATTATAATGAGATATCACTACATGCCTATCTGAATGGCTAAAATGAAAAATAGTGACAATGCCAAATGCTGGTGCAGATGCAGAGAAACTGGAAACAACCCAGCAACTGCACTCTGGGGCAATTATCCTGGAAAAATGAAAATGAATCTTCACGCTAAAATCTGTATACAAATGTTCAGAGCGGTTTAATTTGTAATAGCCCAAAACTGATAACGGCCCAGATGTCTTTCAATGAGTGAATGGTCAAGCAAGCTATGACATGTCCATACCACAATATGCTGATCAGCAGTGAAAAGGAACAAACAGGCCTACGATACACGCAACAACCTGGATGAATCTCCAGGAAATTATGTTAAGTTAAAAAATCAATCCCAGAAGGTTCAAGCTATATGATTCATTTGTATATCAGTCTTCAGATGTCAGAACTATAGACAAGCAGAACAGATTGATGGTGACCAAGGGTAAGAAAAGATGAGGAGGAAGTGGTGGGGAGGAAGAAGATGTGCCAATACCAGGGCAACACATGAGATCTTTGTGGTGGTGGAACTATTCTGTATGTTGACTGTATCAGTGTTAATACGCTGGTGATGTTAACGTAATACATTGGTTTTGGCAAAAGGTCACCACTGAGGGAAACTGGATAAATGGTACACAAGACCTCTCAGAATTATTCCTTATAACTGCATGTGAACCTACAAAAGTTTTATGTTAAAAAAGAGAGAAAATGAGAATCCTCTCTATAATGATGTGGGGAGATCTCACTATTAAGTGGGGGAAAAAAAGGATCAGAGAAGTGTGAAAATTTGCATGCATAGGTAAATCTGGAAGGATACATGTGAAACTACTTAGGTTATTCACTGAGGAATCCCTAAGGGTAGCAAGAGGTGGATGGGGAAGGGGGTGTGTGGGAAAGGCACATGTGTTTTTATAATGTCGGCTTTTTAACCATGGGAAAAACTTAAAAAAAGAGAAGAAAAAAGATTCTTCTAGCTTCCTCTGTAAGGAGAGTGGATTGGAGGGACCAAAGGTGGAATTGGAGAGACCAGAAAGGACGCTTTACCCAGCTAGAGAACAACAGAGCTCCACATTCTCCAATGCAGCCTAATCTACCTTTTAAAACAGATTGACTGGTGGGGCATCTGGGTGGCTCAGTTGGTTGAGCGTCCAGCTCTTGATTTCTGCTCAGATCATGATCTCAGGGTCATAGTTTCCAGCCCCGAGTCAGGCTCTCCACTGACAGTGCAAAGCCTGCTTGGGATTCTCTGTCTCCTCTCTCTCTGTCCCTGTCCTGCTCCCGTGCATGCACGCACTCTCTCTCTCTCTCTCTCTCAAAAATAAATATACATTTAAAAATAAAAATAAAACAAATTAACTGCTCCCCTCTGCTGGGAAAACTTTCTCACCCCTAGGAAAAAGGGCAGCCACTCAGCACAACATTCAAGACATTTCACAAAGTGGTCTACCGCTGATATCTCCTGGCGCATCCTGTCTCACTGCTCCTTGAATCACGATGTTCTTTCATCTGAACTCTTGAAGTACTGTCACACCTTTGTGCCTTTGCCCATGCTCTTCCTTCTGCCTGGAATGCCCTTCCTGCACATTTCACACTTAGCATCTCCAACTCTTTAACATCAAACTCCAGGTTCTCCTTTTTTCTGGATGCTTTTCTGACCAATCCATCTCCTAAAACCCTATATCCAATTAACTGCTCTCTGTTGAGCATTCCCAAGGCACTTTCTCTTACTGCCATTTTATCACTTGTGACATTGGCGTACACTCAGATGTGACTTTAATTAATTGTTACTAAATAATTAATTGAGTGGTCATTTGTTTAATATCTTTTCCCCCACTAGACTGCCAATTTCAGGAAGGTAGGAACCATGTCTGTCATACAATCTCATTTACTGGGGCTCTGTCTGGGATCCCGGGGCTTACTGCTAAGGGGTTCTCTGAAGGGTTTGGGATCTTGAGCCCCCATTCATCTTAAAGGAGCAACATCCTGAAAGGTGGTGCTGGAGCATGTTCTAACTGGCACTGAAAGGACTGAACTATTACTCTCCTTGTTCAGTTCATGCAACCTTATTATTGGAGCCTTACCTGGCAGGCTCCAATGAGCCTCTCTGAGGTTCCAGCCCACCAGATGTAAGGGGTTAAACTCTGCCAGCAGGGCTTGGGGGCAGGGAGCCTAGAGCAACACAGAGGTCACCAACCACAAGTGACTGTTTACATTTAAATTAGTTTAAATTAAATTTTAAAAATTAAGATCCTTAGTCAAGTTAGCCATATTTCTTTTTTTTTTTAATGTTTATTTTTGAGAGAGAGAGTGGGTGGGGTAAGGGCAGAGAGAGGGGACAGAGGATCCGAAGTGGGCTCCCCACTGACAGCAACAAGTGAGCTCAATTGTGGGACTCAAACTCACGACCGACCCTGAGATCATGACCTGAGCTGAAGTCAGAAGCTCAACTGACTGAGCCATCCAGGCGCCCCAAGCTAGCCACATTTCAAATGTTCAATAGCTATCTGTGGCTAGCGGCCACTATGTGACACAGCATGGAATTATAAAACATTTGCATCATTACCGGCAGTTCTATTGAACATCCCTGAGATGTAGAGAATTGCTCTTGACTGAGTGCCTCCCATAAAGTAGCAGCCTACCAAAGTACATCAGAGAGTATGCTCTGGGGTCAGACTGTCTGGGTTTGAACCCCAGCTCTACAGTCGCTAGCTGCGTGACCTTGAGCAAGTTTCTTCATTTCTCTGTGCCTCATTTTCTTCAACTGTAAATCTGGAGTAAGTCATAGTAGTATCTATCTCATGAGGTTGTTGTGAGGACTCCATGAGATAATACATGTAAAACTTGGGAACACTGCCCTGGCCCATAGTAAATGCTCGGTACCTGGTTTGTTTGGTTTTGAAATTTTTTTCTTTTATACATACATATATATATATATTGTTTTTTTAGTGTTTATTTATTTTTGAGAGAGAGAGAGAGCATGAGGAAGGGGCAAAGAGAGAGGCAGAGAGAGAATCCCAAGCAGGCTCCATGCTGTCAGCACAGAGCCTCACGCAGGGCTCAATCCCATGAACTGTGAGATCATGACCTGAGCTGAAATCAAGAGTCAGATGCTTAACTGACTGAGCCACCCAGGCGCCCCCCAAAAATGTTTTCTTTAAATCTCATAACAGTCTTCCTGGTGGGTGCTGTCATGAGTCCCATTTTTTTTTTTTAATTTTTTTTTTTCAACGCTTATTTATTTTTGGGACAGAGAGAGACAGAGCATGAACGGGGGAGGGGCAGAGAGAGAGGGAGACACAGAATCGGAAACAGGCTCCAGGCTCCGAGCCATCAGCCCAGAGCCTGACGCGGGGCTCAAACTCACGGACCACGAGATCATGACCTGGCTGAAGTCGGACGCTCAACCGACTGTGCCACCCAGGCGCCCCATGAGTCCCATTTACAGATGGGGAAATTGAGGTTCAGAAAACTGAAGGAACTTGTCCAAAGTCACATGGTAAGAAAACGGCAGAACTGGATTTGAACCCCAAAACCCATGGTTTTCCAGCCCTCTTCCTTTGAGGGATGGGGATGGACGTGTCCCTAGTCCCAGCTGGAACTTGTTTTAGCTCCACAGTCCTCTTTGCCAAGATGAGCTCCTGCCAACCCTACCAGGAGCTCCAAGCACTTGACTAATGCCCCACTGCCATCAGCAGGGGTCTCCGCCATCAGCTGGCATCTGTCAGAAAGCCTTCTCCTTCCTGCTGCCCTAGATGAGATGCTGGACCCGGAGCGCTGTGCAAATAGAACATGAATTCTGCTGACAGGGTAATAATAAGGCTCCTAAATCAGCACTTGCACTTTTTGCTTTACATATATTACTCAAATTACGTGTCAGGGATTAATATACATTATAAACCAGATGTGCCAGTTACATATTTCTCTCTGGAACGTCTCTTGGGTGTCCCCTGAAACTGCTAGTGGTGTTAATCACACATCCTCCCCACCATGCTTGGGCCGTGGTGGGGCCACACTGATAGCAGGAAGGCCAGGCAGGGGTCAGGAAGGATGGGAGGCCTGGCGGAACTATAAGGAACCAGAAGCTGATTTTCTCACTTTAGAACCAGGCCCAGCCACACTGGGTTTCTCAACCACTTCTGTATCTTTCAGCTGTAAAAGCTGTGGTTTTCAGTCCCCAGTGCTTAGCCAGAGTCTGGTACCTAGTACATATTCAGAGGAGGTGGCAGAGGCTGCTGATTGCCTACCAAAGGTTTATACTATCCTCGTTTCCAGTGAATAGAACCCTGCTATTGTTTGGAGCTGCAACGTACTCATCTTCCCAATTTCCTTGTGAATAGGTATGGGTATGTGAGTCAATTCCAGCCAATGAGATGGAAGCAGAAATATGCTGGGGATTTTTGGGAAATCCTTACAGAAGGACCATCCCTTACTTCTGGATTCCTTTTCTCCCTGCCTGGGACATAGTCATGATGGTTACAGCTGCAGCCAGCTTGCAACTATGAGGCTATAAGCATGAAAACAAAAGCCTACGTGCTACCGTGGAGGTGTGAGAAGACAGAGTCTGGAATCATGTAGGTATATCTGGGCCTTTGTACCAGCCCTGTTCTGCCTCCTCCAGACATATTTTTTTTTTCAGACACATTTTTATGTAAGGTAAACAAGCCGTATCTTAAGTTTGCAGTTACTGGAGCTTATCATATGCCTGATGTATCCGCCTTCAGTGTCCCTGTTATCCACAGAGAAGCAACTCTTGAGGAAGGGAAGCTCCTCAGTGCCTGCCTCTCTTCTCTGAGAGACATTCCGGCCCACTCTTCTCTCAGCACATTCCTGCCCACACCCGATTCTCAGTGTTTTCACCACGTTCCCTGCTGAGTGGGCAGTGGATCATGGCCATAGCTAACTGAGTCAGTGGAAGAAATCTGACCCAACTGGATTCTCTCCCTGAGAATTTCAACTGGACCCAGAGATTTACATTCAGAACACACAGACTGGCATCTGCAGCCCATCATGGCCCTGGGAGGGTTTGTTTGGCCTATTCAGCATTTTTTTAGATTACTGATAACTGAAAACATCATGCTTCCCATAAAAATCCAGATTTCTGGCTTCTCTTGAAACAGTGGAAAGTCTGGTATCACTGGGCTCCCATTCCATGCGGCAAAAAAGGCTGCTGCTGAGAAGTAGCTGTTCCCTCTAGACAGGCACGCACCCTCCCGGGGTTCCATAGTCCTCACCTGGCCCCATGGTATTCTTATTCATGGCTCCACCTCACCTATTCCTGTTGCCTGCCTGGCTCCTCCAGGTGTTTGAATTTAGACATCTGCTCTGATTACCCTCTGCAAGGCCCTGAATCATGATGATGATAAAATGCTGCTGCTGAAGATAACAATAGTAACAATTATTTTTTTTAATTTGTAATGTTTATTTATTTTTGATAGAGACAGAGCATGAGTGGGGGAGGGGCAGAGAGAGAAGGAGAATCTGTAGAATCTGAAGGAGGCTCCAGGCTCTGAGCTGTCAGCACAGAGCCTGATGCCAGGCTCAAACTCACAGACCACGAGATCACGATCTGAGTCGAAGTAGGACACTTAACCGACTGAGCCACCCACGTGCCCCAATAGCAACAATTATTGATGGTCACTCTGAGCCAAGTAGCATGGCGAGGGCTGTTTTTCTGGTTCCTGGTGAGGCCTGGATGTGCTCCACACTTGGGTTCCAAGGAAACCTCCACCAGTTGGGATTCACAAATGCAAGCAATGGAAACTGATTCTGGTAGATTTATGCAGAAAAGGAAATCTGTGGAAAAGATACCGAAAAGCCTCTGCACCACTGGGAAGGCTAGAGAACCAGACCTGGCCACCACAGAGGCAGAAACACAGGCTAGTCTGGTGAGAACCCTGCTGCCCCCACCACAGAGTACCAGACCCTTCAGCTTGCCCATCTGACCCTGCTAAAGCTCCACACCTGATGCTAGGGACTGCCATGGGCCCTACCACCTGGGCTGCCCCAGAGACGGTTGCTTCTCTAGCCACCATCACTAGATTAGGCCTCTCCATTCTCCACTCTCCCTGGGTCTTTGTATCACTTGCTCCTCATTCAAAGTCTAATGCGTACCTCTGATTGCCTGAGCCTAGTTGCCCAAACCCTAGTTGCAAGGGAGGTTGGGAAAGCAAATAGCACTTGCTCCACATTCTACATTGGGAAGTGAGTTCTACTTCCTACTAAGACTCATATGATGGCGAATTCTCCAGGCACAAGTATGGGTTTCTGAGTCTGGACAGCCAAGAGGGGCAACTATAAATGAAAACTTTTAAACTAGATAGCTCAAGTCAAGGTTGCATTAGGAAAGAGATGGCACACTCAACTGAAATAAGGAGAATAAAGAATTTATAAAGGCTCAAGAAGGGTCAAGGAAAACAACTGAGGGATGGGGAAGCACCCCAGAGATTGCAACAGTTGGGGGGCATTAAGACTCCAGGCCTGGGGCGCCTGGGTGGCGCAGTTAAGCGTCCGACTTCAGCCAGGTCACGATCTCGCGGTCCGTGAGTTCAAGCCCCGCGTCAGGCTCTGGGCTGATGGCTCAGAGCCTGGAGCCTGTTTCCGATTCTGAGTCTCCCTCTCTCTCTGCCCCTCTCCCGTTCATGCTCTGTCTCTCTCTGTCCCAAAAATAAATAAACGTTGAAAAAAAAAAATTAAAAAAAAAAAAAAAAGACTCCAGGCCTGAAGGGGCAAGGAGTGGGGATACTTACGGGAATGTGAAAAGAGCTGAAGTTGTAGAAGGGGTCTCCTAGAATGGCTCCAGTCCATGGCCCCAGTGCAAAGGGACCTTGGGGGAAGAAATACCCTCATTTCTCTTTCCTTCCTATCCTCTACTATCCTGCAGGCACCTGACATTGGGCAAACCCAACAGGAAGCCAAAGAGTAAAGGCTCCTGTTGATATAATCCATAGAGGTGAGCCTCTGTGGCACAGCCCCCAGGAAGAGGAAGGTGAAGGGTAGATCTGGAAAGCTAAAAATGGACAACAACTGTGGTGTGATCTCAGTCCCATCATTTAACTGGTTTCTCCACTGTAAATTGAGGGCCCTCACATTTTATGGTTCATTCAGGCCTTACTGCTAACCACTTCTCCTGTAATCTCCTCCTTTCTGGCTGCCCTGTGTGTCCCCATGTCAACCTCCATATAAAGGTCAATGCCTTTGTTTCCAAAAAGCAGTTGTCTCTATGTGCTCACAAGGATTCTCCTTTGCTGCAGGTGGAAAGAGTTCTCCATCTAGCTCTCCAAATTCTGATTTGGTGATGCCCCCGGAATTCTACCATAACAGCAACTTGCCTTTTCAAGGTATAAAACATCTGCCCAGATCTCAAGGGCTGCCCTGTTGGGGCTAGTTCTTTATTCTTTGGTGCCTCATTCATTCTCTTTTTCCTCTCACAGCTTGATCCTCCAGCCAAATTCCCATCCTGGCTTCCTCATTCCCCTCTGAGTGATCATTGCTCCATGACCCAGACCTTAGCCTCTCCCTCTCCTCCTACTGCAAAGAACGACGTCACATCTCTACCTTAACAGCAATTTGATGACTCCATTGTCAGCATGGTTTGAAATTATTCTCGCCTAGATTTCTGATGGAACAAAACAAAGTTTCTCTTCATTCCTTAAGTTTTCAGTGGGTGACCTAGATGAAGGAGCAATGAAACCATGAAGACTGTGCTCAAAGGACCTTCATATAAAATCTATGCATAGCTTATGAAACACATTCAATAAGCGATTACAAATGTTTAACGGATACATATATAACAAGTGACAACTGTTGTAACTAAACCAAATGAGAATTTGTCCACCTGATGCGCAGTAAGCCAATAAAAACTGACACTGAGCTTTTGCCATGAACACAGATAGGCAATCAGCTGATGTGGCACCACCCAGGAGAACAGGGAGCTAATGCTCAAAAGTTCTGAACCCTCTGATGGCTTGCAAGTGAGGGTTTTCAAGGACAAACTTTGGGGCAGGGGTCTCCTGAAAAGGTAGACGCTGTTGATTGGAGGCCCATAAGGCTATATAAGCTGGTATTACTTAATAATTTCTGGTGCTGCTTTGCCTCGTGCCCCAGAAGTCTATTCCATCTCAAAAGACTTGGAATCTGAGAAAATCTTTGTTCTGTATGTTAGAGATTTCATTAGTGCTGATTAACTACTTGTCCTACAGCTTCCTGTGAAAGATGAGCAAGCATTCCCATCCATTGAGCGTAGACCTATTAATTCCCTGGCCAGTCCTGCCGTGTCTGGGGGTGATGTGACCTCCAGTGTTCATTCTTCCATCTGAACTGACAAGATAGACACCAGCTTCATTTTATCACAAAAATTAGCATTACAAGAGTACCTGGCTGGCTCAGCCCCTAGAGCATTGACTCCTGATCTTGGGGGGCAGATTGTGAATTCAAGCTCATTGGGCATAGAGCTTACTTAATAATAAAGGGGAAAAAAGAGAATTCTTAGGAAGATGTGGTAGTGTTGTGAACTCTGATATTCCACACAGGGACACCCCTGCTCTTAGGAATGAAGGATTTAATCCACTAGCTGCTCGGCTCGAAGTGCTGTCAGCAGATGACCTCTAGTTGTAAGCCTTCTTTGGGAATTTCCTTACCTGCTGTCTTTTTGAGGCAGCCTACATAAAACGATTGATCAACTTGGGAGTATAGGGGCCTGGTCCTCTTGCCCCAACTCAGAACAACTTTGAAGAGTTTCCCATGAGGTCAGTTGAAGCCTTTGTTCTGACATTGGTAGCTCAGGCTTCTCCCTCTGCTCTATCCTGTTCCTTCCTCTCTCTTCCACAAGTGTCCATCCCAAGAGCAATCCCTAAATAACTTCCTGCATGCTAATCTTGATCTCAGAGTCTGTTTTCCAGAGAACCCAACCTGCCCCCACCCCCATCCAGGCCCATTGGAATGTGACTTTGCAGCTTCTCCAAACAAGACTTTCTGTTTCTCCACTCCTTGGATCTCCACAAGACTGGCCTTGTGACTTGCTTTAGTCAACAGAATGAGGCAGAGGTAATATTGTAGCAGTTCTGAGCCTGAGCCTCTACAGGTCTTGCATGTTTTTATTCTCACTCTTGGAGCCCTACCACCACCATAAAAACAAGCCCAAGCTAGACTGCTGGAGTATGAAAAACAAGTGGCCAAGTCAGTGCTGTTCCCCAGCTGACAGTCACCCACCCCCAGAAGCAGAGCCACCACCTGACCACAATGTATGAATGAACATAGCCAAATCCAAAATACTACCTAGCTGAGCCCACCCCAAATTGCTAAGCAGAGAATCATGACCTAAGAAATAGTGTTGTTTTAAGTCAGTTAAGTTTGGAGCAGTTTGTTATGTAGCAATTCCTAAATGATACAAGAGAGAACTGTGTTTGAGAAACCACCTGTGATATTGTGATTTGTTATAGAAGCAATATATATTTAATCTTTATCCCCTTTTCTGACTCACAGCTCCCCAACAGCTTTGGAATTTCCTAAGTATCCAGAGCGATAAAGTGTCCTTTGTTATGTTAACGAAGCGACATTAGGAAAGCAACTAAGGATGGGGGCTGGTTGCCCGAGCAGCCAACCACGTGATTAGAGGGTTAGAACTTTCAGTCCCACCCCCTGACCTCCTGACGGAAGAAAACCTGGAAATTGAGTTCAGTCATCAGTGGCCAATGATTTAATCCAACATGCCTTTGTAATGAAGCCTCCACAAAATCCCAACAGGATGGAGTTCGGAGAGCTTCCGGGTTAGTGAACACAGGGAGACTGGGAGAGAAGGTCACCTGGAGAGGATGTGCAAGCTACGCGCCCCTTCCCCGTACATTGCCCTGTGCATCTCTTCCACCTGGCTGTCCTGTTATAATAAACCAGTAATCTAGTAAATAAAACAGTTCTTTTGGTTCTGTGAGCTGCTCTAGCAAATTAATCAAACCTGAGGAGGAGGTCGTGGGAACCTCTGATTAATAGCCAGTCTGTCAGAAGTACAAATAATAACAGGGCACCTGGGTCTCTCAGTTGGTTAAGCATCCGACTTGGGCTCAGGTCGTGATCTCGCGGTTCATGAGTTCGAGTGTCGGACTCTGCTGACAGTTCGGAGCCTGCTTCAGATTCTGTGTCTCCCTCTCTATCTGCCCCTCCCCGGCTCACACTCTGTCCCTCTCTCTCTCTCTCTCAAAAATAAACAGTAAAAAAAAAAAAAGTACAGTAACAACACAGGCTTGTGACTGAAGGCTGAAATGGGGGGAAAGAGCAGCCTTGTAGGACTGATTCCTTAACCTGTAGAATCTGATTTCCAGGTAGATAATGTCCTCCCAACATTGGAATTGCTGTCAGAACCTTTTAACGACCTTAATAAGATAGAAAGTAAAATTGTGGAGACAGGAGCATCTGGCCCCAAGCAACACAAGGGATGATTAAATAGCTTTCCAAGAGAAAATGAGAAGCACTTTTTTTTTAAATTTTTTTTTCAACGTTTATTTATTTTTGGGACAGAGAGAGACAGAGCATGAACGGGGGAGGGGCAGAGAGAGAGGGAGACACAGAATCGGAAACAGGCTCCAGGCTCTGAGCCATCAGCCCAGAGCCTGACGCGGGGCTCAAACTCACAGACCGCGAGATCGTGACCTGGCTGAAGTCGGACGCTCAACCGACTGCGCCACCCAGGCGCCCCTGCACTTTTTTTTTTTTAAATGTAATCTCCACACCCAATGTAGGACTCAAACTCATAACCCCAAGATCAAGAGTCGTATGTTCCACTGACTGAGCCAGCCAGGCGCCCCAGCAAAAACTTATTTTTTGCCCCTGTGAAGGAGGTAGAAAGATGGGACTGGAAGTGAAATAAGGAGGAGAAAGTTGTCAGCAAGATGGTGTGTGACTAGAAACAATCTGAGTTGAAGCAGCAGGTGGAATCTCCCAATGGCGTGGCTCTGTATGCTTGAAGATGGGATGGCAGAAAGACAATTAAGCACAGATGAACCTAATAGTTATTTTGAACTTCTCTGCATTTCTTTGATGTAACCACTTTCTGTTTATTTGCATCCCATCCAATCTTCAGAAAAATCTCCTTACAGTACAGGAACCCTCCCACTCTGCCAGCAGCGGTGTAATTGCAGAGCAGTTTGGTAGTATTTATCTAGTGAAGCACAAGACGCACATGCCCTTTTACCTGGCAATTCTGCTCCTGGGTTTTTACAGAGAAACTCTTGCACATGTGCACCAGGAAACATGTACAAGAATGTTTGGTCTTTGCAATAAATACAGGAAATTTCGAAAAACCTCAGCTGTCTACAAGTAGTACTTTAGGTAGATGAATTTAAAATAAAATGCTAGGTACCAGTTAATATAAATGAACTAATATTTAATATCTATACTAGGGGCGCCTGGGTGGCTCAGTCGGTTGAGCGTCTGACTTCGCCTCAGGTCATGGTCTCGCGGTCTGTGAGTTCGAGCCCCGTGTCAGGCTCTGTGCTGACAGCTCAGAGCCTGGAGCCTGCTTCAGATTCTGTGTCTCCCTCTCTCTCTGACCCTCCCCCCATTCGTGCTCGGTCTCTGTCTCAAAAATAAACATTAAAAAAAATAATAATATCTATACTAATATATATCTATATGTATCATCAAAGATAGATCTCAAAACACATTGCATAAAAAGGCAAGTTGCAGAGCATAAAACACAATACCATTTTGTGCATTTTATTTGTATTTAATTTTTTAAAGATTTTATTTTTTTAGTGTTTATTTTTTGAAAGGGAGAGAGAGAGAGAGCACAAGCAGGGGGGTGCAGAGAGAGAGGGAGACATAGAATCCAAAGGAAGCTCCAGGTTCTGAGCTGTCAGCACAGAGCCAGATGCAGGCCTCGAAACCACAAACCAGGAGATCATGACTTGAGCTGAAGGCAGATACTTAACTGACTGAGCCATCCAAATGCCCCTAAAGATTTCATTTTTAAGTAATCTCTACACCCAACTTGGGGCTCAAGTTTACAACCCCAAGATCAAGAGTTGCATACTCTACCTACTTGAGCCAGCCAGGCACCCCTTTTGTGCGCTTTAAGTCCACGCAAAACAGTGTGATAAGCATTTATGGATACATTAAATGCAGTAAAATTATAAAAACACGATTTGGAAGGACACCAAATTCCTGATGGTGAATTCCTCTGGGGAGGGACGTGTACAGAGATTTCACTTTTAACCCTACTAGTTTAAAAACAGCAAATACTATAAAATGAAGATGATAAAATGAGAACATTAAATTCTGAGAGTTAGAGGGCATGGGTGTCTGTTAGATTATGTTCTGCTCTTTTGTGTATTTAAAATTTTTTACCAACTGAGAAAAAAAATCTAATTATACCCATGAATGCTTTCTATGATTTGGGTGGTTATTTGCCCAGGTGTGTGGCAGACGCACAGTGTCCAGGTGTGGACCAGGTGTGGTTCACATCTGGGTCACAGAGATTCATGCTGGAACCAGGCCCCTACAGGCACATGTTACTGAGCATGTGAGCTCTCTGGAGATTTCAAACTCTTGGAGAGTGCTCTGTGGACCCATAGACTGTGAACATGGAATCAAGTCAATCTTACTGAGATCACCCATGGTGAGAGACTCTAAGGGTACATCTGGGTTACATGTATAATTGTTAACAGGCATTGACACCAATGGTAAGCTGGTCTTATCAATTACATGAATGGTGGGAAAAAAGTCTTCTAGCAAAACAAAAACAAACAACACACCCAGAAAAAAACTCTTCTCGCTTTGCTAATTTTCCAGTGTCTATGATCAGGCTAGATATCGATGCATATCTTGGCAAATTTTTTTTTCCAGTCATTTAGAAAATTAACTCTACCCATTGCATCCAAATGCTTTGGTAGAGCCCTGAAACTATACACACACAGACACACACATTTTTTTTTTTTTTTGAAGTTTATTTATTTTCAGAGAAAGAGAGAGAAAGCATGAGCAGGGGCAGTGGGCAGGGGAGAGAGGGACAGAGAGAATCCCAAGGAGGCTCCATGTGGCCAGCACAGAACCCACCTCAGGGCTCCACCTCAGAAACCTTGAGATCATGACCTGAGCCAAAATCATGAGTCGAACACTCAACCAACTGAGCCACCCAGGCACCCCCACAGAAAAAGATTTTTGTGTGGGAGTTGATGTGTGGGAATTAACAAAGGGGTGAGATGTCACATGTGGTTAACATAGTGCAGAATTGTAACAGCTAACATTATATAGGTCTATGTTCTGGGTGCTTTACATACAATGAACTCACCTCATCTTTATACCAACCTTAACAGACAGGTGTTATTATTATCATCTCCATTTTACAGATGAGGAAACTGAGGTCCAGAGAGGTTAGCTCATCCAAGATCATACCTAGAGTAAGTATTGGAACCAAGATTCAAACGCAGAAAGTTCGTGCCCAGAGTCCACACTCTTAACCACTGAACCTCACCATCTTTCCAAACAGACGTACCAGAAGCCTGGAGTCGAAGGTGCACAAAAGTGATCCATACAATCCACAGGACTTTCTCTAGCACTTTCTAACAGACATTGTTCTGAGTACTTATTAAGTATGAACTTGCAAAAAAGGGCAAATGGGAGATTGGAACCTATCTTGGGTCATTCTCAAAGGGCTGGCAGACCCAGCTAAAATGTAGGTTGTGTACCTTATCTCGTTGACTCCTTCTAGCTACTTTCTGAAATTGGCATTATCCCCATGAACAGATGTGAAAACCTAGCATCAGGGAGGTGACATTCCCTGCCCAAGATCACAGGAATGTGAGAGGTTCACCTCATGAAGCTGCTATTTGAATTCACATCTGTCTGCTTCCACAACCAAGCTTCCTTAGCCTCCTACAATTTAAAGTGTCCTCAAGGTAAAGAGGCTGCCGGTGCCCAATGCCAGGAGGAGGGAAGCAAGCAAGTTGTTTGCAACAGTTTGTCAGATTAACGAGGCAGTCACTGGTTCATTCAAGCGGCTAAACGGCATCTAAACATGTTTCAGAATCATTTAGAGGCTTCAGAGATGGTTCCCCCGAGACTAGAGTCTGCATCCGCACAGAGCGACAGGGCACGACAAGAAATGCGGTGATTGAACTTAGTACGTAGCTTCCCCAACCGACAGACCACCTCTGCTAAGTTCTGCTAAATTCTCTGCTTTAGTTCTCTGCCAAAGCGTTGACGAATACAGCCATGGGAATAAAAGGGCTGGGAACTGGCTTACAATGACACCCACATTTCATTCCTAAGCTCCAAAGCCAGTCTACCATGAAACACTCAAGGTCTCAGCATGGGCTGCCAGAGAGGTCAGGCAGGTGGTAGTTTCACAGGCTAAGCAATCCTCCTTCAGGACTGGAGACATAGGGAACAGAAAGAGCCCCCCTCCCCACGCCATAGATGGAATCAGATGCAAGCTGCCTCTCAAGGATACAGGCCAAGAAGGGGACCTGGTATATGGAACAGGGAAACTGAGTCAAACTACATTATGGAAGAGTACAAGCTGAAGTTTCGTGAGTGTCCCAGTTATAACTGCTGCATAACCAAACACTCAAAATATAGTGGCTTGAGACAGAAATCATGTATTTTTTCTCATGAGCCTACAATCTGAACAGGGCTCAGGAGGGACAGCTCACTTTTGCTTATGCAGTGTTGGCTGGGACAGCTCCACTGAGTCTTGTGGACCAATTTCCACAAGGGCTCACCCACATGGCTGGCAAGTTGGTGCTGGCTGCCAGTTCCTCTCCATGTGGACGTCTTCTCAAAGCTCCTTGGGTTGCCTCACAGCATGGTGGCTGGGTTTCATGAATGAGAGTTCCAAAAGACAGGAAGTAGAAACTGAGTTTAAGGCCTGTGCCTAGAAACTGGTACATCATTTCTACCATTGGTCAAGCATTTACAGAGCCCAGACTCAACGGGAGGGGATATAGATCCCACCACTAGTTAAAAGGAGTATCAAAGAATTCGGGGGCTATATTTTAAAACTGCCACAGTGAGAACTTCCCCTTGTATCCTAGTACACAGGGAAAGCATGGCAAAAAAGTCTCATTTTATCTGCCTTTTCTAATTCGTTATGGGAAATAGCTGGATATTGCAGTGAGGATTCAGAACATCTCCAAAGGGGTGGGTCCAGATTCCATCTCTGGAAACCACCTTCCGTCTTGTCTCTCCATTGCTTCAGAAACTTCATTTCATTTATTCATTCATGCATGTATGCATTTCTTCATTCTTACATTGATTTAGGCGATACTTGTTCAGCACCAATTCTGCTCAAATACAGTGATGGTAAATAAAGCAGATATGGAAACTGCACCAGTGGAACCTACATACAGTGGTGGAGTCAGACAATAAGCAGGTAAACAAACAAATATGTAATTTAAATTGTGATAAGTGCTTTGAAGGAGCCCAAAGCGGGCACTACTGAGGGCTATGCAGAAGCCTAGCCAGGATAACCATCAGTAATGGACAAGCAGCCACGGGACTACAGAGACCAGTCTTTTTTTTTTTTTTTTTTTTAATATTTATTTATTTTTGAGAGAAAGAAGGAGGGAGGGGCAGAGAGAGAGGGAGACAGAAGATCTGAAGTGGGTTCTGCACTGACAGCAGAGAGCCGGATGCAGGGCTGGAACTCATGAACCATGAGATCACGACCTGAGTCGAAGTCGGATGCCACCCAGGAGCCCCCAGAGACCAGTCTTTAACAGAGACCAGTCTTTGACATGGTGATGCAGTGAGAAACAATGTAGTGAACTGATCAGAGTTTCTAGTTCTCTCTGTGGGTGGCATTGGAACTGGACCAATGCTCTAAACCCAAACTATTCCCTAGGCTTTGAAAATCCAGGGATCAGGGGAAGCCTAAAGAGGGAGATTTTGGCCCTTATACAAATAAGGGCATGAAAGGATTTGAATGAGTGGAAAATTAAAAAGAGTGGCCTTATTTGTGCCCTCAATCTGGCAATTAGGTCACTCTGGTTTTCCAGTTTATTTTTTACTTTTTTAAGAATAAGACATTTTTCTTTTACTTTCACTCTTTCCTTCCTAAAGGCTTTTCCTTTCTTTATGTAGATTCAAGTTTCTGACCTATACCATTGTCATTCTCTAAAGAACCTCTCTTTTTTTTTTTTAATTTTTTTAAGGTTTATTTATTTTTGAGAGAGAGACAGAGTGCAAGCGGGAGAGGGGCAGAGAAAGAGAGGGAGACACAGAATCTGAAGCAGGCTGCAGGCTCTGAGCTGTCAGCACAGAGCCCGATGTGGGGCTTGAACCCACGAAATGCGAGATCGTGACCTGAGCTGAAGTCTGGTGCTTAACCGACTGAGCCACCCAGGCACCCCAAAGAACCTCTCTTAATACTTCCTGCAAGACATATCGACCGGCAGCACATTTCTTCAATTTTGGCTTATTTCTCTGTTGTGAAGGATAATTTGACAGGTACAGATTTCAAGGTTGGTAGGGTTTTCTCTCAACCCTTTAAAATTTTAATTCCGTTACAGCTAACATACAGTGTTATATTAGTTTCAGGTATATAATATAGTGATTCAACCATTCTATACATTCCTCAGTGGTCATCACAGAAGGTGTACTCTTTAAAATTTTTTTTAAGTTTATTTATCTATTTTGAGGTTGGGGAGGGGCAGAGAGGGGGAGAGAGAATCCCAAGTCAGCACGGGGCTCGACATGAGGCTTGAACTCAGGAACCGCCAGATCATGACCTGAGCTGAAATCGAGAGTTGGACACTTAACTGAACCACCCAGAGGCCGCACAATAAGTGTACTCTTATTCCCCATCACCTATTTCACCCATACCTCCATCTCCATCCCCTCTGTTTGTTCCCTATAGTTGAGTCTCTTTTTTGGTTTCTTTTTTTAAAATTTGTTTCTTAATTTCCATATATCAGTGAAATCACATGGTATTTGTCTTTCTCTAACCAACTTAATTCACTTAGCATTATACTCTCTAGATCCATCCATGTTGTTGCAAATGACAAGATTTCATTCTTTTTATAGGAATAATATTCCATTGCATATATATGCCACATCTTCTTTATCCATTCTTTTATCAATGGATGCTTAGGTTGCTTCTATAATTTGGGTATTGTAAATAATGCTGCAATAAACATAGGAGTGCATATCTCTTTGAATTGGTGTTTTCACATTCTCTGGGTAAATATCCAGTAGTGCAATTACTGGATGCTATGGTAATTCTATTTTTAATTTTTTGAGGAACCTCCATAATGTTTTTTACAATGGCTATACCAGTTTGCATTCCCATCAGCAGTGCAAGAGGGTTCCTTTTTCTCCACATCCTTGCCAACACTTGCTTATTGTGTATATTTTGTTTCATTTTGTTTTTAGCCATTCTGACAGGTATGAGGTGATATCTCATGGTGGTTTTGATTTGCATTTCCTCAGGCATGAGCGATGTTGAACATCTTTTCATGTGTCTGTTGGCCATCTGTATGTCTTCGGAGAAATGTCTGTTCAAGTTTCCTGCCCATTTGTTAATTGGATTATTTAGTTATTCCAGTTTAAAAATCTCAGGCACATGACGTACTGAGACCCTAGCGACTGGTGAGTGAGGAATCTAGTTATAAACTGGAAAGGCTGGACAGGCTATGGGATGGGAAAAAAATGATTCAGTTGAGTCTGTCCTGGGGCTGGAGTTATTGACTTCTCCAATTTAGGGCAGAATTTCCCTTTGGTAACTGGAAGAGGACTAAGCCTGCAGTAGATGTCACAAAGTCTCAGTTGTAGGGCAGGAAAGAGGCAGAAATAGAAAACAGGCAGAGGATAATGGATATTTCATGATACCATTTTGTTAGGAAGCCAAAAAAATTGGAATAGAAAAGGCATTGGGATGGGGTGCCTGCGTGGCTCTGTCGGTTAAGTGTCCAACTTCAGCTCAGGTCATGATCTCACTGTTTGTGGGTTCAAACCCTGTGTTGGGCTCTGTGCTGACAGGTCAGAGCTTGGAGCCTGCTTTGGATTCTGTGTCTCCCTCTCTCTCTCTCTGCCCCTCCCCTGCTCGAGCTCTATCTCTGTCTCTAACTTTCTCTCAAAAAAAAAAAAGTAAATAAAAACATTAAAAAAATAAAAATAAAAAGTCATTGGCATATGGGCAATAAAGGCAACTACTCGCAGATGTGATAATCATTTGGGTTTAATCTGGCTGCAAGTAATAGGAAATCTAACTAAAATTGCTCATGTAAAAGGAGACGTTATTGGCTCCCGGTCCAAATGTGTCTGGCTTCAGGTGTAGCTTGATCAGGAGATCAGATGAGCTCACCAGATCCCAGTTCCCTCTACCTCTTCTCTGTGACTCTTCAGTTGCTGGCTTCAGTGCCAGGCCTCATATGGTAGCAAGAAGGCAGTAGAGGACCCAGCTCTCTTATATACTTTTAGGTTGTACATACTGCAGGAAACAGAATCTCCTTTCCAGAATCCCAAGTCTCACTATATCTCATTTGCTTTGGCTGGGCCATGTGCCCATCCATGAACCAACTGTTGGGGCCAGAGGAGTGAGATGTGCTAAGTCAGGAGGTTTCATCCCCAGAGTGGAGGGTAAATTCAGTTTCATAAGATTCCATGTGGAGTGATGATGATGTGGAGTGTTTTCTCAGAGGAAAATCGGGGTAATACTAGAAGGAGGATGATGGGTATAGGGTACACATGTGAGCTCCAGAAAGACTGTGTCTGAAAGTGAGAACAGGACTGTCCCTAGGGCACATGGGGCCCTTGACAAATGCTTCGGGGAGCCCTGCCTATCTAAACAATTTGACTATAAATATAAAATTCCTGGGCCCACATGACATATAGTGAATTATTGAGAAGACTCTGAATAATGGGTATGGAAGTGGCACTTATGTTTATTGTTCAATCAGCACACATGGAGATTCTTTGTGGTACCCATCTCTTCCTGTTCTTTATTGTCAAATGTGCTGCTCCAGGCTGTTATATCTCCCACTATGAGAAAACAGGCATCAACTGTTATGGCTTAAAATGCCATACTCTTCAGACCCTGTTTCTACTGAAACAATATAGATCTTGCTTCTGCATTTCCCTAATACCATTTATTTAATGCTTGTTACACCATTGCTCATGGGGCTGCGTCATCCACTGTGCAGCCAGTCAATATTGGCTTCCACGGACTCCCTGAAAGGTAGTGCCTCATGTCCGACTCTTGATTTTGGCTCAGGTCATGATTTCTCAGTTCATGAGATTGAGCCCCACATCAGGCTCTGCGCTGGCTGCTCTGCACAGTTTGGGATTCTCTCTCTCTCCCTCTCTCTCTGCTCCTCTCCTGCTTGCCTCTTTCTCTCTCTCTCAAAATAAATAAACATTTACATTTTTTTAACGTTTATTTATTTTTGAGACAGAGAGAGACAGAGCATGAATGGGGGAGGGGCAGAGAGAGAGGGAGACATAGAATCGGAAGCAGGCTCCAGGCTCTGAGCCACCAGCCCAGAGCCCAACGTGGGGCTCGAACTCACGGACCGCGAGATCGTGACCCGGGCTGAAGTTGGACGCTTAACCGACTGAGCCACCCAGGCGCCCCAAAATAAATAAACATTTTAAAAAATGATGAGTTGTCCTGTTACCAAAAAAAAAAAAAAAAAAAAAGGTAGTGCTTCATTGATGATAGCTACTGATGGAAGTCTTACCCAGGGTATGAGGAATCTGTGAATGATAATTCGTTTCTGGTCACACTGAATTTACCATTTGGAATTTTATAGTGTCCAACCATGTCTTCTCTTGAACTCTTTGAGCTGGAATCACTGCATTCCCAAAATGCAATCTATGTCAATGTTGACCTCACCCCTGCCTGCTACACACCATTCCCGGCAGAGAGCATAGATGAGGGAACCATGGGTGGAACAAGAACAGGACCATTTGTGTAAAGAACGTTTGTCCTCAGCTTAAGACTAACCCAGAAGAGTAGGATTTGCCTTATCAATCAGAGGCAAGAAGGGACATTGATAAGAAGGGCCCACTGGCAGTGTAGAACAAGAAGCAGGCACACAACTACACTCAGAAAACTGACACATGACCCAAAGCTTGCAGAAGGGGCTGGGTCCAACAGAAGAAAGCACATAGGATAAGGACACCTGCTGCTACCCTACTACCCATGGGTGCTGCAGACCAGTGGTGACACTGTAGTTGGAACATAAATGGGCAAGAGCCAACGCACAGGCCCATAGCTGTGCGTCAAACCCAAAGGTCAGTGGTAGACCATTAATAGACCAGAACTCTGAACCCCTTCCTGTGTCTGATATGAGAGTCACCTAAAATCTGTGTCAGTGTCATTCAGCAGACGCAATCTTACACGATGCCACAAAAGAAATAACACACCAGCCACAAGGAGTGATCTGCTCCTACACCATCCTTCTGAAGCAGGTTCTAGCCACAAGACCCTCGGAACACCCCATAGTCATGATCCTGGATCTTCTCAGATCATCTGGTCAAATCCGTAAGTGTGGTAGAGGGTTAGAGACCACTTCAAAAGAGGGGGAGAAAGAGGAACAAGAACCCACGTGGACCCCCAGTTCAGGTGCAGGAAGCCCCACCTAGATGACACTGCCAGTCCTAGCCAGTCCTAGACCCCAGAGTGGTTCTTAGAAAATTCTGAGGGAGGTGTTTCTGGCGACCAAGATTTAACACAGGATAAGGTCTGGGTGTAGGGTACCAGGCCTGAATACCACTGCTAGCCCCACCTAGTTTGACACCAGGAGAGGACATCCTTTGAGGAACGCCCTCCAAAGCACGAGGCCCCTAAGGCATAAGCCTGGAGCAGGGGATCCCCCTTGCCTGCGCCTCAGGGCAGTACTGAGTGGGAACCAATCACCTGTGGAAGCCAGATTCAGAGTTCAGCTTGAGACATGTACCGAGCACTTGCTAAGTGCCAGGCACCAGGTGGGGACAAACTGGAAATCTGTGAAGCCACAGCGCGTTGCACATTGCAGTGTTGCCAGAGCAATCACCCACTAGTTGCATGGCACTGCTCCACTCCTGTCCAGTACATTCCAAATTGCCTGAAATAGGGAGCAGCCCCGTGCGTCCGGGGACCTGTTTACACCTCACTGCATCCACTATTTCATTTCATTCTGATAAATATGAAATAACAGGAAGTACTGAGGTTTATCTCATGTATTCCAGTCGTTTGTTTATACCTCATTAGTTTTTATTTTATTATTTTTTTAATGTTTATTTATTTGTGAGAGAGAGAGAGAGAGAGAGAGACAGCATGAGTGGGGGAGGGGCAGAGAGAGGGAGACAGAATCTGAAGCAGGATCCAGGCTCTGAGCTGTCAGCACAGAACCCAACATGGGGCTCGAACTCGTGAATCGGAAGACCATGACCTGAGCTGAAGTTAGACACCTAACCGACTGAGCCACCCAGGCGCCCCTACACCTCATTAGTTTTTAGAGAGAGCTATTGGGTGGAGGGTGGGGAGTGTGGAGACAGTGTCTCCACAGAGAAGCCTAGAGAGTGTCTCCTGAGGAGCCCAGCCCAGAACTGGGGCTTGTCAGTGAAAAGAATCCTCTTTCCATCCACTCGAGTTCCTTTCAGACCTTACGCCTTAGTAAAGACCCTGATGGTTACAGGGAGAAAATTCAAAAAATGAGACTCTCAAGGGCTCAAGGGAGGAGGCAGAGAAAACCACTAGTCAGGTAACTATGGCACTCTTGTTCAGCTGAGAACAGGAAGCAAGCTGAGGACGGGGCTGAACAGCATGGAAACCAGAGGAGAGCTCCCGGGGCAGAAGAGGAGAGAGACGTGAGCAGTGAGGAAAGGCACAGATGGGAGAAGCTCAATTAGTACCTGATGTGTGATGTGAGAGGCACAGCCTCTGCTCCTGTCTCCTGGGGGATCTTCAGTAAAAGATTTTTTTTTTTTCCCATTAAAGTCCCGTGGCAGCCTTCACTGTGCCTGATCCTTCATTCTCAAAGCTCCACCGACACAAGGACTTGGGGGGGGTGTGTTAGTTTCCTTGGGCTGCCATAGCCAATAACCACAAACTTCCTGCCTTAAAACAACAGAAACTTATTTTCTTACCTTTCTGGAGGCCGGAAGTCTGAGATCAAGGTGACATCAGGGCCTGGCTCCCTCGGAAAGCTCTAGGAGAGGATCCTTCCCTGCTTCTTTCAGATCCTGTGGCCCCGGGGCATCCCTTGACCTGTGGCCACATCATTCCATCCTCTGGCTCCACCTCTGTCTCTTTGCTTTCTTCTCTCTGTTTTCTCTTCTTCTGTTTCTTTTCTTTTCTTTTCAAGATTTTAAGTAAACTCTACACCCAACATGGGCTCCAATTTACAAGTTCAAGAGTCGCATGCTCTACCAACTGAGCCAGCCAGATGCCCCTCATCTGTTTCTTATCAGGACACTTCTCATTCTTTGGATTTGGGGCTCACCCAGAAGATCCAGGATGATCTTATGATAGGGAAAGATAGGATTCAGTCAGCAGAAAGGTCCCCGGGTGGGGAAACACACAGATTTTAAAACATTTCTTCTGGGAAAAGCTAACCTCGATCAAACTCCCTCAAGCATAAAGTTCCTCTTAAGAATGTGACAGACAACACCTACTTCACCTCAGGTTTCCCTCAGGAATTTAACAAAAGACCTAACTAAAAATAAGTAGTAGACCACAAAACATATGACCCACAAGGAACAGTATGGCCATACATCACCCCTCACACAATCAAAAAGGAGTGACTGGCATTTAGAGTTACCTAGCCACTAAGGGTAGAACCTGAGAAGAAATGAGGCGGAACAAAAGGGGCCCACCCAAACCCTATAAAACAAAGTCCCATGCCTATTGTCATGGGCATTCACATTTGAAGCTCTGCAGAGAGCTTTCATGCTATTCTTACCCACTAATCTTATACTGTAATAAACTTGTTTGCTGTTCATTAAAAAAAATTTTTTTTAAATGTTTGTTTATTTTTTGAAGGAGACAGAGATAGAGCATGAGTGGAGGAGGGGCGGTGAGAGAGGGAGAAAGAATCTGAAGCAGGCTCCAGGCTCTGAGCTGTCAGCACAGAGCCCAGTGTGGGACTCGAACCCACAGACCATGAGATCATGACCTGAGCTGAAGTTGGACGCTCAACCGACTGAGCCACCCAGGTGCCCCTGTCTGCTGTTCATTTTATTCTGTGTCCTCCTCTTCATTCTTCCAAGAGGCGAGACAACAAATCCCAGCTGTTAAGGTAAAAAAAAAAAAAAATCCTGTAACAATCTCATCTCAAAATCCTTAGTTACATCTGCAAAGCCCCTTTTTCCAAATTAGGTCACATTCACAGGTTCTGTGGATTAGGATGTGAATATATCTTTTTAGGGGAGCCACCATTCAACCCATTCTTGGGGTACCAATGATCCTAAAGATGTGGGGGAAAAGGAAAGGCAGTGACATCACAGAATGAACAAGATCTTTAAACTGAGCATTAGACATCACTGTGGCCAGTGTTCCCCACCTGGGAATATCTTACTGGATACCTGGCTCTTTTTCACCCTGGCTGTTGCCAAGTTCTCTCTTCCAATCTCCCCTCTATATGCTGTGTACAAAAAGTCCATTGAAACAAAGTGCTAAATAGAGGTTGGAAGGCAAATATCTATGAGGCAAATACAAAAGAGTACTTAGGTAAAACTGAAAATCCATGTTGCTTAATCAGGAACAGGAGAACAGCAAGGTTGGCCCCTCAGCAGGTATCCCGTTGCAAAATCAATAGTTTTCTTGAAATATTTTCCCAAACAAAAGATCAATTCTTTCTCAAGGAAGAATTCTAACATCTGCCTATAGAGTGCAATAAGCACAAAGTGCTTCTAAAATAATGAGATTTCTCCCAGCACCTGTAATCCAGGAAACTGTCAATCTGATCTTGCAGAGAATTTCGACTTCCCCGGCTCCTTGTTCAGCAAGGGATTTTGCAGAGACCAGAATTCTCAGTACAGGGAACATTCCATTAGGCTGTGCTCATTTTTCTCTTTAGGCCTTCAAGCAATAGTCCCAAACAGAAAAGCAACTCTAGCTTATTTATGTCTGTTATTTTTGAATGTAGAGTTATGTGGGGGAAAGGATATCCCCTCTCTGGGCTTTGTTTTTCTGTCATTAAAGTCTGGTATCGTGGCTTACATTAAGAAATAGATATTTGGGGGACGCCTGGGTGACTCAGTCAGTTAAGTGTCCGACCTCGGCTCAGGTCATGGTCTTGCGGTGAGTTTGAGCCCCGCATTGGGCTCTGTGCTGACAGCTCAGAGCCTGGAGCCTGCTTCGAATTCTGTGTCCCCCTCTCTCCTGCTCCTCACTCACTCACGCTCTGTCTCTCTCTCAAAAATAAATAAACATTTAAAAAAGGAAATTTAAAAAAAAAGAAATAGATATTTGGTCCTCCAGCACAGACCTTCTAAAACCCTTGGAATTTCCCAAAAGGTAAGTGCCAGAAAGGTAAAAGCAGCATCTTTTGTTATTCATAACAAGCTCCTTTCCATCACACCTGAGTTTATGCTGATGCTGACTTTTGAAAAGCCCCCGTGGATGGGGGCTGGTTTCCAGGGAGCCAACAATTAGAAGATTGGAACTTTCAGCCCAAAGCTCGATGGAGAGGAGAGGGGCTGGACATCCAGTCCCATTACCAATGGCCCATCACCAATGGCCCAAATCACTTGGACACTTCAACCCTGTCCAAGTGATGAAGCCTCCATAAAAACCCAGGATGGGGTTTAATGAGATTCTGGGCTGGTGACCATGTGAAGGTATGGAGAGAGTGTGTTACCTTCTCACCCTCTCCCCACCGACCTTTACCTATGAATCTTCATCTGGCCTTTCATTTGTATCCTTTAATATCCTTTGTAATAAAGTGGTAATCTAGTAACTGAGCTGGTTTTCTGAGTTCTATGAGCTACTCTAGCAAATTAATTGAATCCAAGAAAGGGGTCATGAGAACCTCCTATTTATAACTGGTTGGCTGGTCAAAAACACAGGTGATAACCTGGACTTTAGATTGGCATCTGAATGGGGAGGGCAGGGACAGACTCTTGGAACTTGAGCACTTCGCCTCTGGGATCTGACACTATCTCCAGATCCTGTCAGAATTGAGTTAAATCTGTAGGACACCAATCAGTGTCCACTGAGAATTGCTTAGTAGTGTTGAAAAAACACACAAGACTAACACAAGGAGAGGGGACCCCCCAGGACATCTGCAGACACAACTCAGATGTTGTTCCTTTTTATCTCTTCTAATATAGGTCTTCCATGTCAGATTTCACTTGAAATAAGTTTGAAGACTAGTGACTTTGATGACTTTTAAGGGCTACCTCCAGGTCTACCCTTTGCTCAAGTCACTTAATAAATATTTGCTGAGCACCGACTCTGTGTGAAGCACTGTTATAGGCACTGGGGCCACAGCAGTGAACAAACAGGCAAACGTCTTATTAAAGAAAAAGAGTCAACAGGCTCAAAATGGAGTTACTTGTGTTAAGCCCCACATCGGCAAACCAAGACTTAATACCTAACCTAACTGCAGTTTCAACCTCTCCCAGGATGTAATCTTAAACCAGTAAATCTGGAATTTCCTGGTCAGCACTAGTGAGGTAATCCATCTGACAAGACCCCTTTCGACTCCCAATGAAAGATGAGGTAATCTGCTTTTTCTTTGTCCATACCTCCTTCTGCCTATCGAAGGGGTTCAGGACAGTCCTCCCTCTCCCCCTACCAAATATGCCACTTTAACATCTGTATTGTTTTGAGCTGAAGGCACTTGAGACCCTTTGGGCTCAAAAGCAACTTTTGTCCCTCCCTTAACTATACAGAAGAATCTAAACTGGGGGTCTTTCCCAGAATAAAAGTTATTAGCAGAGATAAATTTTATGAGTGACCCATCTGTATGGTAGGGCAAACATCTAATTACCAAACATCTGCTCTTATCGCCCCATGAAGTGCATTCCTTCTGTCTGAAATCACAGACCCCACCTCTTTCTCCTTAGCTCAGAATAACATATATCTCATTTTACCTGTCTTCAGAATTTCCATGTCTATATGGATTCCCCGTACATACACTTATTAAATTTGATTTTCTCTCCTGTTAATCTGTCTGTCAATTTGATTCTTAGTCCAACTTTAAGGACCTTTGAGAAGACAGAAATTCTTGCTCCCTGACACTATGAAAATCACTTTGTTCAGTTCTTTAGAACTCTTTTCTGTTTGCTAGATGGGATGCTGCCTGACCCATGAATTGTTGGATAAAGCCAATTTGGTATTTAACTTCACTCAGCTGAATTTTGTTTTTTAGCAATTTCTATCCTCAATAGAGTGTCCACTAGAGTAGGAGGACATGAGATAATTTTCTTTTTAAAGTAAATGGACAGTAGATGAGAAAGTGATGGGTGCTCTGGAGAAGAATCAAAGTGAGGGTGTGTGCAGTGTTTAAAAGGGGGTCAGGGAGGAGCACCTGGGTGGCTCAGTTGGTTCAGTGATTTTGGCTCAGGTCATAATCTCATAGTCGGTCGTGGGATTTAGCTCCTCATCGGGCTCTGCACTGAGTGTGAAGCCTGCTTAGGATATATTCTCTCTCTCTCTCTCTCTCTCTGCCCCTCTCTCCTGCTAGTGCACATGTGCTCTCTTTCTCTCTCAAAAAAAAAAAAAAAAAAAAAAAAGATGTGAAAACAAACACAAAAGGGTGATAGGGAAGGGAAGACTCTGTTGAAAGGCAGCATCGGGGAGCCTGGGTGGCGCAGTCGGTTAAGCGTCCGACTTCAGCCAGGTCACGATCTCGCGGTCCGGGAGTTTGAGCCCCGCATCGGGCTCTGGGCTGGTGGCTCAGAGCCTGGAGCCTGTTTCCGATTCTGTGTCTCCCTCTCTCTCTCTGCCCCTCCCCCGTTCATGCTCTGTCTCTCTCTGTCCCAAAAATAAATAAACGTTGAAAAAAAATTTAAAAAAAAAAAAAAAGAAAGGCAGCATCAGAGCCAACTTGAGGGACGTGAGATATGAGACTTGAGGGATCTCATAGTAGTAAATACTGCCTATTATTTTTAATAGTTATGTGTTTATTGCAAGTATTTTTGGTTTTCATTTTTGGTGATGATCTATAGTTATCTTTTAAAATGAAAGTTTTTATTTATTTTTTTTTATTTTTTTTTTAAACGTTTATTTATTTTTGGGATAGAGAGAGACAGAGCATGAACGGGGGAGGGGCAGAGAGAGAGGGAGACACAGAATCGGAAACAGGCTCCAGGCTCTGAGCCATCAGCCCAGAGCCCGATGCGGGGCTCGAACTCACGGACCACGAGATCGTGACCTGGCTGAAGTCGGACGCTCAACCGACTGCGCCACCCAGGCGCCCCTAAAATGAAAGTTTTTAAGTGTACAAAGTGGGAATTGATTTAAGTACAGTACTAAGTAAATTAGCAGTAGCAATATGCACAGTGTGAGGCATCCCAATAGGATGGGGGCCAACAGCGCAGTGCAGGGTTGGAAGGGGTGGCAGTGAAAGGATTCACCTGAGAAAGAACAGAGGCGCAGAAGTTTACTGAATACACCACAGGGGAGCGGTGGGCTGGACGGCTAGGGTGGTGGGGCACAGTTGTAGGGCAGAGTGAGAGAGTGCAGAGATTATGGAATTTTTTGGTTATCTTAGGAAGCTCGTTGTAACTGGTCAGTTAGGGCCTATGGTTATTTCGAGGTGGGTCCCTTAATGAGCCTGTTTGCATTCAGCTTGCTGTTCACTGTGGGCCTTTTTGCCTTGGTTAAGTTTCCATTGCTCAAGCTTGTTGCCTACAAGCAACCTCTACATATAGCAAATATGAAGGTGATTCCCAAATGCTTGAGGCTGGGAAACACTGACTTTAAAATTCATTAAATTATTGGGGCACCTGTGGGGCACCTGGGTGGCTCAGTTGGTTAAATGTCTGACTTCTGCTCAGGTCATGATCTCGTGTTCGTGGGTTTGAGCCCCGCATCCAGCTCTGTGCTGATGGCTCAAAACCTGGAGGCTGCTTTGGATTCTGTGTCTCCCTGTCTCTCTGCACCTCCCCTGCTTGTGTTCTCTCTCCCCCACACCCGCCGCTCTCAAAAATAAAATAAACATTAAATTTTTTTCATTAAATTATTACTGGTGGTTATTTCCTAGGGTAATTTTTTTTCTTGAAGAACAGTCTCACATCCCTAATAAAAGACACTAAGAAAATGGGAACCCAAGCTTGACACAGGCTTTGCAAGCCACCTCTCAAAAATGCATCCCAGAGTTTGATCAATGTTTACTTCTCACAAAGTCATTGTCCACAAAGACAGAACGTCAGTAGCACAGGCACAGGTAAAGGGTCACCCTGTGATGGCCTATCCAGGCAGGAATGAACCCATCTCTGGTTAAGACACTGTCTTCAAGTCTGGCAGAGCATAAAATCACCTCTTTAAAAAAACTTTTTTTTTAATTTAGAAAGCCCAGGCCCCACCTGAGAACAGTTGCATCAGAATCTCTGAGGGTGGGGTGTGGGCACCTGTGTGCTTTGAAAACTCTCAGGTGATTTCATGCCTGCCTATCCTCTTGCTCCTTGGTATAGAGGAGAAAGTACAGCCTTGAATAAGACAGACCTGGGTTCAAATCCTTCTGCTTGCATGCTGTGTGATCCGAAGCTACTGTTTGATCCTTCTGAGCCCATCTGTACATAGGTGCAGTCGTACCCACCTCTAGGGTGGCTATGATGAAGCACTGACACAGGATTGGCCTTGTGTCCACACAGAGCATGCCAGACAAGGGAGGTTCAGGACCTCCTCGTCCCCTCCTTTCCTCAGTGACACTCCTACCACCCGGAGCTTCACACAGAATAAAGGGGCACTCAGGAGCAAGACCTCAGCTCCCACTCTCAGCTCTCAGACAGCAGTGGTTTGAGCTGATTATTTGGAGGGAGTAACAATGCCTATGAATCAAATCCTTAATTCATTCTTTTTTTTAAAGATTTTATTTTCCACATGCACCCCAATGTTTATAGCAGTGCTATCAACAATAGCCAAAGTATGGAAAGAGCCCAAATGTCCATCGGTGGATGAATGGATAAAGAAGATGTGGGGTGTGTGTGTGTGTGTGTGTGTGTGAATTTGGCCTGTATACACACACACATACACACGCATATACATGCAATGGAATATTACTCGGTAAACAAAAAGAAGGAAATCTTGCCATTTGCAACAATGTGGATGGAACCAGAGGGTATTATGTTAAACGAAATTAGAGAAAGAGAAATGTCACATGACTTCACTCATATGTGGAATTTAAGATACAAAACAGATGAACATAAGGGAAGGGAAGCAAAAACAATATAAACACAGAGAAAGGCACAAAACATAAGAGACTCTTAAATACAGAGAACAAACTGAGGGTTGCTGGAGGGGTTGTGGGGGGGATGGGCTAAATGGGCAAGGGGCATTAAGGAAGACACTTGTTGGGATGAGCATTGGGTGTTATACATAGGGGATGAACCACTAGATTGTACTCTTGAAATCGTTATTGCACTATATGCTAACTAACTTGGATGTAAGTTAAAAAATAAAAATAAATAAATATTTTATTTTTAAATAATCTCTACACCCAAAATTGGCTCAAACTCACAACTCCAAGATCAAGAATCACATGCTCTACCAACTGAGCCAGCCAGGGACTCTTTAATTCATTATTTTCTATTTTTAAATTAATATTTAATTATATCATTTCTGGGGCTCAGTTGGTAGAACATGCGTGCAACTCTTGACCTTGGGGATGTAAGTTTGAGCCCCACCTTGGGCATAGAGATTACTAAAAAAAAAGAAAATTAAAAATAATTTAAAAATATTTAATTATATCACCTCTAATTAAGTCACTGCCTTTAAAAAAAATTCCACTAAAATTAACATACAGTATTATATTAGTTTAAGTTGTATAAGAGTATTTCAACTATTCTATACATTCTTCAGTGCTCATTGTAAATGTCCTCTTAATCCCCATCACCCCTTTCACCCATCCCCCACCCACCTCTGCTCTGATAACATCAGTTTGTTCTCTATAGTTAAGAGTCTGTTTCTTGGTTTGTCTCTTTTTTCCTTCGTTCATTTCTTGATTTTCATATTTGAGTGAAATCATATGGTATTTGTCTTTCTCTTTTTTGTTTTTAATTCATGTATTTATTTTGAGAGAGAGAGCAGGAGCAGGGGAGGGGCAGAGAGAGGGAGAGAGAATCCCAAGCAGGCTCCGTGCTATCAGCGCAGAGCCCAACATGGGGCTCAATGAGATCATGACCTGAGCTGAAATCAAGGGTCAGATGCTTAACCAACTGAGCCACCTAAGCAGCCCCTCTCCTTTTTTTATTAGAACATTATAAATAAAGCACAAATCTTCTTTGCCCAACTCACATAATCCTGGTCCCTGCCCCTTTCCCAATATTGAATTTGGCAAGTGCCTTCCAGAACTTTTAAGAGTACACTTACACTCAGGGGGTGCCTCGGGTGCCTGTCTTAGTCGGTTAAGTGTCCAACTTCAGCTCAAGTCATGATCTTGCAGTTCATGGGTTTAAGCCCCACATCTGGCTCTGTGCTGACAGCAGCCTGGAGCCTGCTTCAGATTCTATGTCTCCCTCTGTCTCTCTCTGCCCCTCCCCACACTCATGCTCTATCTGTCTGTCTCTCTCTCTCTCAAAAGTAAATAAACATTGAAAAAATTTTTTTTAATTTTTAAAATTTTACACATTTTATAGAAACTCATTCACTCAGTAGTGGAATGAGCACTGAATTGGGAGTCAGTGGGCTTATTGCCTGGCACCTCTGAATCTTAGGCTCTCCATCCTAGGCACAGTCTCTGTCCCTTGCCTGCTGTGACTCTCACTTTAACCATTTCACCTGCCTTGTCACCGAGCTCCTGTCTCCTGCTGGGTCTCTGGTTTCTCCCACTCTACCCTTAATACCAGCCACCATGCCATTCTCCTGCTTAAAATTCTCCACCAGCTGTAGAGCCCAGCCCTGGTGAGGGCAAAGCCTACAGGGGTGAGACGCAGGAGGTCCAGGGGTGGTAGGACAGGCAGGAGCACTGAGAAGTGCCACAGGGGCAGCACAGAATCATGGCAACCTGGGAGTGACCTGCCTGGGAAACCCCCCTGACCACGCACAGACTCTCCATGAAGTCTACCTGAATGTGACTTTTCCCTCCCACCCCACAGTTCTATGTGCTATTTCAGCGCTTTGCACACTGAATTTTAGCACATTATCTTCCTGCCTGTGTCCTCCTCGGCCTGTGAAACTTCTTGGAGGCTAGGAGTGTGTCTCTGAATACTCAGAGACGATGCCCATTTTGGTTGTTCAAGTAATAGATACGAATCAGTGTTTGTTGAAAAAACGATGCACTTGGGCTTGGAGTTTGATGGGCAGAACAGTCCTGGCAGGTAGTCCAGGAAGTCCAACATGTGTGTCAATCAGGAGTTCTGAAGTTGGCAAAGTATAATATAATGGCAGGGGGAAGTCAGACTCCAGTCCTAGAAGGTTTGGTATTTCAATTATCTATTGCCATTTCACAGGCCACGGAAAATCTTTTTTTTTTTTTCCTTCAACATAAGCTCTATGCCCAATGTGGGGCTTGAATTCATGACCCTGAGATCAAGAGTTGCATACTCAACCCATTAAGCCAGCCAGATGTCCTGCCACTGCAAATCTTAATGGCTTAAAACAACGATTTGTTATCTCTTACCATTCCAAGGGATGGCCAGATGCAGCTAGGCAGTTCTTCCACAGGATGTTTGCTGGGTCACTGGTAAATTCAACTGGGAGCTCATCTGGGGCTGGAACCACTGGGGGCTGGCTGGGCCTTACTCTCCTGAGAGTAAGTTGGACTTCTTGCTCAATAACGACACCACCTCAGAAAGGAACAGCAGCATGGGCATTCAGAAATGGGAAGCATTGTTGGTGGTGTTAACCTTAAAAATAAAGCTGCCAATGGGGCTCCTGGGTGGCTGGGTAGGTTAAGGCATCCGACTTGGGCTTCAGGTCATGTTCTTGCTGTGAGCCCGGCATCCAGCTCTGTGCTGACCGCTCTGAGCCTGGAGCCTGCTCAAGATTCTGTGTCTCCCTCTCCCTCTGTCCCTCCCCTGCTCACACTCTGTCTCCCTGACCCTCTCTCCCTCCAAAATAAATAAACATTTTTTTGAAAAAAGATGTAGTATTTATCTATCTCTCAAAAATGAATAAATGTTAAAAATTTTTTTAAATAAAGCTTCCAATTATTTTACCAACAACAAATGCGGTTTGGTTGTTGTTTCTGGAATAGCAGAGAATTGCAACCCGAGAAAAGCAAACTATGACGAAACCATGGGCAAATCCACAGACTAAAGAAGAAGAATGCTCTTTTATAGAGAAAAGGGGCTGTTATAAACAAAAAGTCCATTGGGGTAAACTGGAGTTCCAAGTATAGTGGCTTCTCATTGGCTGAGCTGTGACTGTCTCTCATTGGCTGGGCTGTTGCAGAGGGAAGAGGAAAGCCAGACAGTGGATAGGGAAGTAGTATCCAGGTGCAAAGCCTATCTCTTCCTGTTGAGTCTGCAATTGACCACAGGTGAGAGGGCACAAGAGCTCCCTGTCCAGGTCTCCTGATTTCATTTTATTTATTTATTTATTTATTTATTTAGTTAGTTAGTTAGTTAGTTAGTTAGTTAGTTAGTTAGTTAGTTAGTTTTGCTTTGTTTTGTTTTGTTTTGTTTTATGTAGGCTCCAGGCCCAAGGTGGGGCTTAAACTCACAACCCTAAGATCAGAGTCACATGTTCTACTGACTGAGCCGGCCAGGTGCCCCTCCTGATTCCATTTTAAACAAGATTTCCCTTTATTAATTTTCACAATGGCTGTCTTTGGAGGCAATTTCCCTTAGTTGGAAAGAAAACTAGTCTTTTCTTCCAGATGCCAGACTTTACAGTCATCTTTATGTAGGTCAATGATGGAAGAGGACAGGTGGTTGGTGATGCCTAGGGGAGAGGCTGAGCATTTGTAGGGAAAAATCCAAAATAGTCACTAACTGCCAAGGCTGTCAGAAAGTGGGTGAATGAAAGGAACATAGAGGCAGGAGAACGGTAGGGAGGTCAAGGCTGAGGTTTAGGACTGAGCTCCTAGATGGGGGAGGAGCCAGAACTCCCCCTACATGTGTCACAGAGGTGAGCTGATGACAGTCACTTCAGGATGAACATCCATAATCTGATTTTATTGAGGGGGGAGGGGAGAAGAAGCATCTGGAGACATTGTCCCCTATTCTGACCTGCCTAGGGGACCATAGGTCTCACCCCTCCCCAACCCCTAGGGATGGATCTGGTCCTCTCAGACCCTGTAATTATTTCTGAGCTAACTCTCCCATTTAGGACAAGACAATTCCCTGAGTTTCAATTGCCTCCAGTTAAAGAATAAGGATATCTGTCCAGTTTCTCCTGCTAATAAATATTTGAACAGCAGTTTGTTAATTTTTCTTACTGCGACAGATCAATTGCTATTTTACATTACACTCAACTTCTATTAGTTTAGGATTTACTTCCTCAGTGATACCACCAGCATTGGGCTTGAATAATACATTTTACCCTAGACAAGCTCATTAAATTCTTGAAGGTGAGTAGACAAAAGGGAGGGAGAACCAGCCCTAATTTTACAGTTTTGAGGGTATCTATTTAAATTCACTAGGGGAGTGCGAAGCAGGGTAGGGGCCATGAAGTGCTAGATAATAAAGAATAGAAACTACTGGAAGGACAATCCTGTTGGGCCTCAGGCCACCAAAACTAGCCCTTTCCCAGAGCCAACCCCACCCCCAGGTTGGCTTCTGATACCCCTAAAGTGTTCAAGACTTGGCCATGACCCAAATAGGACTCCCATTTCCCAATCTGTTCCTCATCTTCCTACTTTCTGACAATTAAATCATATTTTTTAGGGTCTCATTTTGCTTCTTAGAACTGACATTCAACCCTACTGAGGGTGGCAAGGTTTTCTCATCTGTAAACAGAGGATTTTACGATGGTTATCGTGTTCACCCCGTTCATCATTATCATTGTAAATATCATGCTATCACTGACCCAAGGGCTACATTCCTCTTTTCAGACTCCTTTGTCTGAAAAGACAAAGGTGCACTTGGGGTGCACCCCATTGGTGACTGTGGCACCCTGTATTGAGAACACCTCTAGCCCAGAAGTCAACTGCCCCCCCACTCCTCTGACTCCAGACCCTGCCCCTGATGGCTTGATTCCCCCCTTTCATTCCTACAAGGAATATAGTACATACCCCACATACCCATATTCACCAAATGCTGTTATAGGGCTGAAAAACCTAAAGAATTCCCATAGGAAGTAGGAAGAATTAAAGAGGCGAGTGTTTGGGTTTTAGAAATGCAGTTTATGATCATATTCTTATTTTCCTGCAAGACTTCAGACTCTCAGATCTCACTTTCTAGGTAGGGTCTGATCTTAACCCTTCAGCTTGATACTCAGCTCTGCTGAAGAAGGCAAAATAACATGCCCAAGGTCACGGGTAAAAAAAGGAAGACAGTAGGGAAAGTTCAAAGTAACAGGATTGGATTCCTTCACAAAAAGGATCCATGCTTCCTCAGTTAGCCATCCTTCTCCAGATGAGCTCCAAAAGCTACTGAAATTAAATCCCCACAACCTAAGAGTTGGTAGAACATGAGTCATCAGTACAGATTCCCTTTGCATTTATGGTCATTTTCCCTGTGTGTCTTTATGTTCTTTCTTTCAGGAGCCTCGATTGGGCCCATCCCAATCAACCAGAAAGGTTATGATCATGTTTTATCTCAAAAGAAAAGGGTATAGGGCCTCGGTTCCTGACTTCCCAGGTAACTCCTGGCCCATATGCAAATTTTCCCAACTCATCCCCAGCTTCTGCTCTGCAAACCAAGGGTTAACTTTGAGGGGCATATTTATGCATAGGCATATTTATGCATATTTAAAGCATAATGTCCTTCGTAGCACAATTCCCCAGAGTAAGAGGTACGAACTTCATTATAACTGCACATTTCAGAGGGAAGCTTCTGGAAGAGTCCAAGAGACTCTGCTACATTTGGATAGGGAAGTGACTAAATTATTTTATGTCCCAGAACATGTAACATCCCACTTTATGACGACTTGGAAAGCCAAGAGGGATAAATGCAGGGCAGTGCTCATAGGGACCAGAACTTGAACCTTGGTAACACAGGCACATTTTCCCCCTCTTCGGGCCCAATCTTTCTCTTTCCTCTTTTCTTTGGCCAGCTTCCCCTGCTCCTATCTTCATATAATGTCCACATGCCACCTAAGTTTGTTTGCACTCGCTCAGCAGCAGACCTTGAAACAAGGATCCAAGTACAAGCAGTTTACTTGAGAGGCACACCAACAAATGCTGGTCAGGGAGTGGAAAGTGAGAGAAAGGAAGGGAAGGAAGCATGATCAGCCAGTTACTATTGTGCAACAGGATCTCAATCCTACCAGAAAACTCTGGATATGGTGTAGAACATGAGTCAGAGTTAACCCACCCAAGGAGTAAGAGCACTGCAGAATTCATCCCTCAATTGCAATCAGTCATTGGTGGAGGACTGCACCCTGGGCATTCACCCTCTGGTATTCTGGCTTTTCCTATACGCCTGTGACCATGCCTTCAGCAGAAAGCAGCCAGATAAAAGGCAGGAGGTGGCAGGTCCCAGGAGTTTGTACTAAACAGTGTTCAGGGTGTTGAGCAGGGGATCTCACAGTTATGGATGGTGCACCAGTCATGGCTGCCCCCTTGGCCCAGCCAAATACTATATAAATTTTCATCACTAGGGCTTGCCCTTTGTCATGGCTGAATTATGTCCTCCTAAACTTTGTATTTTGAAGCCCTAGACCCCAGTTCCTTAGAAAGTGATTGTATTTGGAGAAACGGTCTTTAAAGAGGTGATTAAGTTAAAATGAGGCTGTTTGCATGAGCTCTAATCCAATCTGACTGGTGTCCTTGTAAGAGGAAATTTGGGCACACCCAGGGATGTACACACACAGAGAAAAGACCATGTGAGGACACAGAGAGAAGGTGGCCACCTACAAGCCAGAGAGAGAGGCCTCAGGAGAAACGAACCCTGCCAGTGCCTTGAACTTTAACTTCTAGCCTCCAGAACGTGAGAAATATTTTTCTATTGTTTAAGCCACCCAGTCTGTGGAACTTTGTTATGGTAGCGCAAGCAAACTAATTCACCCTTTTCTGTTTCTGCTTCTCCACCTGCAGACTTGCCTCTGGTTGGTCCAGTTCATCTTTTCAAGCCAGGCCACAGGCAAGAAGTGACTGAGCCATCTTTGGGTGAGGTGTCCATCTCAGTCCAATCAGCTGTGGGGGGAAGCAGGGCCACATGGCCTCCACTGTGCATGAGGACAGATCTCTGCAAAGGGGGCATCATTGGGGAAGGCACCCCAAATTTATCTGTACCTTGGCCTTCTGAGATGGTTCCAAGCTGAGGTGACCAGTCATCCATGTGTTTGCTCTAATCTGGGGCATCTCCAGCCACTGGAGATCTATTCATCCTAGAAATAGATCATCCAAGGAAATAAGCCAAAACGAGGCTGACCATCTAAACACTGCTTCAGACAACCCACACCTCAGACCACATGTTGGCTAGTTTCCTAGCTCAAGGACGGTGATCATGGGGCTGAAACAGAAGTTGAGAAGCACAGCTCGCCTTGTCTGGAAACCAGCAGGATGTGAAGCTGACAGTTAATTAGATTAATTAGGAAACCATGCCTTAAAATGTAATGTTGTTTTCATGAGCTTTTAAAGCCTATCAAAATGTTTGCTGAGCTTTACGGCTGGTAATTAACAACCTTGTAAAAATATACAAAGAAACAAGGAGATAGATGTCAGGGAGCTAATGAATGTGACAGCTGCCAGACACACAGACAGAGCCTTGTTCTGGTCTTCCTACAACGGAGTTCGAATCCCAACTCTCCTTCAGCTTGCTATGGCCTCAGACAAGTTCCTGACCCTCTCTGGTGTCATATGCTTCTCCAGTGAGAAAGTGTGATGACTGCTAAGCCCCACACCAGCTACATTTCTTGGCCTTTCCCTTTATTGTACCTCCCAGCACAGTCCTGCAGGCTCCACTGCTCTGAGGGCTATTCAATCATCAAGGCCTAAGTGTCCACACAATAGGTAGGATTCTAGTAACTCAGGGAGATCCTCAGCATCGCACTCCATAGAAGTGGACATACAAACCTTTTGTGGCCAAAGGTCCACTCAACCTTCTTTGGCAACAAGTTTTTCCTTTGGTAGCTCTGTCCCTCCTGGATCTCAGTCCCCGTGCTTTAGACAAAGTTGATTCCACCTTGGTGCTAGGGGTGGGCTTTTGCCTCAGCTATAGAAATCAGAGCATCTCAATCCCCTGACCACAGTGTTTTATTCAGGGAGAGCCAGCTGACCCAATCAGAGCCAACGAGGTACAACAGAGACGCTCTCTGTTCAATTCCCCTGGAATGATTTAGGCTTAGGATTGTTGACGGCTATCATGGCACATGTGAACTGCCAATCCAGCATGGAGGAAGGCTGAGCCATATGATGGAAAGACACCAAATTATAGTATCACTGTTTGGACCCCCAAGTTCAGCCATGTCTTAAATTTACCATTGGACTTTTTGATTGCATGAACCAAAAAGTTCCTTTTATTTAAGCCATTTTAAGGTGAGTTTTCTATCAGTTGCCCAAGAGTTCTAACAGTTATATGGTATGTTTGTGAAAATAGGGGTGTGTGTGTGTTTCTAAACGAAGTTAGAAAAATAGGGGAAAAAGGAAAAAATTTTAAAGTGAAAGCACATGCTAGAATTTGCACATGTTGTTTCCTGTGTGTAAAATGTCATTTGTCCTCTTTTTCTCTTTGAGAATTCCTATTTATCTTCTCAAAGCCCATCTCGATGGCATTGCCTCTTTCTCAGCTTCCGAGGCAGGCAGTCACTCCTTCCTCTGTGCCCTTGTGTTGGGTTGCTACGTGAAGTTTCTCCATATACCTTTAACTCGGGGACCCTCCACAACCGGACTGGAATGGATACATAAGACTGCTACTTGTACCTGACTCAAATTGTGAGAAGGAACAGAGGAAAAAAACCTTCAACTGTTGTTGACAAGATTCATTATAGTACCCAATTTGCATGATAAATTCCCAGAAAAAGTTGGCTTGAATAATTGGTAGGCTCATTTCTGGAAGATAATGACAGTCATGGAATCTATTGGGTTTCCTTTTTTGATTTTACCATCAGGGGACCCAAAACTAAATCCAATTCTCTTGTTGAAGTCACCAGTAACCTTCATGTTGCTAAATCCAATGGTCAATCCTCATTTTTCACCTTACTTGTCCCATCAGTATCACTGGACATAGATGACCATTCTCTCTTTCTTTATCTGGCTCCCGGGACCATTTAAGCTCTTGGTTTCCCTCCCATATCACTGGCAACTTCTCAGTCTTTGTTGATTTTGCCTCATCTCCCCAGCCTCTAAACATGGGAAGGTCATAGGGTTTGGCCCTTTGTCATGTTCTCATCTCTGTGACATCACCTTCATTGGCAATCTAATCTCACTTTAAAGACCATCCCCTTGATGATCATGCCCAAATCTATGTCTATAGCTGGGGTCTTTCTCCTAAATTTTGAACTGTATGTTCAACTGCCAATTTTACATCTCATCTTAGACTCCTGTATTAGTCAACTTGGGCTGCCATAACTAGATGCCACAGACTGCCAGCTTAAACAACATATATTTATTTTCTTCCAGTTCTGGAGGCTGAAGTCCAAGATCAAGGTGCCAGCAGGGTTGGTTTCTGATGAGACCTCTCTTCCTGGCTTATACATAGTCACCTTCTTGCTACGTCCTCAAATGGTATTTCCTGTGTGTGTGTGAGGAGTGAGATCTCTGGGTGTCTCTTCCTCTTCTTATAAGGACACCAGTCTACTGGATTAAGGCCCTATCCTTTTGACCTCATTTAACCTTAATTACTTCCTTAAAGTCCCTATCTCCAATACAGTCACAATGAGCGTGGATTTTAGGGGCACCTGGCTGGCTCAATTGTTACAGCATGTGACTCATGATCTCAAAGTTGTGAGTTCAAGCCCCATGTTGGGTGTAGAGCTCACTTAAAAACAAAAACAAAACATGGATTTGGGGGCACCTGGATGGCTCAGCCAGTTAAGCATTGGACTCTTGGTTTCAGCTGAGGTCATGATCTCACAGTTTGTGGGATCAAGCCCCAGTGCAGAGCCTGCCTGGGATTCTCTCTACCCCCTACCACTTGTATTCTTTCTCTCTCTCTCTCTCTCTCTCTCTCTCTCTCTCTCTCTCTCTCAAAAGAAATAAATAAACTTAAAAAAACATGGATTTTAAGGGGCAAAATTCAGTCTATATAATTATATCCAATAGGCATCTCAAATGAAGCACATCCAAGACTAAGGTCTTTATCCTCAAACCTATTCCACCCACATCCTTCCCCATCTCAGAAAATGAAAACTTCCCCCTTTTGGTTACTCAGACCAAAACCCTCGGGGGGAATCCTTGACTCCTTTCTCTTTTTTTCATAACCCCTCCTCTAATCCATCAGCAAACCCTATGGCCTCTACTTTAAAATATAAAATACATCCTTTACCCCACCACTTGACACCTCCTCACTGCCCCCACTTTATTCCAAACTACCTTCATCTCTTTCCTGGATCATGACAATGTTCTCCTAAATGCTTTTTCTGCTCCTGCCCCTCTCACCCTCCAGTCTATTTTACTCGTAGTCTCCAAAGACATTTCTTATAAGCCATAAGTCATATTGTGCCTTCCTCTGCTCCTGCAGTGGTACCATCATGCTTGGAGTAAAAGCCAAAGTACTACGTGGCCTAAAAGGCCCCACATGGTCTGTCCTTTTGTTACCTCTTTGACTTTCTCTACTACTGAGTGACTTGCCTTCATGCAAAGATGATGACTAGTCACAGGAGTGGGTGAGGTCACTCAGGGCAAGGGAAGTTGAGTAAGGAGAGGAGAGGAGAGGAGAGGGGAGGGGAGGAGAGGTGAGGAGGGAGAGAGGAGTGATGAGGGGAGGGGAGAGGAGAGGGAACAGGGAAGAGGTTGGGGTAGCGAGATGGACAAGGGGTAGCGAGAGGACAAGGAGAGGAGTCAGCAGAGGCGGGTCCACCAAAGCCTAGGAAAGAGATGTCTCCAGAAGGAACAATCTCTTACTAAGGGACCCCAAGGCTGAACATCTCATCCTTAATTTCCCTTTCATGCTGTTAACATTTTTAAACCTTTTTAAATGATGAGCAATTTGTCAGCAAAGCAGTTGGCACCCAAGTCCGCTAAGGAGAAAAAATATTAGCATCTTTCGACTGGTCATTTTTTTCCCCTTTTCAGCATAAGCAGGCCAGAACTAGTATCCATTATTAATAGATGCATGTTTTATTAAAGGTATAAAGACCAAAGATTTGTAACTTTAATAATCCAGATTCTTATTTTAAATTCTCCAACATTATTATTTATTGATCAGCTAAGAATGTTTCTTTTGCAATCGCCAATCTGCCAATTCCTGGAGGGAAATAGAAGCTGTGGAATTAGGGGAGCTATAGCACTGACACCTACTTACTCAAGGACGTGCAACAAAACTCCCACAAAATGAGCACCCCCTCTGTGCTGGGCCCTGGGCAAGACACGGTGCGTAGGAAGCAGGATGGCAAAGACACAACCCTTCCCTAATTAGGGAGACAGAAAAATAATCAATACATGGACCCAATGCAGTAATTTAGGTGTGTATGGGAAATACAGTTGAGTGGTTAAAAGCTTTTCTCTGGCATTAGGAAGGTTTAAGTCTCAAGGCCACAATTTACGTTGTGTGATCTCGGTCATGATACCTTTCGTCTGTGAGCCTCAGTTTCCTCATCTGTAAATTGGGGATGATACAGGTTTATCATGAAGATTAACTACAATAATGATGCAAATAGCTTGGTTGGCATGGTGTTCAGCACATAGCGAGTCCTTGTTAAATGGTAGCTAAGGCAGTGGTGGTAGTGATATTAAAAGTGTCAGGGGCCCACACCCTGGGCGTTGATGTTTCCTGGAGCCCCATATTGGATGTAGAGATTAGTTAAAAATAAAATCGTTTTTAAAAAGTACCATCTTAACCACTTTTTTTAAGATTTTTTTTAAATTTTTTTTAACGTTTATTTATTTTTGAGATAGAGAGAGACAGAGCATGAACAGGGGAGGGGCAGAGAGAGAGGGAGACACAGAATCTGAAATGGGCACCAGGCTCTGAGCTGTCAGCACAGAGCCCGACACGGGGCTCGAACTCACAGACCATAAGATCATGACCTGAGCCGAAGGCGGACGCTTAACCGACTGAGCCACCCAGGCGCCCCTAAGATTTTTTTTTTTTCAACGTTTATTTATTTTTGGGACAGAGAGAGACAGAGCATGAACGGGGGAGGGGCAGAGAGAGAGGGAGACACAGAATCGGAAACAGGCTCCAGGCTCCAAGCCATCAGCCCAGAGCCCGACGCGGGGCTCGAACTCACGGACCACGAGATCGTGACCTGGCTGAAGTCGGACGCTTAACCGACTGCGCCACCCAGGCGCCCCAAGATTTTTTTTTAAAACAATCTTTACACCCAACGTGGGGCTCGAATTCATGACCCAGAGATCACGAGTCACGTGCTCCACCAACTAAGTCAGCCAGCCATCCCTATCTTAACCATTTTTAAGTGTACAATTCAGTGGTATTAACTATATTCATATTGTTGTGCAAAAGATTTCTAAAACTTTTTCATTTTGCAAAATTGAAACTCTCTATCCATCAAACAACAACTTCCCATTTTGCCCTTCCTCAAGCCCTGAGGAACTACCATTCTACTCTGTTTCTACGAGTCTGACTACTTTAGTTATTTATTTTTAAGTTTATTTTATTTATTTATTTTGAGACAGAGACAGACAGAGAGAAGAGAAAGAATCCTCTCCTCTCTCCATGCTGGCAGGCTCCACACTGGCAACATGGAGCCCTATGTGGGGCTCAAACCCATGAACCATGACATTATGACCTGAGCCAAAACCAAGAGTCAGACGCTTAACCAACTGAGCCACCCAGCTGCCCCTAGCTTGGAGAGTTTTGAGCAAGGATGTGACCCAATTTGGTCTGTGATTTAGAGCAATTGCTCTGGGGAACCGGTGTGTTTCTAGAATGAAGCAGAGGGCATAAAGTGGCAACAGGAAGACCAGAGAGGGACTAGCGCAGTTGTCCAGGCAAGATGATGGTGACCTGGCCTCAGGTGTGGCAGGGAGCTTGGATTCCAAAGACATTCTCAAGGTGGAATTGGCAGGATTTGATACAGGTAAAAGATATTGGTCCTAACTTTGGAAATCCAGAGGTGCCCCAGGTCTTCCCAGCCCCACCCAGACCCAGAAAGAGGAGAAAAAGAGGGGACCCGGCTGGTCTCCTTCATCCTAGCTGGCTATGTGGGCAGCCGAGGGAACGCAGCCCCAAGGGTAGAGCTGCCTGTGGTTCACCGTGTGATCTTGGAGAAGCCAGTGCCCCTCTCTGGTCCTCAGTTTCCCCATGTGTAAAGGGAAAGAGTAAAGCAGTGGTACTACTGTAGATGATGATGATGATGATGATGATGATGGTGATGATGATGGTGATGGTACAGGTGGTGGAGGTGGTGGCCAACTCTTCTTGAGGGTTTACTTTCTGCCAGGCACTCGCCTAAGTGCTTTACAAGCATTAGTGCATTAACGCAATTAATTCTATCAATACTACTATTATCCCCATTGCACAGATGAGGAAATTATGGCGCATCACTTGCCTGAGGTCACAGTGATAACAGGCAGAGCTGGAATCAAAATTCAAGCAGTTTGGCTCCAGACCATTCCAGGGAATCACTTGGAGAGCTTTACAATATCAGATTGGGGCACCTGGCTGGCTCAGTCAGTAGAGTATGGGACTCTTGATCTCGGGGTTGTAAGTTTGAGACCCACGTTGCGTGTAGAGATTCCTTAAAAATAAAATCTTTTTAGAAAATAAAATAAAGAATAAAATATCAGATTCCTGGATCCACCCTAGACCTGCTAGATTGGAGCCTCTAGTGTGACTCCAGACGTCAATTGCTAAGACACTCTCAGGGCTAAAGGTGAGGCTTGATACTGAGGGTTCTGTGGCAACAGGCAATGTCTGAGTCTGACCTGAGAGAGAGTGGAGCATGACTCTCCCCCACCTTCCCTCAGCACTGATTTTCCTTGGATCCAGGGGTGAGTGGCCCTTTTGGAGACAACCTCAAAAGGGGCATCCAGGTCATTCTCACGCTTTCTCCCAGTCCCCCAGAGGAGGCAACCTCCAACCTCCCAACTCCTCCAGTGCTCCAGAGAAGGTCCCTACAGGATATGAGGGAACATAGATGACAAATGATCCCAAGAAAAGACACTCGACCTCTCCAGTAACCTAGGAAATAAAAATGAAAGCAACAAAAAGATGCCCTGGAAGGTTCTCAAGAGGGAACGAATGCAGTCAGATGCTTTCTTAATCAAACTCACCCCTGCTCCATTTGGAACTTGGATGCACTTGAGTACTCTCAAGATCTAAATTACTCCTTTTGGTGGGGGGGTACATACCATCAGGACAACATTAGGTCCGCAAATATCTTGGCATTTGGTTATTTTTAAAAAGGCATTTGAGGGGTGCCTGGGTGGCTCAGTCAGTTAAATGCCCGATTTCTGCTCAGGTCATGATCTCACGGTTCGTGGGTTCGAGCCCCATGTCGGGCTCTGTGCTGACAGCTCGGAGCCTGGAGCCTGCTGCAGATTCTGTGTCTCCCCCTCTCTCTGACCCTCCCTGTTCATGCTCTGTCTGTCTGTCTCTCTCTCTCTCTCAAAAATAAATAAACATTAAAAAAAAATTTTTTTAAAGGCATTTAAAAAAAAAAAGGCATTTGACATACTGTCAAACTAGATACCAACAACCAGTAATCCCTAGAGTAATCACTTTTTGAATTTTTAATCTTAAAAAAGGGTTCAAAAATACTGCTCTCTGTGTTGAGGATGAATCTCACAGACACAGCAAATGAGCAAAAGAAGCCAGAAACACACACACAAAACTAGATACCAGGTGATTGCATTTATAAGAAATTCAAGAATAGACAAAACCAATCTTTGGTGACACAAGTCAGAATAATGGTTCACTTTGAGGTATTGACTGTGAAGGAAACTTCTGGGGGGAGCGGTGCTGGAAATATTCTGTGTCTTGACCTAGGTGGGGATTATGTGGGTCTACACAAAGTAAAAATTCATTGGGTCATACATTTATAATGTATGTACTTTACTGTGTACAACCATACCTTAATAAAAATGCTTTGAAAAAAAAAATTAAAAAAAAGGGGCGCCTGGGTGGTGCAGTCGGTTAAGCGTCCGACTTCAGCCAGGTCACGATCTCGCGGTCCGGGAGTTCGAGCCCCGCGTCAGGCTCTGGGCTGATGGCTCAGAGCCTGGAGCCTGTTTCCGATTCTGTGTCTCCCTCTCTCTCTGCCCCTCCCCCGTTCATGCTCTGTCTCTCTCTGTCGCAAAAATAAATAAATGTTGAAAAAAAATTAAAAAAAAATGCTTTGAAGAGCTAGATGATTATATCTTTGTGGTATGCATGTCTTTCACTGAAATTCAGATGGCGACTCAACAGTGATTGAGTGCCTACAGCGTGTATGGACATCCAAAGCAAGTGGCAGAGATGCAAGGGTAGGTAAGGGTTTGGCTTTCTCCCCACAAGGAGCGGGCACATGGCTCTGGACTTAGAACAAGGAACACAGCTGGAGGGGGTTTCTCAGGGCCAGCCATGTTTGATGCCATAGCGACCCCTCTTCCCCCCCACACACACACCCCAGAGGAGCCAAGACTAGGCCTGGGCAGCCTGCTTCATCAGGCAACTGGATCTGTCAGAAGAGAACCAGATGCAAGAGGCCAGGATGGGCAGGGACTTTGGGATGGGAATAGATGAAGCATAGTTAACAGATGCCCTGGCCACAGGAATCTGTCTGGATCAAAGACAATGGGTCTGGCCCATGGGGCAAGGGTGAGGACAGAGTCAGCAGAAAGGAGCATTAGAAAGGACATCAGGTCAGGCTGGACAATAGCTCACAGATAACAGGATTCTCACCTCTTAGTGGGACTACATGCCAGGAGGCATGGGCTCATAGTGGGGATAGGAGGCTGGATGAAAGATGTTCAGCCACCCAGACAGAAACCAGAGATATTCAGTTCCTGCTCAAGATTGCACAGCAAGTCATTAACTGATCCAGGTCAAAACTCCACATATTCTATACCCCCACGGGCTTCTTCCCACCTCTCTAGCAACACCCCAAGATCATTTCTTTTTTCTTTTAATTTTTCTGTTTATTTATTTTGAGAGAGAGAGCAAAAGAGAGCAAGTGGGGGAGGGGCAGGGAGAGAGGGAGAGAGAGAGTCCTGATGTGGGGCTCGAACTCAAGAACTGGGAGATCATGACCTGAGCCTAAATCAAGTCAGAGCTCAACTGACTGAGCCATCCACATGCCCCTCCCAAAATTATTTCTATTTCCCCCTCTGGACGCTCCACGTTCTATATACCCTGTGTTTTCAGCTTAAAAAACAAAACAAAACAAAAACTTACTTCTCAATTCTATGACAACTTACATCATCTTGAAAGTGCAAAAAAAAAAAAAAAATCCCACACCACCCACATTTAATACAGATCTTTGCAGTATTGGGAAGTATAAACAAACCAAAAGAGCGATAATTAGTTCTACATTCAAGCAAGGTTTATGGAACGTGAACCGTTTGGGTAATCGGTTGGGGTGGTGCCATGAAGTGGTAATTAATTTGTTTTTTCCTTAAAATGTTTTACTTAATTAAGGGAGGTGCTGATTTATATACACCCATCCCCTGGGGATGGTTTGTAAGGCAAGAGAAAATTCTGACTGTCTCCTTGCCACGTTTCTCATCGAATTATTTCATTACATTCAGATACACTTTTGTAACACTGATTGTGACAGATCCTGGAGTTATGAGCTCATAAATCCTGGGGGAGAGCTGGAGATGTACACTTAATGGGAAATGTTCTCATAATCAAAAGAATATTTCAAGCTGTGACAATGCAGGCCAAGAGAGGGAGAGGGAGTGCTTCCTCTTCAAAGAATAACGGGATGCTGAAACCAACCTAGCACCTGCAGCTTCCTCTCCTTCTGAGTCAGCTGGGCTCCTAAATCCCAGCTTGCAGAGGGTGGAAGTCAGGAGGAGTTGGATTTAGTTCTGGCTCCACCATAACTTACTTTGAGCTGATGTTTCATATACTCAACATATATTTAATGATCACCTACAATGTGGTAGACACTGTGTTACATGCTGAAAATACAGTGGTGAACAAGACAGGCTTGTTTCCTACCTTTAACAGAACTTGGAGTCTAATGGGAAAAATAACACACACATAAAAGAATAAATAGCTGATAAGCATAATCCTACCTTATGATCTAGCAATCCATTCTCAGTCATACCCCCAAGAGAAATGAGTGTGTATCTGTCAAAAGATATGCATAGGGGCGCCTGTGTGGCTCAGTCGGTTAAGCATCCGACTTCGGCTCAGGTCATGATCTCGCGGCCTGTGAGTTCGAGCCCCACGTCAGGCTCTGTGCTGACAGCTCAGAGCCTGGGGCCTGTTTCGGATTCTGTGTCTCCCTCGCTCTCTGCCCCTCCCCCGTTCATGCTGTCTCTCCCTGTCTCAAAGAATAAATAAATAAATGTTAAAAAAAAAAAAAAAGATATGCATAAAAATGTTCATAGCAGGGGTGGCTGGGTGGCTCAGTCGGTTGAGCGACCAACTTCAGCTCAGGTCAGTCTCATGGTTTGCGGGTTCGAGCCCCATGTTGGGCTCTGTGCTGACAGCTCAGAGCCCGGAATCTGTTTCGGATTCTGTGTCTCCCTCTCTCTGTGCCCCTCCCCTGCTTGCACTCTGTCTCTCAAAAAAGAAAGAAAGAAAGAAAGAAAGAAAGAAAGAAAGAAAGAAAGAAAGAAAGAAAGAAAGAAA
>NW_024412427.1:11772152-11780586 GCF_014898765.1 Herpailurus yagouaroundi
AAAGAAAGAAAGAAAGAAAGAAAGAAAGAAAGAAAGAAAGAAAGAAAAGAAAAGAGAATAAACATTAGAGAAAAAATGTTCATAGAAGCATTATCCAAAAGCTCCAAATCAGGAACAACCATCAGGTCCATCATCAGAAAAATGGATAAATAAATTGTGGTTTATTTATTTATTTATTCATTCATTTAAAAATTTTTAATGTTTATTCATTTTTTGTGAGAGAGAGACAGAGCAAGAATTTGGACAAAAAGAGTGCAAACCTTATGGTTCCATTTAAATGAAGTTCCAAAGCTGACAAAATGAATACAATAAATCAGATAGAAATCAGGACAGTGATTATCTTTGGAGGAAACCGGCAGAGGGAGCTCTCTGGAGCATTGGAAACATTCTGTGTCGATACAGGAAGTAGCTATGCATGTACATACGTAAAAATTCATTGAGCTATACACATAAGATGTCTTATAATATATGTATATTGTACCTCGATGAAACTTTTAAAAGAGAGAAAATTTTTAAATAATAAATAGTTGAAATAATTTCACATCACGATGAGAGACATGAAGAAAATAAAACCAGGTAACATGGAGAGTTATGTGAAGGTAGGGGTGGAAGATGGGTAATATTAGATGGAAAGGCCAGAAAAGGCCCTTCTGTAGAGGTGGCTTACATCTGATACTGGAATGTCAGGAAGGAAGCTGCCCCTGTGAAAATCCAAGGAAAGAGCATTCCAGACCCGAGAACCAGCAAGGGCAAAGGCCCTGAGGTGGGGCATTTTGGCAGGTCTCAGGAAGAGCATGAAGACCAGGGCAGCTGGAGAGGGAGAACAGAGAAAGAAGGGGTCAGAGGGGCTGTGAGGAACTGGGCAAGAAGAGCCCTATAGGCCGTGTAATGGCTTGAATTTTATTCTCAGTGTGATATGAGCCACTAGAAGATTTAAGTAGAGGAATGACATGGTTCAGTTGACCTGATTTTTTAATTTAATTTAATTTAATTTAACTTAATTTAATTTAATTTTATAGAGATAGAGCATGAGCAGAGGAGAGGAGCAGAGGGAGGGAGAGAGAGAATCTTAAGCAGGCTCCACACTCAGTTGGCGAGGAGCCTGACATGGGGTTCAATCCCATGACCCTGGGATCATGACCCGAGCAGAAATCAACCGACAGCCACCTAGGTGATCCCATTGACTTGATTTTTAAAATTATGGTCATACATCTATTCGAATGGGGAAAAGAAAACACCAAATCCTGATAATACTAAGTGGGTGAGGTGTTGAGGAAAAGAAACTCTCACACATTGCTAGTGACAATATAAAATAGTGAGGGTCCAGGACCTCCCAAGCACGATTTGGGGAAAATGTCACATAATCACACCCAGCTTTGCCTCTGGATGTTACATTTTGCTAAAGCCACTGATCCCCTTCATGGGGGGGACTGTCTTAGAAGCAGACCTAAAGACAAAGATTCCTGTGCAAATGGTTTGTTAAGGAAATGCTCTTGCAAGAAGCTGGATATGGGTGTGGAAGAAGACAGGAAGCAGAAAAGGGCAGACAAGAGCGCCATTTCACGTAGAGTCTCAGCCTCACCCTGATTCCACTCAGAGCTGAAGAGTGTAAGTTACACCTCAGAGCGTACATGGAAGAAGAAGGCAAGCAGGCACCATAAGGTGCTATGCCTACCATTGCGGGGTCAGCAGTTAGAAGGATAAAGAAGTCTACTGTTTAATTTTTTTTTAATGTTTTTGAGAGAGAGAGAGAGAGAGAGAGAGAGAGAGAGAGAGAGCTCAAGCAGGGGGAGGGGCAGAGAGAGAGGGAGACACAGAATCTGAAGCAGGCTCCAGGCTCTGAGCTGTCAACACAGAGCCGGATGTGGGGCTCAAACCCACCAACCGTGAGATCATGACCTGAGCCAAAGTCGGACACTCAACCCACTGAGTGACCCAGGTGCCCCTGGAAGTCTACTGTTTAAAATCCTCACTTTTCAGACATATTTTCTTTATTCATATTCCAGGATCATCCATTTTAAGGAGCTGATCTTTGGAAAAACAACAACCATAACAATGCAAAAAACAAAAGCTAAGTTATGAAAGAACTGTTTGTCTGCACTGTATGTTACTTTTGCTTATTGTCATGTGGATTTGGACATCAAGGTGAGTCGTATGCATAAAAATGCATAAAAATTCCAAATTAAAAAAAAAAAAAAAAAAAGACAAGGACTGCTCACCGAAGCTTCAGGTGACCCCCAGGATGGGCTGAGGGAATACGGGCTAGACACTACGCTTCACAGGTGAAAGCTTATCCGTCCTCCTGTGAGATAGATACTATTTCCATATTTCAGCAAGTCTACAAATGGTATCAATCAAAATATACATTATTTTGTTACCACCAAGAAAGAAATGCTGCTGCTTAAAAATATAGCATGCCATCAATTGTGAGATACAGCCCAGTTTCAGAGATGCAAAATGTGAAAAACTGTGGATCTTAGAATCCATAAAATATGGCACTTCCCCATTTTGCAGATGAAAACACCAGGTACCAAGAATTAATGTTTTCTCCAAAGTCACATAGCTAATAACTATGTAAGCAGAGCCAAGATTCAACCTGTGTTGAATCTAACCCCAAAACCTGGCTCTGAACCTTCTGCAGAATAATCTGCTGAGTGTTACTGGACAACTTGAACACAGACTGTGAATGGTGCCACTGGGAGTGTGCAGTGCTTATCTTGAACAGCTGTAATTGGTGGTCCTATACTTGTTCCACTGAGATCACCTGAGATGGTGGGTTGAGAATGGTGAAGAACATTCCAGAAGGGCTGGGGGTATACCATAAGCCAAAGTACTAGGGTGGGAGCAAGCAGGGAGCATGGGGCTAGGAATCAGCCTGACTGTGATAGACAATGTACACTGGGAAACCCAGAGAGACGTGAGCCAACAGATGTGGTGGTCTTGAATAGGAGGCCACCTGGAAAATGTTCTCAACCTCTCCCAGTTCATCCAGGGCTCGGTTTCTTGCTTTGCCAGTTACCTAGTGCCAGATGACAAAGCAAGTTCTTCAAGCCTCACGATGCTCTAAAATCAAGACCTGCCCACCACTGCTCCTGTTTCTGGGGGAAACTTCCCAAAGTCTAGCAATGATCAGACATCCAACTAGCTCACCGATTGCCAGGGTTTGGAGCTGGGCTGTTGATATTCCTGCCATGGTCCATCCTGGTGTGTATTTCTTCATTTTATTTTTCCCAAGGCCATGGGGTGAGTTTTGTCAAATGTAAGAAATGGATTCTTGTCCAAATGCATGACCTTAGAACCCTTGGTCCCTGGAGAGGTTTCAGGATTGTCCCTGGAACTGATGCTCTGCTTTACACATTTAGCGTATCCTGGATATCCACAGGGTTTGAGAAAGAAGCTGACTGAATTTATTTTTGATCTCTTCTTTCACTCTACCATTGCAAAATCTCCACATTAGATCTGCCTGCGTGGGCAGGTGTAAGCAGCAGGTATTTTGAGCATTACTCTCTCTGCCTCAACTTCCCACTATGCAGAGGGTCTGTTCATCTGAAGCCTGGGGCCTCAGACACAGGACGAATATGGCTACATCTCTGGGCTCCACAAGAATGGAGAAGGTCCCAGTCAAGAGGCACAGCACACTACAGTGTAGCCAGCACTTTCCCATCACTCCCTTCCTGGGACCTCGCATTCTCCCCCAGAGATAGTTGGTGAGTGTATCATCCAGAACAAGCAACAGAAACCCAGTTCACACTGGTTACAATGGTTAATTTTTATGTGTCAGCTGGACTAGACTATAGGACGTCCAGATAGCTAGAAAAACACTATTTTCTGGGTGGGTCTGCAAGGCTGTTTCCAGAAAAAAAATCAGCATTTGGTGAACTGAGTAAAGCAGAGAGCCTTCCCCAGTGTGGTGGGCATCATCCAATCTGTTGAGTGGGGAACAAAAAGAGGGAAGGAAGGATGAAATCACTGTCTTCCTGCTTGAGCTGAAATATCCATCTTCTGCCCTCAGACATTGGCACTCCTGGTCCTCAGGCTTTCAGACTCACGTTAGGACTTACATCAGCTCCCCCTGCCCCCAAGTTCTCAGGCCTTCAGATTCAGATGGAATTATACCACCAGCTTTCCTAGTTCATGGGACTTTTTGGCTCCCATAACCACATGTACCAATTCCTATAATACATTTCTTCTTATATTTTTCTCTATATACCATTAGGATCTGTTTCTCTGGAGAATCCTGACTAACACAGCAGCTTAAGAGAAAAGGGGATTGATTGGTTCCTGCAATGCAAAGATGAAGTTAACAACCAAACCTCAGTCTGAGAAGGGATATACCTATTCCGCCCAATTCATGGTACCTGGGACTGGAGGCCACCAGGATTCCCTTAACCCCACTCTCTGTCTCTGCTTCTCAATGTATCAGATTCCTTCCCTCTTACTTCAGATACCACCATGGTCACCAATATTCCTTCTCTTCTCACACCAGAGAGAGGACCTGACTCACTCCACTATAGATTAAAGGACTCTGGCCCAATATGGATCAGATGCCACCAGGAATCGGGCCTCTCGGCTGTGCCAAGTGAATAGACTATATAAAAACATGGGCTCCCGCTAGGTCCACAAGGTTAGACCAGAGAGGAAAGGGAATTCCTGGAAGAATAGGGGTGCAGATTCCAGAAAGAATTGGGAATACCGCCAAGCATGGAACCTCAGAATCCTTCTCAACACATAATTCTAGATTCCTACTACCTCTGGATTACATTTATCACATGAGATAAAACCATTAATCTAAACTTTAGACCCCAAATCAATAGAACATAGGAGAGGGATCTTCTAGGTCCACTCTATGGGGAATCCACTAAAATAACCAAAACTATACAAAAGGACCTTGTAGATCTATGACCAAATGATTTGTGACAAAGTTTCCAGGGTTTCACCAAGTCCTTGAAGTTTTCGTCCCAGCCCACAAAAATAGCTGGTACCCATCAGACGTCCTCTGTCAATAACTAGCTAATGATCACTTAGCACATTAGGTGGCTGCAATCCCTAATGATGACAGTTGGGCCCCCACAGAGCAGTCTGAGTATTTTTATTTCCTTCTGTTTCCGAGATTGGCATTGGGGAATTTGGCTGGCTGTTCAGTGTGCCAAGACAGTCAAGCAAACAAAGCCATCATGTCCATTTGCTCACACACCTATCCTTGGCTGGGCCCTGGCAGAGCTGGAAGACACTCTCTTCATTTTTCTGAAGAGTCAGCACACTTCTCTGAAGGCCTTTGTTATTATTATTGATCTCCCTGGGTTTCCTTCTGGCCAGACATAAGGAATCCAATTTGATTAGGGGCTGATCTGGCCTCCAAGGTAAGATGTGTCCACAGCGGAGACTCTTGCAGGCACCAGTCTGGTTAGAGTTGATCCAGCACGTTAAGAGTAGTAGTGATGAGGGACCATAAGGCAAGCTGAGGGCTAAGCACAAGCTAGCACACACACAACCCCGAGGTGGGATATGTGTAATAGTCCTCCTGAGCTCCTGGCTGCCCAAGAACAAAGGAAAGGACAGAAAACAAAGGGTTAAACTGATAAGAGTCTCCACCAGTTTACAAATATCTTAGTACAATTACAAAAAAAAGGGGGGGGCGATCTTATCAATAGCCTACTCTCCAGGAACTCTCTACTATCTTAAGGATCTTGCTCTGCTACAGGGAAAAACAACCTTAGCTTGACAATAGCTAGGCCTCCAGCAATCTAGCAGTCTTCTTTAGCAGATGAAAATCCCTTTAAGAAACTTCCTCTTGACTTTACCTCCCCCAACTCCACAGTATATAAGCAGTCACTCTTCACAACCCCAGTGCAGCTCTTTCTGCCCACGGGTCCTGTCCCCGTACTTGAAGAACATCACCTTTTTTGCACCAAAGACATCTTCAAAAATTCTTTCTTGGCCATTGGCTCCAAAGCCCCACCACCACTCCAAAACTCCATCATTGGAGTCCTAACCCCCAAGCACATCAAAATGTGACCTTATTTAGAAAGAGTGTCCTTGAAGATGTAATTAAGATGAGGTCACTGGAGGACGGTGGGCTCCTAATCCTATGTGAGTGTGCCCCTGGGAGCCCAAAGTGCTAGCTCTGCCTGAGTGGTCAGGTGTGTCTGGTGGGGCCACTGGATTTGTGACTTGAAGATGTGTCGCCCGGGGTGCCTGGGTGGCTCAGTCGGTTGAGTGTCCAACATAGTCCATGAGTTCAAGCCCTGCGTCGGGCTCTGTGCTGACAGCTCAGAGCCTGGGGCCTGCTTCAGATTCTGTGTCTCCCTCTCTCTCTGCTCATGCTCTGTCTCTCTCTGTCTCAAAAATAAATAAAAACATTAAAAAAAAAAAAAAAGATGTGTTGCCCAAACCTACCATTTTTACAAAAAGGGAAGACATGGGGGACATAGAATACTTTGTATTGGTTTTGCTTACATTTACATAAAGAAATTCTGTAAGGAGACACAAGGAACTAAGAAAATGTGGTGGGTGATGAAAAGTGGACAGTCAACAGAAATGTGGAAATGAAACTCTTTCACTGCCTAGTTTGATTTTTGAGACCTGTAATCATGTGACTCTGGAGTGTTTTTTCCCAGCACCACCTAGCAATTCTCCAATCTCAGTGGACACTGACTGGGTGTCCGACAATTTAGCTCAACTCTGACAGCAGCTACCTGGAGAGAGCGGCAGGTCAGATCCCACAGGTCGAGGGCTTGGTCCCACAAGACTTCCCCCTCTTCAGCTGTACATAGGAGGTTTCCACAACTCCCTCCTTGCGTTCAATGAATTTGCTAGAGTGTATCAGAGAAACATTTGCTCACATTTACCGGTTTACTATGAAGGATATTATAAAGGATAGAGATGAAGGGCCAGATGAAGGAATACAAAGAGTGAGGTCTGGAAGGGTCCTGAGCTCAAGAGCTTCTGTCTCCATGAAACTGGGATGTGTCTGCCTTCTGGTGGATATGTTCACCGGCTCGGAAGCTCATCAAATTGACATGTTCAACCACTCTGGAAAAAGTGAGACTCAAGACCCTGCGTTGACCTGGCAGCCGCACTGCGGGCTCTTGAGGGGAGGGGGCTCAGCCTACAGCTCCCACTGGGCTCAAGTGGCCCCATACCTGGGGTAAAGTCATGTACCTAAGATGGACCTTCTAGAAATATGTATGTATGTATGTATATATATGGACACATATTTATTCGTAAGCTCTCTTAATGGTTGTTACTTCTGCAATCAGCCACGCCCCATGGGTTCTTGGGCCATGAGAGCCCTCTTCATGGAACTCTGCAGTTGTGCCCTTTACACTGTCACCGTACCTACAGCAACCTCCTGGGTGTGGCCACGAGGGGCTGAGGCAACCGTCCTGCAGAGGCATCCAAGGCTTTCTGGGCCACGAATTTGTGGCTGTTGGGGCTGGCGGCCAGCTCTTTAAAATTCTTGCACCATGAGGAGCCCTGGCAGGGCTCCCGGCACCATCAGAGTGGGATCAACCAATGGGGAACCATCTCCTTGCAGCCTTGTTTCTGCCCAGCGGCAGCCCTCACCCTCCCCAAACTGCGCTGTGCCAAATCCACCGTTCTGGGAAGTGGAAATGTGTTTCTAGAAGTTACCTGTGGATCTCAAGGTTTGCAAAGCCTTTGACTCGGGGCGTGGGCGATTCCAAGGATGGTGTATCCTGCCCAGGGTCTCCTAAGCTGTGTTTGCTCAAGTGTGCCAGGCGCTTTGTCCACATCCTTGTTTTGTAAGACGGGAACTTACCGGAATTCCTGAAGCAGACCCAAAAGGCAGCCATCCTCCTCGGGAACCCACGGCCCCTTCCGTGCCTCCTCGTGGGCCTGGGGTGTGGGCCAGACCCCACCGAGCCCCACCCTGCATGCTTCTAGGGAGAGTCTCTTCTGTTTTTGAAGAATTTCTGCTCTGGGGCTTGTACTTCCTTAGCAGCAGTTTTGAATGTAGTTTTCCTTTTCTATTTACTTGCGTATTAAAGTTAAAAATTAAATATTGACCTGAAAAAAACTGACTTGTTCAAGAATTTTGATAGAGCTGAGCTTCTAGTCCTAACCCCTTCCCAGAGGTCGGTGGGCGGAGCTGAAAGTTCAACCCTCTAATCACTTGGTCTTCCTGGTGACCAGCCCCATCCTGCGGAACATTCCAACAAGTGACTTCATTAACATAATAAACTCAGGTGGGGTTGAAAGGGGCTTGCTATGAATAATAGAAGACAACTTTACCTCTCTTATCATTACGCAAATTCCAAGAGTGTTAGCAGACAGCCTCTCCTTTGCTGTTCTGTCCACTGCTCCTTTGCAGTATATTCAATAAATTTCTATCTCCTTTAAGAAAGGAAAGGAAAGGAAAGGAAAGGAAGAAAGAAAGAAAGAAAGAAAGAAAGAAAGAAAGAAAGAAAGAAAG
>NW_024412427.1:11780596-11852860 GCF_014898765.1 Herpailurus yagouaroundi
AAGAAAGAAAGAAAGAAAGAAAGAAAGAAAGAAAGAAAGAAAGAAAGAAAGAAAGAAAGAAAGAATTCCAAGAGTTTTAGGAGCTCTGTGCCAGCAACTGAATGAGGACCAAATATATATTTCTTATTATAAATCATAATATCACAATAATCTATTCTAAAAAATTAAATAGCAAACATAGCAAGAGCACAGAGGATGAGGGACACCTGGGTGGCTGTCAGTTAAACGTCTGCCTCTTGATTTTGGCTCAGGTCATGATACCAGGGTCGTGAGATCAAGCCCTGCATTGGGCTCCATGCTAAGCATGGAGCCTGCTTAGGATTCTCTCTCCCTCTGCCCCTCTCTCCATGCTCTCTCTCTCTCTCTCTCTCTCTTTAAAAAAAAAAAAAGTACAAAGGATGAGGAATGGGAGCTGAGGTTGGCAAGGTTAAGTTGGCTGTTTATTTTGCGTGTAGTAGCGAGCCATAGAAGGATATAAAAGCAGGAAGCAGGAAGTAGAGACATGTGTGAAATGATCAGACTTGTAAACAGCCAGTGTGGAGGGTGGTTTACACGGGGCAAGGCCAGAGCTAGGAGACCAGCATCAATGAGGCAGGTGTGATCACTCAAACGAAATGCCACTGATCCAAGGCAGAGATCCAGGGCAGGTGGGGAGAGTTGGTGTGGTGGAGGGACAGTCAGGGAGGGATATATTGAGGAGGAACAGGTGGTAGGAAAACCAGAAGGCAGAGCTAAGGAGCCCCCCGCTGTGGGACAGGGAGGTGTCAGCCAGCTCCTTTCCCTTCAGAAGAGATGTAGATGTCAAACTCCGCCTAGCCATGCTGGCCCCTGATTAATCCCTACTCCCTCTCCGGGGACCAGTCATTATTCTTCCTGTGTGCAACCCCTAATTGCTGAGAGAGACTGCCCTCTTGCCATGCTGACAAATGTCTGTCTGAACAAGAGCTGGGGGAGGGAGGGAACAGGACAGACGGGGTTCTGTTCAGCTTCCCTGCACTCAGTTCCCCAGGCCCTGCTGCTCCTGTAAGCTCTGGGAACCAACAAAACTCAGTGCTTAATGAGGCCGCCCAGTCATCCATCATGCAAAGGCCAGTATACTGAAACATTGAGACGAGGGAAAGTCCAGCAGCGGAGATCCAGGCCAGGGTCTCTGAAAGCAGGGAGAGGGTAGCGGGGCTTCACAGAAGGAACATGGGCTCAGTGCAGTTGAATCTGTAAATCACCACACCTCTCTGAGCTACGATTTCTTCCCCTAAATGAGGATAACATTCTGTGTGGTGGACGTTACAAGTTACTAGCTCCATACCTACTTGCTCTACTACCTTACTAAGAGCACCACAATTGTTTCATGGTGGGAGGGAAAGGTACCACCAAAAAAGCCTGCTCTTCCAGCTTCTCTTTGCTGCTTGCAGTCACTGTGTGACCAGGTTCTGGACAGAAGACAGAAGCTATGGGGGTATTTCAAAAACAATTTTTTTTTAACATTGATTCCTTTTTTTAGAGTCAGGGTATGAGCAGGGGAGGGGCAGAGAGAGAGGGAGACACAGAATCTGAAGCAGGATCTAGGCTCTGAGCTGTCAGCACAGAGCCAGATGCAGGGCTTAAACCCTACAAACCGTGAGATCACAACCTGCGCTGAAGTCAGACACTTAACCCACTGAGCCACCCAGGCGCCCCATATGGGGGTATTTCAAAGATGAGATGCTTGCAAGAAAATCAAAGGTGTCCAAGTCCCTGGCAGCTTCCTGGAACCACCAGAGCAGCTTGGGGCTGCCGAATCTGGACTTCTGGTTAGAAACAGGTGGGGGTTTGGGGCGCCTGGGTGGCTCAGTCAGTTGAGCGTCTGACTTTGGCTCAGGTCATGATCTCATGGTTTGTGAGTTCAAGCCCCGCATTGGGCTCTGTGCTGACAGCTCAGAGCCTGGAGCTTGCTTCAGATTCTGTGTCTCCCTCTCTTCTGCCCCTTCCCAGCCCATTCTCTGTCTGTCTGTCTCTCTCTCAAAAATAAATATACATTAAAAGTTAAAAAAAAAAGAAGAAGAAGAAAGAGGTGGGGGTTTAATGTCTCTGTGAGCACAGAAGATGAGGTTCTAGACCCTGTAAGAGGCCGGGAGTTAGAGCTAGGCTGCCTACATAAAGGAGAAGTTAGAAATGAGCTATTTCTGTGGCTTCTGGGTGGCACAGTCAGTTAAGCATCTGACTCTTGATCTCAGCTCAGGTCATGATCTCACAGTTTGGGAGTTTGAGCCCTGTATCGGGCTCTGTGCTGATGGCACAGAACCTGCTTGGAATTCTGTCTCTCCTGTCTGTTCCCTCCCCAGCTTGTACTCTCTCTCTCAAAATAAATAAATGCACTTAAATTTTTTTTTAATTATAAATAAAAATTAAAAAAAAAAAGAAATGAGGGGCACCTGGGTGGGTGGCTCAGTATGTTAAGTGTCCGACTTTGGCTCAGGTCATGACCTCACGGTTTGTGAGCTCAAACCCTGCTTCGGGCTCCATGCTGATGGCTCGGAGCCTGCAGCCTACTTCAGATTCTGTCTCCCTTTCTCTCTGCTCCTCCCCTGCTCACACTCTGTCTCTCTCTCTCTCAAACATAAGTAAACATTAAAAAAAAAAAGTTTTTTTTAAAGAAATGAGCTATTTCTTCTTTAAATGGAGACTGGATAAAAACTGGAAAACTGAAAACTGTCCAATAACCCTGGATGGCAGCCTAGAAGTGAGTTTCCTAGCCTGGGCCATGGAAGGAAAAAAAAGTCATCCAAAATAAACTGAAATTAAAATAAACTCAATAGATGGGTTTGAAAAGAGTCTAGACATAGCCGTTGCCTAGGAAGCTAGATATTCTGAGGCCATTGCCCAGAGTAAAACATGCAGAGAAACGAAGATGTAAAATATAAAGCAGAAGATAACATGAAGGATGAAATGAGATGATCTATCACACATCTAATAGGAATTCCAATAAAAGACAATAAAGAAAACACAGGAAAGGCAATATATGGAAATCTAATATATAAGAATTTTCCAGAATTAAAGAAAGATCTAAGTCCTCAAAGAGTTCAAAGTGGGATAAATAAAAACAAATCTACACTTTTGCAGTAAACAACAGTAAGAATAAAAACAAAACTGCCCGGGGGCAGGAGGAGTTCCCTTCAAAGAAACAATTAGACCATTAAACAAGTAGACTTCCAATCAGAAACAATAGGAGCCAGAAAAGAGTGGAATAATATCTCCAAACACAGTGAAAAAAATACTTGTCAGTCTAGAATTCTTTACTTAACTAAACTGTCATTACAGAGTGAGGTCAAAGTAAAGATCCTTCCAGACATCAAGATTAATAGGGTTCAGGGGCACCTGCCTGGCCCAGTCAGCAGAGGGTGAGACTATTGATCTCAGGGTCGGGGATTTGAGTCCTATGTTGGGTGTAGAGACTACTAAAAAAAATAAATAAACTTTTAAAAAAAGATTAATAAAGTTTATTTACTACTCACAGGCTGCAACTGAAGGAAGTATTAAAGAATGTATTTCAACAAGAAGGAAATGAACTCATAAGGAGAAATGGAATCCAAAGAATAATAGTCATCAAAGCTTTTGGCAAAACATGATGGAAATATCTTTAAAAGTTTTGTGGTAAAAAATAATGCTGAAGGGACACCTGGCTGGCTCAGTCCAAAGAGCATCTGACTCTTAATCTTGTGATTGTGAGTTCAAGCCCCACACTGGATGTAGAGATTACTTCAAGACAAAACAAAACAAAACAAAAAACTAAAACAATCAGGTTTTAAACATAAGATGGAACTAAAATCCTAAACAATAACAAAGGGGTCAGTAAAAGGACATTCAGAAGGAAAGCAATGCATTCTGAGATTTTTTCTTTTTCTTTCTTTCTTTCTTTCTTTCTTTCTTTCTTTCTTTCTTTCATGTTTATTTATTTTTGAGAGAGAGAGAGAGAGACAGAGAGTGAACAGTGGAAGAGCAGAGAGATAGGGAGACACAGAATCCGAAGCAGGCTCCAGGCTCCAACCTATCAGCACAGAGCCCGATGCAGGGCTCAAACCCACAAACCACAAGATCATGACCAGAGCTGAAGTTGGACACTCAATCAACTGAGCCACCCAGGTGCCCCTCTTTTTCTTTTTTAATGTTTACTTATTTTTGAGAGACAGAGAGCGTGAGCAGGGGAGGGGCAGAAAGAGCGGGAGACAGAATCGAAAGCAGGTTCCGCATTATCAGTGCACAGAGCCCAGCACGGGGCTCAAACTCACGAACCATAAGATTGTGACCTGAGCCAAAGTTGAATGCTTCACCAACTGAGCCGTCCAGGCGCCCTGAGATTTTTTTCTTAACAACTTTAGATATTGTTAGAAATCTATACAGTTAAATATAAGTATGAAATTCAAGTATAGCTTCTGTGATGCTTAAATTGATTGAAATTAAAGATGGCCACAAATCCTTTTGTCACTCATTCCAAAGTGGTGTCCCACACCACTTTGATCTGGGCTGGTCTCATGATCTGTTTTGTGCAAAAGAATGGAGTGATGCTGTGTATCTTCCAAGTCTGGCCTTAAGATACCTACAGCTTATGACTTCAGCTATTGGAACGTTCCTTCTTGAAATCCAGCCACCACACTGTGAGGAAGTTCAAGCAGCCATGTGGAAAGGCTGAAGAGGAGAACCAAGGCACCCCACAAACAGCCCCAACTAAACTACCCCAGCTAGCAGCCAGCACAAATTGCCAGTGGTGTTAGGGAGCCTTTTTTTAGACCCTTTATCTCTCTCAATGCCACAATCACATGAAGCAGAACAAATAATAAATAAAGTTTGTTTTAAGCCATTCAGGTGGGACAGTTTGTCATGTTGCAGAAGATACCTGAAACAGAATAAACATAATATTTGTAACTTCCAAACAAATAGATGAAATTAGTTAAAGAAAATGTGATCAATCCAATGGTGCCTGGCTGGTTCAGTTAGAAGAGCATGCAACTCTTGATCTTGGGGTTGTGAATTTGAACCCACATTGGGTGTAGAGATTATTGAAAAATAAATAAATAAACAAAAGCTAAGAAAGAAAAAAAGAAAGAAAGAAAGAAAGAGGAAAAGGAAAAGGAAAACTTGATCAACCCAAAAGGAAGCTCCAAAGAAGAAAAAATTAAGAAGCAAAGAAGAGGGGTCACCTGCGTGGCTCAGTCAGTTAAGCATCTGACTCTTGATTTCAGTTCAGGTCATGATCTCATGATTTGTGAGTTCAAGCCCCACATCAGGCTCTGTGCTGACAGTGCAGAGCCTGCTTTGGATTCTCTGTCCCTCTCTCTGCCCCTCCCATCTGTGCTCTCTTTCTCTCTCTCTCTCAAAATAAATAAAAACTTCAAAAAATAAAATAAAAGAAGCAAAGAGAAACTTCTCACAGTCCCATGTTACCTCTCACAAATGGTCTTTCTGGAAAAGCAATGAAGTTCTGGGTCTTTCTCTGATTTGAGCCGGACCTTGACACTCCTGGTTTTCAGAGAGGCAAGGCCTGGCTGTGAAGATGGCATGTGAGGAGTGAGCAAGTATGTGTCCTTTGTCCGTGCTTCCTGGGCTCCCAGCTGCTGGCCACAGTTCTGACTGAGCCACTGAAACCCCCTGGTCTAATTAAAAAATAAAACCAAAGAAAGAAAAGAAACTTTTTATTACACTTTTCTAATGGCGGAAAATAGTTTCAGGCATAAAAAAGCATTCAGCTGGCTACATCCCAGGCGTCAAAAATTAACAGCCACTACATTTTATTCTGAGGAATTAATGGAAAATTTTACATGGTGGTGTAAAATGTAGGGGACAAGATGAAGGACACAATTCTTCACTGAAGCGCTCGCTCACTCCCTTACTGCAGCAAAGCCACTGGTTTGGCCACCTGCTCTGAGTGGGAGCTGTAGGCTCACAGGAGACCAAGTGGGTTATGTGGGGCCTGAAGGGGCAGATGGGGGGAGACGGGGATCAGGTACTTACTTATTAGCTTCTTGGCCTTAGCCAAATCACTTCTCACAGCCTCTGTCTCCACCTCTGCAAAATGGGGGGAAAAGCTCACCCCTCCCAGGGTGATTGTGTAATCTAGACATCAGTTTATCCCATCTTCTCTGGCTCTAGGGGCCCCCCAGGTGCACTCCCAGAGACACGGGCCCAAGCTCTTCTTGTTTCCACAAGAGTTCTTCCTAGATCACAGCAGTGAGCTAACCTTCTGCTGGGGGGGGGGGGGGCCAGGCAGGGGAGCACAGGGTCTGTATCACTCATTCTACAGCAAACAACTGAAAATTCCCTTTTCAGACTGGAGCAAGCACCAGTCACTGTTGGGAATTGGGATGGAGGTGGCAGGGGGGATACAGGGAGGCGAGTTTTTTAATTTGTAATTTAAACATACTTGGGAAAAGCAGCCCATAATTGACTGCTATATAGTGTCTGTCCTTGTTTCTTATTTGAAATTTGTCTGAATCCAAATGTGTTGCCTCCCGAATATTTCCCCCCAATGTCCCACCTCCCACTCAGGGGGCCCAACGTTGGCCACAGCTGCTCCCCACCCCCTATCCCCAAGTCCCAGCTGTGCCAGCCAGGGTCCTGGGCGTAAGTCTAGCCTCTCCTCCGACTCCAATGTCTGACACCACTGATCCTACCTCTGGAATCTCATTCAAGTCTGTCCCCTGTTCTCCATGTCTGCTGCCCCGACCCCAGTAGAGGAGCCTGTCATCACTCACCTCCCCTCTGGTCCTTGCTCTGTTGCCAGAGTGAGTTTTTTGTTGTTTTGTTTTGAGACAGTGAGTGGGGGAGGGGCAGGAGAGGGAGAGAGAGAACCTTTGTTTTTAAAATTTTTTGGGGGGGGGGCGCCTGGGTGGCACAGTCGGTTAAGCGTCTGACTTCAGCCAGGTCACGATCTCGCGGTCCGTGAGTTCGAGCCCCGCGTCGGGCTCTGGGCTGATGGCTCAGAGCCTGGAGCCTGTTTCTGATTCTGTGTCTCCCTCTCTGCCCCTCCCCCGTTCATGCTCTGTCTCTCTCTGTGCCAAAAAATAAATAAAATGTTGAAAAAAAAAATTTATAAAATTTTTTTTTTAAGTTTGTTTATTTGTTTATTTTGAGAGAGACAGAGACAGGGACAATGTGAGTGGAGGAGGGGGAGAAAGAGAGGAAGACAGCGAATCCCAAGCAGGCTCTGCACGGGGCTCGAACCCACAAAACCGTGAGATCATGACCTGGGCTGAAACCAAGAGTCAGATGCTTAACCGATTGAGCCACCCAGGCGCCCCAGCTGGGGTGAGCTTTCTAAACACAACATCCAAACCCATCCCTCCCGCTGTTCCAACCCTTCAGTAGCTCTAACAGCTTCAGGACAACATTCGCACTCCTCACCCAGCATTAACACCCCCCCAGGACCTGGACAAACTGGGTCTTTCCAATCTCATCACCCATCACTCACCACTGGGAGCCAAGAGCTGCACAAGAGCCCTGTGTGTCCCAGCTAGTTCCTGCCACCATGCCTTTGCCTAGGCTGTACCCTCTCCCTGGTATGCCCTTCCCTCTCTCCACTTCTCTACCTTGTGTCTTCATTCCCAGCACCCACACCTACCGCATCTCTAGATCCTTCACACATCAGCTCTGTCACAGCTTCCAGCCTGGCCTGACCAATCAGCAATTCTATTCAAAAACACGGAATGAGCACCTAGTGTATGCTGGTGACACAGCACTCACTGAGTCAGACTGTGAGAAAGCACAGCACTGGCAAAGGTGGGGCGGGGCGGGACGGGGGTGGGGGAGGCGCCCTTTCCAACCGGGGCCCAGCCCAGCCTCCTGAAGTCTCCTCCCAGTGGCTCCTAGGCTGGGAGCGTTTCCAGTTCTTCGGAGCACTGCCCAGAGGAAAGCTCTCCACAAAGATGAAGATTTATTTATTTACTTGTAAAGTGAAAGCCAGGCTGGGGTAGGGCATAAAGAGGACAGAAAAACTAATAAAGACGCAGGCAGAGAATGGGACCCTCTGGCCCCAGGGTCCCTGAGCCAGCAGTGACCCTCAACTCCAACAAAGGGGCTTCCCACAAACACACAGCAAGTGCCTGCTGTTTACTGGCATTGTGCCAGAGGCTGAGATACAGCCGCAAAGATGATAAAGGCCTTGCTGTCAGCCAGAGAAACACAAGTCCTAGGCAGGGAGGCCAGAGGGGCTGGTGCTGAGGTAGTAGGAACCCTGGGGGCCAGGAGAGCCCAGTGGAAGGCCGTGACCCAGCCTGCTTGGTGTGGGGCATGGTGAAAGAGGGCAGGCAGAGATGGCTTCCGGGCAAAGAGGGCCCGGAAGAGGGAAGTGTGTGAAGATGCTCCCCAGCCATGCCTTGTGCCCCTGGGTGGGCACAGGTCTGCGGTCCTCAGGGGCCCCAGCACAGGACAACCTCTGTGGCTCTGCCCCTTCCATCCCTCGGCTCCCACCCCTGGCGGCCTACCTCAGACCTCCTGCTGCCCCTTGAGTCCTTGTCCCAGCAAACAGCTCTGGCCAGCCTCCTCCTCTGGAATCCACCTGACCTGCCCACCCATATCTGGTCCAGGGCAGACAGGCCAGGGTGACTGTGCAAGCAGAGCCCACAACGTGGCAGAGACTCCCATCTGCCCTTTCGGTGGGCCCCATCTCTGCAAATGCTCCCTTCGGAGGTCCCTCTCCTCCCTCACAAGGAGGAGACAATAACCCCCCTCCCCCATCCCCACCCCCAGGGTGGACAACTTCCAGTCCAGCACTCTCTGTGTCTCATGGTTCTCTGCTTCTGATGACAGGACAAGGGGATAGGGGCTGGGGAATAACAGAAATTGCTGGACTATCTTTTATAAGCCCTAAAGGGTGTGTCTGGCCCCAGTTTTAACAGAGCTCTTTAGAATATGGGGTACTTGGGGCTCCTGGCTGGCTCAGTCAGTAGAGCATGTGACTCTTGATCTCGGGGTTGTGAGTTCAAGCCCACATCGTGCACAGAGCTTACTTAAAAAAAAAATGTGGGATACTTGATGTTTTTGCCGATAGTTTGGGCCTTGGTCATCATTACTGGGGCAACAAGAAACTGTTCCATTCCACCTTCTTGTATGTGTGTAAAATGTTCATGGCCCCCTTATCTGCAGTTGTGAAGAACTGGAAACAAGCTCAGTGCTCAACAGCAAGGCAGGATTACAAACCCCAAAAGAGCAGGGACATCTGCCTTATTCACTGTTATACCCCCAGTGCCTAATGGGGTGCCTGACATAGTAGGTGTTCAGGAAACAGTTGTGGGGAAAAAAGAAAGGGGCAAAGGGAGGAAAGAAAGGATGGAGAGAGAGAAAGAAAGAAGTAACTTTGAAAGAGTCTTCTAGAATTCCAGAAAGCAAACCCTCTCTTTCAGCCAGGTGCAGAAGATGCACTTTTGGGGGGCTGTTTCTGTTCATTTTTAAAACTTCCATCAAATGACTCCAAAATTCAATTCCCTCTTGAATGTTTTTCTTTTTTCATTTTCATCATCCCCCATCTTTTTCACACTCACTGTTGAGGTTCCCGTTTGGAACAGTTGATTGAATTGTGGCTCTGGGGACTCGCAACAGTCACTTTAGACACTTAGAGTTCCAATCACGCCGCCGCCACACCAGCCCCCCCTTTAGCGCCAGAGAAACGGTCTCTTATGAGAGCCGATTATATCTTTACAGCCCAGAACGCCACACTCTAAAACATGAGCTGTAAAAATTCTCTGTGACTAATGTATGTCCAAAGAAAATATAAAAATGCCTATTTAATGGGAGAAGGCTGATTGGAAAAATCCACGTGCTGGTGAAGTTCCATGGCTGACATCATATAGGGCCTGAGCCTGGAAAAGGCTGGGCGCTCACCTATGGAGGAGCCAAACTGTCCAATCCCTCAGGGTTCATGTAGGCTCCCCAGTTCTCCTGAGGCAGGGAGTGGCAGCCTGGGGAGACAGACAGAGGGATGCACATCAATTGGGCCTTTCCTGTGTGGCACCATGCTAGGCCCAGTCTCATGGAATCCTGAGAACAACTTCATGAAGTGAGATTTATTACCATCCTTTTGCAGAAGGGGCTTCCTGTGGGATCTCAAAGAATGAAGAGGGGTTAGCTGGGGGAAGAAGGAAGCCCTGGAAAGGAATTCCATGAAGAGGGAACAGCATGTGCAAAGGCAGGAAGCAATAAACAGAATAAAAGCAGTTTGGTGTTGCTGAAGCATGAAGTGCCAGCAGGAAGAGAGAAAGGATAAGGCTGGAGAAGTGAGCAGGAGTCAAGTCACACAGTTTGGTAGACCTTGCTGAGTGGGGAAGGGACTGGGAGGCGCTAGCCGGAAGTCAGGAGATGAAGGATGGAGGGATGTGTCATGAAGACAAAGTCAGCAGGAAGGGGAGACTGATTGGATGCCCATGGAGGCTGAGGGGAGGAGAGGACCCAAAGATGAATGGTAGAGTCCAGTCTCCAGGGCTGATGGTGGGGCTGCCTCTGCCTCGGGTACCCATGGGAGACACAGGTCAGCGGAAAGATGCCACACTGCACCTTGGATGCCTGGTTTCATGGTGCTTAGAGGGCGTGAGCCCAGGATGAGAGGGTCTGCCTCAGAAGTGGGTCTGGGCCCAACTCAGAGGCACAGCAGTCAGTTGTCAGTTTCGTGATGACCCCTAAAGCCACAGAGCACAGGGGCTCACCTAGGACAGTGAGGGCAGGAGGCAAATGAGCAGCCATGGACTTCACCTGTCCTAATGTCACACATAATGAAGCCCTGCCAGTTCCAAACGACACAAGTTCAGTTTGGCCTACACAGTGTTGTAAAAAGCTTTGAGCCAATGTTTAAAAATCATGCTCACTTGGGGTGCCTGGGTGGCTCAGGTGGTTAAGCGTCTTGCTCTTGGTTTTGGCTGGGGTCGTGATCTCATGGTGCATGGGTTCGAGCTCCGCTTGAAGCCTGCTTGGGATTCTCTCTCTCTCCATCTCTCTGTCCCTCCTTCACTCCCTCTCTCTTTCTCAAAACCAATAAGTAAAAACTTTAAAAAATGTTACAAATTATGCTCACTTAAAAATACAAATCTCTGGCTTCTCTTGGAAGATCAGAAGATCTGACAACATGGATTAGAGAAGAACTATTGCTAAGAAGTAGCTAAGAAGTGGTTGCCTCTCCGACAGGCACATGCATCCATTTCCCACAGTCCCCACCGCTCCCGACCGTCTCACAAAACCAAGGCTACATAGTTCTGTTGTCAATTATCATTGCACTTGCACTATGTCCCACACCCCTGTCATATAAAGTGTAGTTGCCTAGAGTCAGAGTTGCTGTTTTTCAAGCAAAACAGGAAAGTGTATATCTTTGTGGATGCTAAGACAATTCCCTTGCCTTTAATACGCAAAACAAGTCTGTGTCAAATCTTACCCCAGGTCAGCCCTCTTCTCTCATTCATGATCCACTGGCAATCCCTGATCTAGAGGGACACATGAGACCAAGAGAGAGAGAGAGAGAGAGATCAGACATGGAAAGTGACATAGGATGTGCCAGAGGAGAGACTTTTAAGTACGGAGTGATCAGCAACATTTAAGTTGGCGGTGAGTCAGATAAGGCACGAAGTGTTTGTGACATACGTACGGCCACACACGCACCTGCAGACAAAGAATGCACACAGACGCATGCACATAGACACATGTGTGCATACACACAGGCAGGCACACGGATACATGCTCTCAGGCACAAAGACATGGGTGTCTGCACGAACACAGGCAAACAGGCACATGTGTGTTCACAGAACTGCCCGAATCCGGGCACCCTCCCAGGGATCCATGCTCACACCTAATGAAGCCCTGCCAGTTCCAAACCAGCAACTCGTAACCGAATAAATATGATAAACAGTCCCCCTCCAGATGGCTCTGCGCGCACACCCACTCCTCCCGCTCGGAGGGATGGCACATTCTATGCCGATAAATCCTCCTGTTTGAAAACATTTGCCTTCTTAATTGGCCCGTTTACGGGTAAAATATGTTTCTGGGTAGTGTTCTGCCAGAATGGGGTCGTCAAGATGCCCACTCACCCGGGGCTCAGCCTGGAGACAGGACTCAGGGCTGCTGGCTCCAGAGAGGTCCCGCTTGACCCATCCACAGAGATGAGACCCACTGGGGAAGGATCTCAGTGCTGCCAGGGCAGGCTCCCCCGCTGGCTTTTTCCTCCCTGTGCCTCAATTTTTTTCTCCAGGTACACAGTGCACGCGTCACTGTCTAAGGTCCCTGGAAGAATCCTGCTCACACTCCCTTCTCTCTGACAGCATGCCTGTGAGGTGTGATAAACTAGGATAACCCCTCTAGTGACTTGAATGGTGGCCCCCTAGAAGATCTGTCCCATCCAAATCCCTGGAACTTTTGAAAGTGACCTTATTTAGAAAAAGGATCCTTGCAGATGTAATTAAACTAAAAATGTTTTTTTTAATTTTTTTAATGTTTATTTTTGAGAGAGAGAGAGAGTGCACGAGCAAGCACGGGGGAGGGGCGGAGAGACGAAAACACAGAATCCAAAGCAGCTCCAGGCTCTGTCTGAGTTGTCAGCACAGAGCCCGACATGGGGCTCAAACTCATGGACCACGAGATCATGACTGGAGCTGAAGTCAGATGTTTAACCAACTGAGCCAGCCAGGTGCCCCTAATTTTTTTTTAATGTTCGTTTATTTTTGAGACAGAGAAAGAGACAGACCATGAGTGGGAGAGGGGCAGAGAGAGAGAGGGAGATACAGAATCTGAAGCAGGCCCCAGACTCTCAGTTGTCAGCACAGAGCCTGAGGCGGGGCTTGAACTCAGAAACTGCAAGATCATGACCTGAGCCAAAATCGGAGGCTCAACCAAATGAGCCACTCAGGCGCCCCAAAAACCTTAAGATGATATCATCCTGGATTACCCAGGTGGGCCCTAAATCCAATGGCAAGTGTCCTTATAAGAGACAGGAGAAGACACACACACCGAAGACAATATGAAGGCAGACCACAGGCTGTATTCTACACACCAAGGAATGCCAGGCTTGCTGGCAAATTCCGCAAAGATGCACTCTCCCCAGGAGGCCCTGCTGACATCTTGAGTTTGGACGTCTGGCCCGAAATGTGAGAGAATGAATTTCTATTGTTTCAAGGCACTTCATTTGTGGTAATTTGTTGCAGCAGCCTCAGGAAATTAACATACCCCCTCTTTTATGTGAGGTATGACTGCACAGAGCTGGGACTCAAATTTTCATTTGCTCTTTACTCTGACATTTCAGTTTCCAAAAGGAGACGCCCAGTAGACATGGGGAAACGGAGGCCCAGAAAGGCGCTGGGTGTCATGTGGTGGCAAAGCGAGGACCAGTACCCAGCACGCTCACCCTCCTCACGCTTCACCCCCAGCAGTATCCTCATCAGGAACAGAATGGGCAGACGCACAGCAAAGGACAGCCTGAGGTGCAGCTCCCCCTCAGGATCCCATTCTGAGACCCACTGAGGAAGCACAAGAAAGAGAACCCCTTGGGGGTCCTGTTTTCTTCTCTAAGATGGGCCCAGGGCGCCTGGGTGCCTCAGTCGGTTAGGCCTCTGACTTCAGCTCAGGTCATGATCTCCCAGTTCGTAAGTTCGAGTCCCACATTGGTTAAGCCCCACTTCTCTCCCTCTCTCTCTCTGCCCCTCACCCACTTGCAGCCCCCCCTTAAAATAAATTAAAAATAATAAATAAAACTTAAAAAAATAAAATAAGATGGGCCCAGGATGAGAAAATCATGAAAATCCCTCATAGCCACTTTCCACTGGGCACTCAGGATGTACCAGGTGTCATGGCAACCTGTCCTCCCACGTGCGCACCCCCACCCGGGGAGATGGTGACAACATCCCTTCTCCCACTGCTCAGGTGGGAGAGTGAGGCCTGAGAGACAAAGCCACACACTGGGCCACACAGCTGGTCATCAGCAGAGCTAGGATTTGAATTCAGGTCTGTCTGCTTCAAATGCCACTTCAAATGCTACTTCACAGGTAACAGCAGGGCACCGTCTAGGGGCAGGGGAGCAGCCAGGCCACCAGGAGCAGAGTGAGGCCCTGACTCCTGTTTCCTCTCTCACCCATAAAGAGCTGGTCTGTGACTCAGTGGCCCCAGCATGCCCAGGTCAGAGTGGGTAGACAGCGTGAATCACCCACTGTGTGACCTTGGCCACCTCACTCCCCACTCTGAGCCTCCCTTTTCTCATCTGTAAAATGACGGATATAACAGCCACTTCTAAGGGTTATTGTGAGAACTGATGGAAGTAAAACCCAGAAAGTCGTTGGTAACTTGCTGAGCATCCAGTAAGTGCTTAATAAATGCTGGCTGGCATTAAAGCGAGCTTAGAGGCCAGTGAGAGACAGCATATAGCCTCTGGCCATGGAAGGTCACTTTATGACCAAAGTGAGGCCAGGGTGTCAGGCTGTGGCCCTGCCTGTGTGCTCACCACTAGCATTCCTCCCCAAAGGACACCCGTCCTCTGCTTGTGACTCAGCCCAACTGCTGTTCTGAGAGCTGAGAGGTGCCCGAGAGAGATGTGTGTGGCCAGGGATGGGGAGAAAGCAGAGAAGGGAATGCTAGTAGGGCAGGCTTCCCCCGGTGACACCCAGCCCACCTTTCCTGGAAGTATTCAGTAGGTGCTCAGTAGGCAGCCTCAGTGACATCCTCTGCCCCCCTTACGGGAACATCATCTGGATTTATAACCAGCGTGACTACTAAGGGTTCAGTCCGGCTGATACGAACAGAAACCAGATCATTAACATTAGCCAAGAGGGGATGGTTAAGGTTCAAAGTAGGAAGAAAAGGAAAAGTGGCAAGTTTGTTACCAAATTAGGTCCATTGAAGTCTCCCTATTCTGCAGAGACAATGATCTCGTGGGGTCTGGGATCAGGGCTCTGGGCTCCTATGCAGGCTAAACAACTACTCTTTTTTTTTTTTTTTTTTTAAGATTTTATTTTTTAAGTAATCTTTATACCCAGTGTGGGGCTCCAACTCACAACTCCAAGATCAAGAGTCACATGTTCCACTGACTGAGCCAGCCCGGCGCCCCCAAACAACTACTCTTTTATTATGTAATGAGCTTGCCTATAAGATCTCATTTGACTAAATGATTCTGTTACCAAAAAAAATTTTGAAAAGCCCTGTCCTGATCCAACTATCCTTTTCATCAATTAATTCATTTATTCAACTAGCGAGTATTGAGTCCACTACATGCGGTCACAGGGTGGTGCTGAGCACAGCACTACAACAGCTGCTGCCTTCCTGGAACTTAGGGTTTGGAGGCAGAAACAGACGTTGTACAAGTAATTGTAAAGTCTCTCCAGTGATAGGAGAGCTGGCTAGGCAGGACAGCGATGAGAATACATAACTGAGGAGCCTAGGGTGGGGGAAGCAAGCCAGACAGAAGGGCCTTGTGCTTGCTCTTAAAGACAACAGGCAGGCATGAAGTGACAATGTTGAGCCTGGACATTAAAAGGTCTCCCTGTCTGCTGAGTGGAAAATGGTTTGTAGGGAGTCAGGGAGACCACAGGGAAACCAATGAGGAGGTTGTGACATGCGAGTGTAGCTGATGGCCTGGACCAGAGACAGGGCAAGCTTCATGGGTGTGTGACCTGCATAAGGCCCTCATTCAGAAGGGTCACTTGGTTTATTTTTTATTTTTTTTTAAGTGTATTTATGTATTATTTTGAGAAAGATAGAGAGTGAGTGGAGGAGGGGCAGAGAGAGAGGGAGCCAGAGAATCCCAAGCAGGTTCCACACTGTTAGCCCAGAGCCTGATGGGGGCTCGAACTCACGAGCCACAAGATCATGACCTGAGCTGAAACCAAGAGTCGCTTAACTGACTGAGCCACGCAAGCACCCTGGGCCACTTGGTTTAATACCCTGTTGTCACTGTCTTGAAATTCTTAATAATTTTTGAACAAGGGGCCCATGTTTTCATTTAGCCCTGGCGCCCACAAACTATGTAGCAGGTCCAGACCAAAGCAGGGACAGGATCTTCCTTAAACACTCAAAGTCATAAACAGATCTTTTTCTACTGGTGTGCTGGAGCTGGCATGTACCAGATCTGAGAGCCAATTGTTCAATTTTGAGGAATCATGTTGTCCTGTTGGTATCTTGAAATCGGCCATGGTGTGTGAATTGGCACCATGGAAATCAGGAAACAGTACAAGTCTGGGTCTTTTTTTTCTTGAAGACATTTCCTCATCAGTGTTTCCGAGGGCCAGTCTGAGGCTCACCTTGACAGTGTGTTAAAAATACAGTTTCTGGGTCCCTCTCCCCAGGCCTACTGGGTCCACCGGCTGGGTGATTCTGGGGGCTGCCTGAGGCTGGAGAGTCAGGGCGGGAAGGCCCTACACAATGGAGGGATTGGAAGAAGAAATTGGCAGAGTTGTGGGGGTGGCAGCTCACCAAGGGAGCAGGACAGCATACCGGGGCCTGTGCCCTTGGGGACCCAGCTCCAGGCCAACCACTAAAGTCCCCAGACTGGGACCCACCCTCACCCTTCCCTGTGGGGCTCAAACCCAAGTGGACAGTGTTGCCCTCCCTTGTGGAGGTCTGGAGAGGAGGGGGGGGAAGGGCAGGGACCCCCGACAGAGAGACTTCCCAGAGGACGAGGGAAAAGCCCACACCATCAGCACCTCCCCCTCCAACAGACCCGAGCAGCGTGGGCGTGGGCGCTCAGGAAATAAGGACATCGTTACCATTGTTGTTGTCCTAATGGCCCCACCTCAAGGCTGACCTGTCCCCCTTCTCCTACACCTCTCCTCTAGCCCCCCAGGCCCTGGAAGGAGCTGGAACACACCACACATCCCTCTCCCAGCAGCCGCTCGGCGGGAGGATCCCCGCTGGGCAGGTGGGGGAAATGGTGGGGTGGGGAGGGATTCTAAGCGCACATACCCTTGTCCCCGCCCAGGTTCCCGCCGGCGCTCGCCTCTCGCTCGCTCCAGGGGAGCAGACCACCCGGGAAGAGCCCGTCCTCCTCGGTGCTTCCAGAGGAGCCTAGGGTCTCACTCCCTGGGAGATGGCGCCACCTACAGGCCCCCGAGAGCATTGCTGCGTCGGCCCCTCAAACGCGCGAGGATCTCACACCCCTTAGGCTGGGGCGTGCACACTGGAGCACAGCATCACACGGCTTCCCATTGTCCCCGCACCTGGAAGGAGCCGTGGCAGCGTTTCCCAAGTTTGGAAAATGTCACTTGGAGATTCTGCTTGCACATTTGCCCCCTCAGTCTGACTTAACTCTTCAGTTCCTTCAATGAACATTTATGGGAAACTTATTCTTTCTAGGCTTCAGTTTCCTCATCTGCAGAATGGGTTTGAAGGTGTTGCACTAGAAGAGATTATCTCAAAGGCTAGGTGGGATTCGCAGACTTTTTTTTTATGTTTATTTATTTTTGACAGAGAGAGAGGCAGAGACTGAGCAGGGGAGGGGCAGAGAGACAGGGAGACACAGAATCTGAAGCAGGCTCCAGGCTCCGAGTTGTCAGCACAGAGCCTGATGTGGGGCTCGAACTCACAGACCGCGAGATCGTGACCTGAGCCAAAGTCGGACGCTCAACGACTGAGCCACCCAGGCGCCCCATGGATTCGCAGACTTTAATGAGAAAGAGAATCATGTGGAAGCATGTTTAAAATGCAAGTTCCGGGGCCCCACCCTGCAAGCAATTCTGATCCAGGCAGGAATCTGCATGTTGAATCAATCCTTGGGAAATTCTGATGCAGACGTTCTGTCAACCTCAGGACAAGAACGGGTCTTCAAGGAGGCTGGAAAATCAGGCAGGGACCTGCCAGATCAGGGCTTGAGAGTGGAAGCTGTGATTCTGTCCAGAGGGCAGTAGAAGTCACGGAGCTTTTATAACAGGAGTGACAGCTCTTTAGAAAGATTACTCTGGCTCCAGCTACCAGGAAGGATCGGGACCTGGGGAGGCAAGGTGAGTGGCAGAGAGATCACGGAGTTCACTGCAGAAGTTGCTCAGTTGAGATTTAGGTGCCCTGGACCAGGTGGTGGTGATGGACAGGAAGGAGAAGGGACAGATTTCAAAGGTAAATCCTTTAACTTCCTTGCAATACAGGAAGAAAACACTGACATTTCTGATTATCTGATTTATCCCAGGCTTTTATTTTTTAATTATTATTTAAACATTTTTTTTTAACATTTATTCATTTTTCAGAGACAGAGCATGAGCGAGGGAAGAGCAGAGAGAGGGAGACACAGAATCTGAAACAGGCTTTAAGCTCTGAGCCGTCAGCACAGAGCCAGATGCGGGGCCCAAACTCACGAACCAGGAGATCATGACCTGAGCTGAAGTCGGACATTTAACCGACTCAGCCACCCAGGTGCCCCTAATTATTATTATTTTTTTAATGTTTATTTTTGAGAGAGAGAGTGTGCACACAAGCAGGGGAAAGGCAGAGAGAGAGGGGGACAGAGGATCTGAGATGGGCTCTGCACTAACAGCAGTGAACTGTCCCATGTGGGATTCGAACTTAACAAACCGTGACCTGAGCCAAAGTCAGACGCTCAACCAATTGAGCCACCCAGGCACCCCTTATCTTAGCCTTTTAAAACCTTAAGGTGTTGGGGCACCTGGGTAGCTCAAATGGTTGAGCGTCCAACTCTTGCTCTCCTCTGCTCAGGTCATGATCTCACAGTTAGTGGGATGGACCCTGCATGGGACTCTGCGCTGACAGCACAGAACTCCTGCTTGGGATTTTCTCTCTGCCCCTCCCTCGCTCCCTTTCTCTCTCTATCTCTCTCAAAATAAATAAACTTAAAAAATAAAATTAAACCTTAAGGGGTTCTGTATGTATTATGTATACAATATATTAGTATAGAGGTACACATATATACTATATAAATATACATATTTATATTACATATAATATATCGAGAGAAGGAAAATATATGTACATATATGTATATCTATAGAGAAAGATTGATAGAGAGATAGATAGATGATAGATGTAACATGTACTCAAAAGAATTCTCTGGATGGAGTTTGGAGACCAGATGAGTTAATTCAATTTCTGGCACATGGCCCATGTAAACACTCTCTGTTGGCTATCATGACAGATTATGTCTTCCAAAAATAGGCCCAATGATACCTCCTGTCCTCCAGGGTCTTTTAGAACTAACCATGTTCTCATCAAGAGGTCGAGTCTATTCCCCTCCCCTTGAACCTGGGTGGGTCTGCAACTTATAACGGTAAAATGCAGCGAAGTGCCTCTGCATGCCCTCTAAGGCAAGGTCCTAAAAGTAATGCACCTTCCCAGAAGCTGGTTGGGGCAATCCCTTTTAGAGCCCTGAGCTTGGACTACATTGAGGCTCCCATACTGTGAGGAAACCCAAGTCACATGGAGAGGGCCTGTGCTCCTGCTGACAGTCCCAGAGGAGGTCCCGGCCAATAACCAGCATCAACCACCACATATACCAAAGGACTGAAGAGGTCTCCAGATGATTCCAGCCATTGAAGTAATCGCCAGCCTTCAGGTCTTTGCAGCTGAGGCCCCAGTTATTGAGGAACAGAGACAAGTGGTTTCCACTGGACCCTTTCCAAATTTCTGACCACAGAATCTGTGAGCATAATGAAATAGTTGCTTTTCACAACTAAGTTTCAGAGTGGTTTGTCATGTAACAATAGACAGGTAGAACTGCCATCATTACGTACCATGGTATCTTTGTCCACGCCTTCTGTGAGGGAACCAAGCGTCCCCCGCATAGCCGACCAAGCTGAGGATGGAGAGAAGGAAAGAGGTAGTATTTACCGGTGAGATGCTCTGGAGGAAAATGGGTAGGGCCTCAGGGTGGGAGGGCAAGCCAGGCCCTGAGGGGTCCCACCTTCGAAAGCCTCTAGGAAGGAGCTAGGAGCCTGACTCCACTGCGTGGTTCTGACACCACCACTCCATTCCTGGTCACACTGGATGATTCTAGATCCTGTTGCCTGTGGCCCTTTTGCTCTCAGAGGAAGATTCCTGAGAGCGTTGGCCTCCTCTTTGGACCTGACCATTTGGTCACATTCAGAGTTGGCACCTTCTGAGGGAGACAGGGAGGAGATTCTGTGAACTCCCCGCTCCCACACCACTGTGGCAGGGAAGGAAGGGCTGCAGGGCCTGGGAATAGAGGGGTTTGGATTCTTGTGGCTCTACTGCTCCCCAGTTCTGTGGCCTTGGCCAAGTCACTTCATCCCAGTGAGCTTAGGTTTTATTAGCTGTAAAATAGGGCAATATTTGGCCCTGTCCTGAAATTGTTCTTGGGTGGATAAAATAAGATGAAACAGACTAAACCCTTGTTCTTCGTAAATAACCTCCTTAATATTTGCCATTCTTTTAAGGCTGTTGTTCTTACTGAAAACCAACAAGTCCAGGCAAGTAACATCACTGAGCAAGAGAACACATTTCTGCTCTGAAAGGGGAGACCTTTCCCCTCTTCTCCAGCCCAGAGTTGCCCTGTGCAAATTTGGGCCCGGTTTAGCCAGAGGCTCATGGAAACCTAGCCTGGGATTGGTGCAGAACCTTGGCTGTGAAACCCAAAGCTCTGGGCTTCTATCCCAGCTCTACCTGACTCCTCTGTTGTCTGAGCAAGGCCAGGACACAGCCTAGCAGGAAGGAAGGAAGAAGCTGCTTCTCCAGGACAGGGTACCCAGGGCAGACAGGAAGAGACCTGGGTAGGGAGACAAGGGAGTTGAGTTCATGTCTTAGTTCTGCAGTATTTGCTATGGGATTTGAAGTACCTGGCACCTTTGTTTCCCCACCTATAATTCATTTCATAAACACTTAACTGAAGGTCTACTGATTCTGTTCTTGACCAGTTCAGACCCACACGGAAGACCAGGGTGGCCTCCAGGACTTTGAACATGCCTTTGAAAACTATCCTAACTCCCTGTCTTTCACACCATTTCCCTTGCTGAGTCCTCAGCGCCCCTCAATCTTGGCTAAGGCAGTGCTTCCTCTCACAAGCCCTCCTGGGGCAGATACCCTCTTCTCAATGGGTTTCACTACATTGATTACCCAGCCTGTGGCGGCAATGATGTTGAAGAGGATGATGGCCTGATTTTCCCACCAAACCATGAACTGGCACAAAGATGCCCAAATACAGTTGTGGAATGGCCTTCACAAAACAGAAAATTAATCTGCTTCTTTCTGTCATTGATTAGCAGTGGGACCCAAAGTTTCCCTACAGCCTCAGTTTTCACATCTAGTAAGTGGGACTGGCTCCTAATACCTGTGCTTCCCACCTCTATCTCACAGAGCTCTCTAAACCTTGCTGTGTGCTTTACAGGTCATGACCTCACAGCAGTTATGAGGCAACCTAGTGGGTTGAAGTGTCCCCTGAAATTCATGTCCACCTGGAACCTCACAATGGGACCTTATTTGTTTTGTTTTGTTTACTTTTTATTTTTTGTATTCTGCTGCTTTCAGGCCATTTGATACATTTTTCTTTTTTTTAAATATCATTTACTGTCAAATTGGCTTCCATACAACACCCAGTGCTCACCCCAACTGCCCTCCTCAATGCCCATCACCCACTTTCTCCTCTCCCCCTTCCCCCATCAACCCTCAGTTTGTTCTCTGTATTTAAGAGTCTCTCATGGTTTGCCTCCCTCCCTCTCTGTTTGTAACTATTTTTCCCCCTTCCTTTCCCCCATGGTCTTCTGTTAAGTTTCTCAAGATCCGCATATGAGTGAAAACATATATTTGTCTTTCTCTGACTGACTTATTTCACTTAGCATAATACCTTCCAGTTCCATCTACGTTGCTGCAAATGGCAGGATTTCATTCTTTTTCATTGCCAAGTTATATTCCATTGTGTATATAAACCACATCTTCTTTATCCATTCATCAGTTGATGGACATAATTTGGCTACTGTTGAAAGCCTTGCTATAAACATTGGGGTACATGTTTGGGGTGCCTGGGTGGCTCAGTCGGTTGAGGGTCCGACTTCGGCTCAGGGAATGATCTCGCGGCTCGTGAGTTCGAGCCCCGCATCGGGCTCTGTGCTGACAGCTCAGAACCTGGAGCCTGCTTCAGATTCTGTGTCTCCCCCTCTCTCCGCTCCAACCCATTCTCATTCTGTCTCTCTCTCAAAAATAAACATTTAAAACAAATTTTTTTTAACATTGGGGTACATGTGCCCCTACGCATCAGCAGTCCTGTATCCCTTGTGTAAATTCCTAGTAGTGCTATTGCTGGGTCGTAGGGTAGTTCTATTTTTAATTTTTTGAGGAACCTTCACACTGTTTTCCAGAGCAGCTGCACCAGTTTGCAATACTACCAACAGTGCAAGAGGGTTCCCGTTTCTCCACATCCTCTCCAGCATCTATAGTCTCCTCATTTGTTCATTTTGGCCACTCTGACTGGCGTGAGGTGGTATCTGAGTGTGGTTTTGATTTGTATTTCCCTGAGGATGAGCATCGTTTCATGTGTCTGTTGGTGATCTGGATGTCTTCTTTGGAAAAGTGTCCATTCATGTCTTCTGCCCATTTCTTCACTGGATTATTTGTTTTTTCGGGTGTGGAGTTTGGTGAGTTCTTTATAGATTTTGGATACTAGCCCTTTATCTGATATGTCATTTGCAAATATCTTTTCTGTCAGCTGCCTTTTAGTTTTGTTGATTGTTTCTTCTGCAGTGCAGGGAACTTATTTGTAAAAGACAAAAGATTTATACGATCTGCAGAGAAACCAGAGTATTACAATGGGAACTTATTTGGAAATAGGGTCTGCGCAGATGTAATTCAAGTAAGGATCAAGATGAGATCATATTGAATTAGGGGGGACCTAACAATGATGAGTGTCCTATAAGAGATAGAAAAGGATACACAGAAACATGCAGAAGAAAGCCATGGACTTCAGACCTCCTAAACTGCGAGAGAATAGATTTCTATTGTTTTAAGGCAGCTGGTTTGTGGTCATTTGTTAAGGCAGCACTAGAAGACCAAAACAGACAGGTGTGTTATTACCTGCACATTACAGATGAGGAAACAGGCTAAGGCAATGAAGTCACCTCCCTAGGCCCACAGAATCCTTGTGCTACAGAGGCAGAATCTGAACCTTATATGCCAGACCCCAGAGCCCTGTGCCCTTGGCATCTACGTCTCGGCCTGCTGCTGCCCACACACCAGCCCACTGTCTAGTCTGCGCTTGATAGACACAGGACTGTACCCGTGGTAACTGCTGTTTCTGAAATTGCCACACTCGGGGAGCCTGGATGACTCAGTTGGTTAAGCACCTGACTCTTGATTTTGACTCGTTCATCGTGAGTTAGAGCCCCAAGTCAGGATTCTCTCTGTCCCTCCTCCACTCGTGCACACTTTCCCTCTCTCTCTCTCTCAAAAGTAAACAAATAAACTTTCAAATTGCCACCCTCACTTCACTGAGGGAAATGCAAGGCAGCCTAAAAAGCTTCTTCTCTACTGCTCCTCTTGTCCCGAAACTATTGCCTGAGCAACTCATTTTTTTTCTTTCTCTCCCCTCCCCTCCTTCCTATCTGCCCTCCTTCCTCCCTCCTTCCCCTGCCTCATTTCTAAGTTTATTTATTGAGAGAGAGAGAGAGAGAGAGAGAGAGAGAGAGTCTGTGTGAGCATGCACACAAGCAGGGCAGGGACAGAGAGAGAGGGAGAAAATGAGAATCCCAAGCAGTCTCCGCGCTGTCAGCACAGAGCTTGAGGCCTGAGCTGAGTCAGGACACTTAACCAACTGAGCCACCCAGGCGTCCCCCTGCCTGATTTTTGAGGGTTGTGTAGATCCCTCAATCTCATGCTCAAGATCTCAGTCAAGGGGCGCCTGGGTGGCGCAGTCGGTTAAGCGTCCGACTTCAGCCAGGTCACGATCTTGCGGTCCGTGAGTTCGAGCCCTGCGTCAGGCTCTGGGCTGATGGCTCGGAGACTGGAGCCTGTTTCCGATTCTGTGTCTCCCTCTCTCTCTGCCCCTCCCCCGTTCATGCTCTGTCTCTCTCTGTTCCAATAAATAAACGTTGGAAAAAAAAATTAAAAAAAAAAAAAAAAAAGATCTCAGTCGAGCCCCAACCTATCCCTCCAGTTCTACCTCTTCTCAAGCAAGCCCTTCCTCCAGTCAAATCCTCCTGAGGCAGCCCTCACTTCACTGCCTTCTTGTTTCCCCCCATAAGGTTCCCTTGATCTAGAATGCCCCATCCATCACAGGCACACATAAAAAATCCACTCCTGGGACACCTGGGTGGCTCAGTCAGTTAAGCATCCTGATTCAGCTCAGGTCACTGAATCCCACGGTTTGCGGGATTGTGGGATCAAGCCCTGTGTTGGGCTCTGTACTGACAGCACAGAGCCCACTTGGGAGTCTCTCTCCCCCTCTCTGCTCCTCACCCATGTGTGCAGGCACTCTCTCTCTCTCTCTCTTAAAGTAAATTTAAAAAATTTACTCCTTCTTCAAGCCCAAGCTCAATTTCCACCTCCTCCTGGCACACCCAGTCAATAGCACATTCCCCTCTGACCATACACATGCTTTCACGCAAACATCCTTGAGGCCTGATCTGTGCCAAGCAGATCTAGGGGCCAGGAAATGTGATGACTTCACTGTCTGGTAAGAGAGTGGGGAATCCTAACAAGAGGAGGAAGTGGGAAGCAGAGGATGAAGCAGCAAATGCCTGCGGGAACGAGGAAAGCTGTGCCCAGGAAAGGAAGGCCAAGGGACCAGAGCCCATGTAAAGGCTGGGAAGCAGAGAGCACATACTCTAGGAGACAGAAAATTCTGCATAACAATATGGGGAAGTCATGGGGAGACGTGAAAATGGGGGCCAGGTCACAGAAAGTTCATGTGAACCGTTCTGATGTCTTGATCCCGTCCACCCTACATCAGAATCACCCAAGGAGTTTGTTAAAATGTAAATTCTTGGATCCCTACCCAGATCAGGGATGGGGCCCAATACACTTGAATTTTTCACAAGCTCTCTGGGTAATTCCAATACACAGAAGAGGAGAGAGTAGAGGTAGATTGAAGGGTTTGAAAGGTATACATCATGATCTGATTTGCTTTTTAGAAGAAATTGATGGTGCTAATCTCACATCTGCCTTTTGGTGTCTACCTGTGTGGTAGATACTTGGTGCCACCTAATTCAGCAACCACCCCTCCTTCTTTCTTCCTAACAGAGAATAATGGGCTCACAGAAGGAGGCTCCACCCCCAGCCCAACGGGAGGATCCGGATTGGACCCTTTTGTCCAGTCCCAGATTCCTTTTATACACTTTCCCAGACTCCTTTAGACCATGCAACAGTTGTGGCTCAGGAGATAGAAGGATAGTTTGTGTGGAGTCATCTGGGAAAGGTTTGCCTCCTGTTAACATGGGCAGACGCAAAAGAAAATCTGGCTAGTGCTGATCCTCCTTCTAGATCCTGAGTGTGTGATGAAAGGCCATCTAATGATCAAGAGGTAGCAAGCCCAATAAGGAAAAGCTAATGTATGGAGGGTGGCAGAGCAGAAGGATACAACGATCCTGGCTCTTGAGGACATGGTTGAGGCACTGCCTCCAACCCAGACTCCCCCAGTGCCCTTCCACCCAACCCTCCACCAACCCAAGACTTCTTGTCCTGAGACTACTAGAATCCAGCTCTCTTGAGGGCAGCGACTTTGTCTGTTGCATGCACTCTCCCTGCCTTGAACAGTGCCTGGCACACAGTAGGTGCTCACTAAGTATTTGTTGAGTAAGTTTTGAATGGTAAGTAGATGACTTTAAGGTTTACACCAGTCATCTGAGTCATCTGTTAGCTTGTAGCCAATGAATCCTGACATAGTAGGACTGAGAACCTCCTGAGAGCAGGAGAGACTAAGCATGACTGAACACTACCCCACAGGCCTGCCACAGCCCACATCTAAGAGGAATAAGCAGCTCTTTCTCAGAGGAGCTCCAAACACTGTCCTGGACCTGGGTTCAGGCCTGCCAGAGCTGGATGGTTGGGTCTGTGAGTTCCCCTCATCCAGACCTGGGGTCAGAAGCCCCTGAGGCAACTAATGAGAAGCTTAAGAATATCCACTCTGGATTTCCCACACCAAAGGACATCCAGGAGCTACACCAACTGCAGGGTGAGAAGGTGGAAGCTGGCAGCAAGTGTTGCCACTAGATTCTTCCTGAAGTGGAAAGAAAGAACTTCTGAGAATAGCCAGACCCACCCTCCATACAAGTCATGAATTTTCAAGCCACTGTGGTCAAGTCTCAATCCTAAGTGTGGCAGCCAGGGAAGATGAGAAATGAGGAGGCAGGCACAGGGCATCAGCAACTTCACAAATAGGACCTCTGATGATCTAGTCCCGGCCCCCTTGTTTCACAGACGGGAAAATGAGATCCAGGGAAGTGGGCAACTTGCCCCACCGTACCCAGTGAGCAATGGCAGTGTTTGTGAACTCAGGTTGATTTTAATCTTAAGAGGTTTAGGGACGGGCATTAGAGTAGGGATCCTCTCAAATTCTGCCAATTGGCATTCAGAATTAAGAACAAATATGCATAGGTCCAATTTTTTTTAAGTTTATTTATTTTTGAGAAAGAGAGAGAGCGAGAGGGGGAGGGGCAGAGGAAGAGGGAGAAAGAGAATCCCAAGCAGGCTCTGCACTGTCAGCATGAAGCCCGATGTGGGGTTCAAACTCATGAGCTGTGAGATCACGACCTGAGCCAAAATCAAGAGCCAGATGCTTAACCGACTGAGGCACCCAGACGCCCCAGGTCCACTTTTCTGAAGGAGAAGGTCCACAGTGTTTGTCAGATTCTCTAGAGGGTATAAGACTAAAGAAAGGTAGAGAGAATGGAAGAGGCCAGGCCAGGGTCACATGGTGAGTCACTGCAAACCTGAGACTACCACTTGTGTCCTAGATTCTTAGTCACTGCCCTACACTTTCTCTCCATGGGAAAGGCCATTTTCTTCAGTGCACCAATGTACCAGATTGGTTCAATAAACCAATGCACCAGGTAGGACTAGTCAGTGGGAAGACCATGGTTTCCAAAAGGTAGAGGCTCTGCTGTCCTGCTGGCATTGCTCATGGACACTAACAGAGAAGAACTAGGAAAGAACATGGAACTACACGAGAACCATTCACTCCTGAGCTGTGCCCAGACGATCCCTGAGCAAGATGAAGGCCACGGATCCATGGCATCCAGAACGTAAATGCATTTCCAGTAAGACGTACTCTGTTCTTTGGTTCCGATTGTTGATGCATGTCATACTCAAGTCTTGTATATGCTTCCACAGGCTCCACTGGATACCGTGCTAGCCTTGAAAGAGTCAACTCCCAAAGCAAATGACAGATTGATTGAACACAACAGCAAAGTATGAAAATTAATTGAGATATTTAATAGACAGTGCAAACCATAATTTCATCTGAATATAAATGTATGCACATGTTTCCAATGAGTTATCTATCAGTTATCACAAACAGCAACAAGGACCTTAGAGCTATGTTAGAAAAATGTATATAGCTGGAATTTAACTCTACAATCTCACTTGCTCTCAAGAACACCATTCATTTCAAATCAGTGTCACAAACTCCAAAAAACCAGGGGAGTACGAGTGAGGGGTGGGCAGAGTGGTAAACACAGGGGCCAGTATACAGGTGATGGACAGAAATACAGCTCTCAAGGAACCCAAATCAGATGCATTATTACAGCTAAGGACAAGGAAAAGCCTATGGCTTTAAAAAACGACTCTTCTGCCAGTACCATACAAGTCTCACAGAGATGTGCGACGAGTCAACTGACTTAAAAGGACAGAGGCTACATTTTCAGATCATTTCAACTGCACACGGTCGACCCTTTCCATTGAGGTTCAGCAGTGGAGTTAGCGTAGTCCAGAAGCTCAATGTTGGATTTGCAAATACAGTTTATTTTACAGAAATTCAACATTATAAACAGCAGGCACCTCCCACCCACCCCCCGCCCCCCACCCCCCTCCCCATCCCGCTGGGTGCAGACCATGCTATGCAGAGAGTGAGCAGTGATGTGGCCCTACTGCTTTGGAGGGAGATTCAGGAGCGATGGAACCTGCCTGCACCATGTCCTGCCTGCCCCACACACGCACATGCCTGCCCGCTGCACAGGCCACCAGAGTCTGTCTGGGCCCAGCCCGCATTGGACCAGTTAAATGGATCCAGCCCAGTTCTCCAATTCCTTCATGTCGTCCTCTTCTTCTTCCTTCTTCTTGGCTGTGTAAAGAGAGAAAGGGCTACTTAGAAGCTGGTTACAGTGCTCTCAACACATTCTGGCTGGGTGCCAGGGCTGTGCCACATCATGTCTACAAAAACAGCCCTGCCCTCACACCCAGCCTTGTGGCCAAGCTATCAGCAGACTGTTTCTCTGTGCCTGAAAGCTGCAGCATAAAACTCCTGATAACAGGCATACCAGCTCCCAGCACCTCCCCTCCACCAGCACTGAGGCCAGGCAAAACAAGAAGGATTCTACACTGAGAGTCTGTCAGAATTCAGGTGAGGCTTCCATCCAGAGCATTCAAGGAAGAACCCCAGAGGAGATCTAATCCTTGCCAACACTCCCCCTCCATATTAAGTGGCCTGAACCACCTCTCCACACCCACTAGTGCCCCTTAAACAGTGTGTGGATGTGGACCCCCTTTGCCTAAACCCACCACAGGCTGCTGACTCAACTTGAGGGACCATTTCTTCTCTGTATGTGGGAGGGTAAGAGGACAACAGCCTGGTTACACTGCTCCCTGGGTTCTCCCTCCATGACAAATCAAACTGCTATATCTTTTCTAGAAGTCTGGTGTGGAATACTTCTACCAAGGGTGAAAAATGGAGGGGGGGGGGGGGAAGAAGGAGCAGGCAGAAGGAAACGAAGGTTTTATAGAACCAGGTCTCTAAAAAAAGCCAAAGAAGTTTCCTTCCCACAGTGGCTGCCTCTGAGGCCCTAAGTTTTTATAGGTGTGCACAGAACAGGCTATTAGACGGAGTAAGAGCTGTCCTGGAATTAAACTCTCACATCTTCTTCCAGTGCCTAGAGCTTTGTCTTGTTTGGTGACATAGGAAAAATCATTCTGGAATAATAGTTCTCAACTGGGGGTGACCCCCCACATACTCTGCAGGAGACATATGGCAGTATGGAGACATTTCTGGTTGTCACACCTTGGAGAGGACAGAGCCCAGGGGTGCTGCATAAACATCCACAGTGCATAAAACAACCCCCTTCCCCCAACCCAAAGAATTACCTGACTGTGTTAATAGTGCCAAGGTTAAAAAGCCCTGTTCTGGAGAAAAACTAGGAAAACACAGGTGACGTTGTCTCTATGGCCGTCAGAACAGATTTTATGTGGTTCTCAATCCTGGGCAAACTCAGGACCCAAACTGACACCACCACATGGCATCAGGGATACGTCATGACTGGGTAAGAAGTACTCACTGGGTTTTGATGGTAAGGTTATAGAGGGAACATTTGGTAGAGGGACTGTTTCGGGTCCACTGATTTCCAGCAAATTCTTGTCTAGCTCCTCCTGTTCTAGTTCTTCTAATTCTGCCATGAGCTCATCCTGGTAAAAGGAAACACAAGAGTAAGAGAAATGTCCCTGGGAATCCTAGCCCCTGCAGCAGTACCTCTTTCCTGATGGCTCAGGGGACACACACCCCTTCGAAGAAGGTCAGAAGAGAAATGAACTCCAGGTCCACACTCTGTTATTCAAACCCTAAACATGGTTCCACTGGTGAAACTAAAACACCAGCAAGCAGTTATGGAGTCTATATCCAGGGTCCTGCACTAGCTGTCAGCATTTTGAGAGAAGGGATTATACACTTGATCTTAGCCAAAAGGCCGAGAAGCGATTCAGAGAAGGGATTATGTATTTGCATTCCTATTTCTTTATCTCAGAACTGGGCACACTCCATGAATGTTCAGGAATACTTGCTGAATTGAAATTGACTTGACTAGTCCATCAAATTTTAGTCTGATAACATGAAAACCCTGGTGCTGGGAGCCACAGGTGAAAGCCAAAGGCTGTACGGTCAGCTACACCGCGGGAATCAGCATGAAGAGGTCCAGTGGAGAGGACCTCACCTTCAGTGGCCTCAAATCTAACACAGAACGAAATACCTTCAACAGGGCCTGTTATTGGATTTTAGAAAGCTAAGAGACCCAAGATCCCAATTGCTACAGCAGAAACCAGCAGGTGGCCGAGTTCCAGATGGATCCCTCAGGGGTCAGATATAAATGCTCCTTCCTTGGCTTCATCTTTATCTCAAATCAGAGTTGCCTGAGGGCAAATCCTGTACCAGGGAATGGTCACCTCAGTTGCCACAGCTCTGAGCCTAGGGTCCACCACGAAAGGTGTAAGATAATTATTTACTGAAACCAATTACTGACCTGAAGCCTGCTGAAGAGTCCCTATGAAGGTTCCTCTACTCAACCTAAACTTCTACACCAAAGAGTGAAAGCATCTCTAAAAATCCAGAATTAGGGAGAGTTAATACCATGCCCTGTTTATGTCCAAGTCTCTGGAGGGATGAGAACTGGTGATTTCCAAACCACATACACCCTACTGGAGAGCCTTCAACAGCACATCAAAAGGTGGCTTGGGTGTCATTTGTGGAACTTGTGAGAACTGCATGAAACCACTCACCTCATCAAACTCTTCTCCAAATCCTACAGGTTTTGAAATAGCTGTTGAAATCTCCTCTGCAAGTTCTTGCTGGTCAGCAATATCCTGCATTAACTCATCAACTTTATCGATGTCCCTTCAAACGAGATGGACAGACGTAACATTAGACATTCAGTCTGTGTGAAGAGGGCCTACGAGGCAGGAAGAGAAACCCCACTGAACACAATCTGCTTCCTAGCGCTACCCTCTATACCCACTATAATTATTCCCTGTGAGGAATTACTTTTTTGTCTTTATTGTCTTCCTCCCCCTTTTAAAACAGAGAAGCACAGAATCAAGAGGATGGAAGTATTCTTAGACATCATCTACTCCCAACACCCTAAGGAAATAAGGCTTAGCAAAGTTAGATGCCACATTCACGATCTCTCATGTAAGCTAGTAATAAACATGTCAAATGAGACTACAGGACTTTAACTCCTGGGCCAGTAAGCTCTTCTTCAAGCTCAAGGGCAACTCTAACACCACACAGGGGGAGATAAAATCACAAATCATAAAATATAGCTGTGCCACTTGACAGTTCCTCCCCATCTACTCAAATCCACTTATGAGCCTCCACCAGGCTCCAAAAGAAAGGCAAACATATAGAATTATTTTCTATATACTATCAATCTTATAAACAATCAATATAATAAACACACACATATTTCAAAGTATGCATAGTGGTTCACTGAGACGTGCTCTCTGCTGGGCATCTTGGAGAATGTAGAAATTTTTTTTAATGTTTTATTTATTTTTGAGAGAGAGACAGAGCATGAGTTGGGGAGGGGCAGAGAGAGAGGAAGACACAGAATCCAAAGTAGGCTCCAGGCTCTGAGCTGTCAGCACAGAGCCTGATGTGGGGCTTGAACTCACAAACCGTGAGATCATGACCTGAGCCAAAGCCAGACGCTTAACTGACTGAGCCACCCAGGTGCCCCAATACTTCACTTATTTAAAGGCTACTTTTCCTGCAACCCCACATTTCTAGAGCAGAGATCAGTAGACTTTTTCCATAAAGGACCAAAGAGCAAGTATCTCAGAATTTGTGGGCCATACAAACTCTGTCACAAACCTGCTGTCTACCACAAAAGCAGCCAAATAGACAGTATGTAACTTAATGGGCACAACTGTGTTCCAATAAAACTTTATTTACTAAAATAGGTGGCAGGCCCATAGGAGGCATCTTGCCAAACCCTGTTCTAGAACATGGCTAAGTACCCCAAGGAAGTAAAAAAGGGCTTCAAGTACCCAAATATATGATCCAAGTCCAAGCATTGCAACAAATGCAGAATTTTGCTCATGGGAGAGGCTCTCGTTTGGAGTCTAGTGTTACTCTGGCCTTTAATTACAACTATAACAAGGGTGGCTATCTAGTTTCTTAGGCCACTGTATGTGAGAAGTAGCCACATAAGGGAAGGATTGCTGAGGTCAAGAACGTCATTTTTACAGATATATTTTTTAAAGTAATCTCTAGACCTAACATGGGGCTCAAGCTCACAACCCAGAGATCAAGAGTTGCATGCTCTACTGAGCCAGTCAGGCGCCCCAAGAACATTGTTAATATGACAGCCAAAGACAGAGCAAGGGGGGAGCCAGAAAATTCCATCAAAAGCAGATGTAAAAACAGAGAGATCCAAAGTCCTCAGAAGCACCAATCTTTTCAGGATCCCTACAGCATCAGGAAAAAGACCTGGACAGTGATTCTAATCCCAGTTCTATCCAAGCTCACATATAACCCGGGGCAAATCACTTCCCCTCTCTGGGACACAGCTTCCCCCTTGATAATCAGAGGCCTGGGCAAGAGGACTTTCTAAGGACCTTTCCAGCAAGAAACTCTGCTCATCACAGTTAACTCTGAATTACTCAGAAATACAGTTTCATTCCATGTGATCTGCTTCTATAGGCAACAAGATACAGGATCCATTTTAGGAGTTCCAAAAAAGAATGCAAATTAATACAAATTCAGATGTTTGAATGGGTAAGTCAAGGGGTTGCCTAAGGCCTTGTCCTGGGATTGAGGCATTCCAGGGCCAGCACTGCCCTGCCACACGGTGCCCACCCCACCAGTGGGTGACCACGTACATGTTGTCGTGCGCAGCCTTCATGGCCTTGGCAGCATAGCCCATGTTCTTGAGCACCTCCGTGTTGGTATTGGCGTTCTCCAGGGCCTCTCGCTGAAACTCAATGGTTGATAGTGTGCCGTCGATCTGCGCCAGCTGCTTTTCGTACCTCTTCTTGCGCTTCAGTGCCTGGAGGGCAGCTGCATGGGGGGAGAAAATAGGGTTTCAGAGAGCCCAGATCAGAATATCTTCGAGTTCACTTGAGTCTTCTCCCTAATTATAGTAGATGCACCTCAGTTGCTGCTTTCACTATAACACAGGGTTAATAATCTCTTCTATGCAAAGAGCACATTCAATTTTCTAAAAAAACTATACAAAATTCACATACTTCAAAATGCAGCAAAGCACACAAGCAAAAGTTCACACTGTGTAACCACACCCCCACAAATCAAAGAATGGAGAGGCACCCAGATGGAGGCTGCGTTTTGAGGCCATACTGCCTTAGGTTCAAACCCCAGCTCACAGACTTAGGTGAGCTACTGTGCCTCCCTGATAGGTTCACTGTGAGGAGTAAATGAGATAATATATGTAAACACCTAGCGCAACATTAAACAGAGCGGACACCCAGAAAACAGCACCTCTGATTATTATAAAGCAGCTTTTAAAGTATCATTTTATGCTAACTAAATTATAAAAACAATAAATAATTACTATACTAAATACTGGATCAGTTGGGGTTAAAATGCTCTCTCACGCATAGCTGACAACTGTAAATTGATACACTGCTTCTGAAAAGCAACATGGCAACATACAGCAATAGCCATAATGATGTTCCTGCCCTATGACCCAGTAGGGGTCTGGAATACATTCTGGAATTGTATTCAACAAAAGCAAAAATCCTCATGCCTAAAGATGGTTACTATAGCATTCTCTATCACAGAAAACAAAACAAACTAAAATAAAAAGACAGAACTCCCTATCAGGGACAAATCTAGAGTCTGACCATTTGGTCAAGTCAATGTCATCATCTGTCTATGCCTCCTGGCATGTCTATGCTTCTGTCTACGCATCTGTCTATGCTTCCTGGATCACTGGTTCCTGGATCCAGTCAGGGTAAGCAATTTGACCAGGTGCATTTGCGGCAGAGCAAGAGCCAAAAGCACATCTCCCTACTCTCAACCCGGGTTTTGTTCTCCTTACTGTCTCCCCGCTTTCCACCAGAAAGTATCTTTAGTATACATCTTAGATGGTTATCAAAGCCAGAAAGAAGGCTCACCACAGACTTAAACATAAGAAATGGGCTGGGTCCGGGAAGCTGCCCAGCCCTACCTTGGCCTGGACAGCGCTAGCCTTAGACACATACGGACACACATATTATGCACCCACACACACACTCCCCATGTCCCTGAGTTCCAGACCACAGCCATCTCTGGTGGGCTCTCAGAGACATGCAACTGCCCTCCCTACAGGGCTGTGGTTTCTCCACATGTCACATGAATAGGTTCCATGCTCCTTTCACTCATGCTCCCTGTTAGCCTAGGATTACATCCTTAAAACCATTTGCCAAGGGAAAATGGCCTTGGCCTGCACATAAGCAGTCCATACTTCCTCTAAAAGCAGCAAACAAAACCACCAGGAAAATTCCTCCAGCCAAAGCATAAAGCAGGCTAATGAAAAATGGCAAAAAATCTGAAGAACAATGAAATGTGCCTACTTAAAAGCTGACAAATGGGGCGCCTGGGTGGCTCAGTCGTTTAAACGTCTGACTTCAGCTCAGGTCATGATCTCACGGTTCATGAGTTTGAGCCCTGTGTCGGGGTCTGTGCTGACAGCTCAGAGCCTGGAGCCTGCTTTGGATTCGGTGTCTCCCTCTCTCTCTGCCCCTCCCCCATGTGCGTGCCCTCCCTCTCAAAAATAAACATTAAAAAAAAAAGAATGCTGACAAGCCATTCAACCTATTTCCCTTGATTCCTGTGTGAATGGCCTATGACTTCAAGTCATACCCAGGTGTCCCCAAGACTCCTCTGAATGAACCCCTTCAGCTGCTAATACTAAGTCATACATGCTATAAAAGTACCTCACAAAACGGCAACTTTTTTTTTTTTAACGTTTATTTATTTTTTTGGGACAGAGAGAGACAGAGCATGAACGGGGGAGGGGCAGAGAGAGAGGGAGACACAGAATCAGAAACAGGGTCCAGGCTCTGAGCCATCAGCCCAGAGCCCGACGCGGGGCTCGAACTCATGGAGCGCGAGATCGTGACCTGGCTGAAGTCGGACGCTTAACCGACTGCGCCACCCAGGCGCCCCAAACGGCAACTCTTTAAGGTAGAAATGACCACCCTCTGGGGCACCTGGGTGGCTCAGTGGATTGAGCGTCCAACTTTGGCTCAGGGCTCAGTTTTTGAGTTCAAGCTCCACGTCAGGCTCTGCGCTGAGCCGTCAGCACAGAGTCTGGAGCCTGTTTCAGATTCTGTCTCCCCTTCTCTCTATCCCTCCCATGCTCATGCTCTGTCTCTCTCTGTTTCTCAATAATAAATAAACGTTTAAAAAAAAAAAAAAAAAAGACCACCCTTTTTAGCCGACGAGGAAACTAAGGTTCAAACTCAGGTTACCTGGTAGTAAGTGACATAAGAGATTAAGTCAAGTGCGGAACTCCAAAGTCCATGCTTTGCCATTCTGTTGCACCTCTCATTTAATGAAAAAGGTAGGATCCTGCCCTGGAGGAGTCATCTAGTCGGGCAAAGAGTGTCAAGGAGACCGTGGAAACACAGAAGAGGGAGTGCAAATCCAACCACATCATTCCTTTGCTTAAAAACCCTCAACATCTACCTGTACCCAGAAGACAAAGCCTCCATGTGATTTAATGTAGCCGGTAAGATCCTGCAAGGGACTGGGGTTCTCACCACAGGTCAGGTTCTGGGAGCCCTTTGCCACTGAACATCACGACAGAGGGAAGATCTCCTGGTATGTAAGTGCTCAGGGCCCGGAGCTGTTTCCTTGTGTTTTCCTTAGTGCCATGCTGCCTTTCCACAGAAACTCAGACACATTCTAATCAACAAATGATTCTCAAACCTTCTCAGACCACAGATGCCTCTTTCCCAGGTCCACCTCAGCCATCCCCATCACCCATGGAATACCCCAGCCTGTAAAAACTTATCTGCCGTGTTCATGAGTAAAGTGAACAAGGTTGTCTGACTGGCTGCTGTGTGGTAAGTAAACAAGATGGTTGTGGCAGTCCTGGCCACCTTCTTACTTAACAAAGAGATTGGAGCTGAGAAAGGTGAAGCGACTCATCCAAGTCACGCTGCTATTTTGCGTGGAGGGGAGGGTTCAACCACTGGTCTGCTTAAACCCCAAGGCCTCTGCTCTTCCCACACAGGCTCAGAATGATGGCAAGTGACACTGGGACAGTTCTTAAGCATGAACAATGAGATGACACATCTGCCTTGCTTTTCGGTGCTCTGAGTATAGCAGAGGCCTTGATTTTATACAGTCAGCTACATTCTGATTTTTTTGTTTTGTTTTCAGTTTAAAAACAAATTTCTTCTTCTTCTTCTTCTTTTTTTTTTTTTAATGAACTCTTGTATTGAGGGCTGACTTTCAACAGATGGCAGCGAGGGAGCTGTTCTGCTACATACAAAACCCCAACCCAGAAAGAAGCAGGTCGTCCATGAATGGTTTAGCACCAACTTCCCCATACATTCTGATTTTTAAATTTTTAACGTTTATTTATTTTTGAGAGACACAGATGAGCAGTGGAGGAGCAGAGAGAGAGGGAGACACAGAATCCGAAGCAGGCTCCAGGCTCTGAGCTGTCAGCACAGAGCCTGATGCTGGGCTCAAATCCACAAACTGTGAGATTGTGACTGATCTCTTGGACACTTAATTAACCAACTGAGCCACCCAGGCGCCCCACATTCTGATTTTTAAAATCAAATTTATTATTTCCCTATTAACATCACAGATTTAGAACTGCTTTAACTTTTTTTCTACTAGATTTTCAATTGGCAGTGACTCCTTACATGCTAATCTTACATTTCTCTGATCTCCACCCTACTTCTAAACTTCTCTAAGCGATAAATGATATGGAAGCAAATACCCAAACATACCAGGGAGGTAAGCAAGGGTCCCCCATGAATGAAATGTTTATATTTTTCATGTTTACAGACCAACACAGTGGCTAGTACATAGTAAGTGCTTCATACATATTAAACCGATCTCTAATTCCATCTGTATTTAAATTTTTCATATATTTTATGCAAGGTTCTTCATGTGTGATGCACCCACATTTTATCACTTGTGTACTTCTGACTCAAAGGAGAAATGATAACGTCTCATCGAAACACTGGCTAAAATGACCATTTGGCAGGATTCTTTCCCTGCATTCCTCCTGCAGGAACTTCTATAATCACATGCCCTACCCTCTCTTCTCACTGAAAAGTGTGTCCTGAGACTGGAAAAAAGGCCTGAGCAGAGCTTTGTTCTCCAGGGTTCCCATTCTGCCTGCAGGGTTCACACAGTCTCTTCCTCTCCATGTAGCAAACTCTCCAGGATGGTGTCTGGCAGGACATTTGATTTATCTATCCCAATCTAATCCTGTGTGTACCTCTCAACCAGTTAAAAATTTCAAAGAGAAGGGGTACTTAATTCATTTTCTCCCTTCATACATGGTTCATGAGTAAAGTAATCTTGAAATTAGACATGGGTCACCATTTGGGCTACAAGATATATAAACATAAATATTAAACTATTCTGTATCTTAGAAACAGTGTGGCACAGTGGTGAAGTATAACTTAGGCCAAATTAAAGGAGCAAAGTGCCACTTTTCCTGCATAGTTACACTTAAAAGTAAAATATCATCCATCCCAACCTTATTTCTGACCACAGAAACTTACTTCTTTTTTCTCCTTTTTTCCCAAATGTTTATTTTCTTGGAGAGAGAGAGAAAGAGAGTGTGTGCCTGCATGAGCAGGTGAGGGGCAGAGAGAGAGGGAGAGAGAGAATCCCAAACATGCTCCACAATGTCAGCACAGAGCCCAATGTGGGGCTCAATCCCACGAACAGTGAGATCATGACCTGAGCCAAAACCAGGAGTTGGAGGCTTAACCAACTGAGCCACCCAGATGCCCCCAGAAATTTACTTCTATAAGTAGCCAAAGTTTAAAGGGCCAAACCCAATGTTTTACATAAATATATGCTGGCTCTTAATGTCTTACTTTGTATGTCTCTAAATTCCTAACGGTTGGGTTAAAAAACAAAAACAAAAACAGTACTGGGTTCTCACTACAAGAAAAAACAAACAAACAACTGTGTGAGGTGATGGATATTAAACTTATCCTGGTAACCATTTCACAATACACACATACATCAAATCATTATGTTGTATACCTAAAACTGATACAACATTAAGTGAATTATATCTCAATAAAATGGGGGGTAAAGGGAAAAAAAAGTACTGGGTTAACAAGGAGTTTATCTAAACCAAATAAAGAGGTGTCCAAAGAAATCCCTTTTCTGCCAAAGAACCCTAGCGTCATTCATAAGCACAGCAGCTTTAACGACTAAAATCTAGGGGCACCTGACTGGCTCAGTTGGTGGAGAATGTGACTCTTGATATCAAGATCGTGAGTTCAAGCCCCACAATGGATGTGGAGCCTACTTAAAATAAAACAAAATTTTAAGAACAACACAACAAACAACTAAAATCTAACTCAGGCCAATAGAAGTTAAAGAGGTTGCTTTTAGATGGAAAAAAATAGTCCTTGGAATCTCCATATTTAATTATGCCTTTGCCGGTTCCAAGAGAGTAATTACAGCAGCAATTACAGAATCTAATAACCAGCTTTATTGGCTCTGAAAGCTGAAGCAAAAACAACTCCAACCATGTTGAAATAAACATTGGTCTCCAGACAGTTGCTTCATTAGACACTCTAAACAGCTATTTGGAGGAAAAATACAGAAGAGATACCCTATGAAAGAGAGCAGTTGAAAATGCATTCACCCAGGACTGGAAACTCCTTCTGTAAGGCACCTGCTAGTGACAGTACAGAAACCATTTTCGGAGAACACACCAATTCAATACAACTAGATAGGATGCTCCTTTCTCTTAGGCAAAGGCAGATCTGACTTCTCTTTGAAGAGTTGCTAAGGAGGGCAAGTTTGCCTGCTCTGATCTGGGGGCATTCAATATAGGGGCCATGAGCCCACGGCATCTCTACAGATGCTAAAAAGTCATAACTGTATGCTTAGTGACTAATACAAAGAGATTTAGGCAATGGCTGGAAGGAGGGCCTACTAATAACCTCTCACTGAATGAATGAATGATGGTGTCTACAGTCCTTTCAAAGACCCAAGATTCCACATCTGAATTCATCAAGCAAAAGATACATGGACTAGGAGGGAAGGAGGGGAGTGCAGTTCCTTTCCCACTCTCAGCATGAACTACACAGCAAACACAAACATACTCCAGAGGACACCTACACACAGATGCAACACTAAGTGGGAATTCTGAAGAACACTCAGCAGTCTGATCATGGCAGGGCTACTGGCAGGCAGGCAGCTAAGTGAAGCTGAGGGAGCCCTGCTTTGCCTGCCTCCAACCATCATTCAGATGCTCCCTGCTCATCATGCCCATGAGTAAAGCCTCAGTTGTTCAGGATACCCTCAGCCAAGAAAACCACATCTGGCCTTTTAGCCACTAGTCACGGCTGGGGTTACCTGTCATCTACCCTGTGTATGTGGGCAAGAAAAGACCCAAAGTCAAAACAACCCAATTGATCACCAATGTCAAAGAAAGCCATCCTCCTGCAGGGATGGTTATTAGTAAGCATCCCGCACCCCATGGCATCAGATGTCCCACCAGACCCGACCAAATGAGTTCCAACTTTGGCATCAAAAGGGGGAAGGCTGCATGCTTGAAGAACTCACAGAAATACTTATGTCCAACCTGTCTCATTAGAGAACTGACAAAAAATGATGCCCAGAAAAGGTGACACAGCTTGTCAGGATCATACAGGGAATTAAAGAAAGAACCAGAACCCAGGTCTGCAGCCAGGGCTCTTTCTACCACCTTGACTCTCTTATCTCCAAATCAAGTTGCTACAAGTAAACCAGCAGTTTCCCCACCATAAGGAAAACAATCTCCTAATGGTCTTCCATCCAATTTCCAAATTCTGCCCTTTGCAAACCTCATTTAAAAGCTCATGCTGGGGGCACCTGCCTGGCTCAGTCGGTAGAGCACACAACTCGATCTCGGGGTTGTGAGTGTGAACCCCATCTCGGGTGTAGAGATTAAAAATAAAATCTTGAAAAATAAATAAAGCTACCAATATTCTCTCCTAAGTCCCCAGTTAGAAGAAAAAGAAAAATTAATGGAAAAAAGGTGTAACATCTTCCTGGTTCCAGAATATTTTCCCTACATGGATGCTGTGGATCCTGTCCACAGCTGCAGAAAAAGGGGCCTGGATGGGCTCTCATTTCTCTACCCTGTATAGAAGTGGCAGGAATAGCAATAGCCTGGGTCTACAGGGGCTACAGAAAGGTCTCAGAAACCCAAATGTGCCTTTAAGCCCACACAGAGGCTGTTTTGTGTTCATCATCATCACTCAATATCTCAGGCTCACCTGTGAAAAAGAGGGCCTCATTCTGCAAAAGCCTTGGAATGTTGTATTTATTAAGCCCACACGGCTAGAGTACAGGCAAGAGGTACAGGCAGCATTTTTCAGAGCAGCCTCCTTCTCTGTGATGTATCTCCCCGTTCCCCTAATTTGCTCTCCGTGGCCTGGAGCTAATGCACTCCATTTAGAGATGGTAAAATAAGTACTTGTGTATGACCAGGAAAGTGGAGTCTGAAACTCTGCTGACTTCATCAGCAAACACACAGGGAGTACAGTACTCACTGCAAGGAAAAATCCTAGAGAGACAGAAAGAAGCCCCTTATCTGCTTAACGGGACAAAGATGAAAGAAATAAGTCCCCCAATCAACAATCTAACAGAGTATCAAATTGTCCCAAATCATTTAAACAGCACATAGAAAATATGTTCTGCAAAAGTCAGATAAAGGCAGGATAAGACACCTTCAAACAAGCTTAGGAAATGCTGGGTCATGTCAAGTTAACATGGTCATTTAGAGAGTCTAGCAGTTCAGCTGTGAGTTTCAGTTCCATTATCAAGTAAACTCTGAGCAAATTACTGAATTTCACTAATCCTCAGATAATAATATTCATCTCATAGAATCACTGTGAGGATTAAAATAAGATATGTTTGTGAAGCACCTGGCACAGGGCCAGACATGCCAAGTGCTTAATAAGTGGTCATTGGTATTATTCTTAACTGCAGGAATTCTCAGAGCCTGTTTTAACAGAAAGAGAACCACCACGATCACCACCTACTCCCCCCCTCCAAAAAAAAGGATAGCTTGGGGGAAAAAAAAAATTAAAACCACCTTGATTACTTAGCCAAAATAAGCTTCATCATCCTTGGTCCTGGTTGATGTGTAGTGGCAAGGGGCACAAAGAAAAGACTGTGAGGCTTGGTGGCAGAATCCTGGCTCTGACGCTGGACTGCAGTAAGTAATTTCACCTCTCAAATTATTTCACCTCTTCATCAAATGGAAAATGGATAACACTACCCCAAAGATGAATGAGAAAGATAATCTCTCTGAAAATACTCAATAAATGCGAGCATTCTCCATCTTGCTCATTTCTTTAAATTTCTGCCTCTCTCTCCTTGCCTATGCCTGACATTCTCTCGGGGGAATCTCTGTGTCTTCTTTTCTCTATCCTGTTCCTCCCCTTAGCCCAGTGCGTCTCTCCAAGAAAGGGTTGCAGCTGTGGATCAGTGAGCAAAATATAATAGAGAACAGCAGCTAACATTTATAAGTGGCTTCCTGGGTGCCAGGCACCATGACTGGTGCTTTACATGTTCACTGGATCCTCCCAAGAACCCTATAAAGTAGGTACTGTTATTGCCCCATTGACCGATATGAAAATTGAGGTTCAAAGAGTTTAACACCTGCCCAAGTCATATGGTTACACAGTGAGAGGCCTGAGATCAATGCCAGGCTGCCTATCTGCAAAGAGTGTGTTCTTACTCCATGGAGAACATCTATCTACCCTGCACTGAGAAGGCAGGTGGCCTGCTTTTGCCTGAGCCTGGGGATCTGAGAGCCTCCTGTGCCTTCCCCACACAACAGATTCCACAAGCTAGTAGCCTGGCACCAAAGGCATCCAGAGGCAGCTCAGTCTGCCCAGAAACACTTGACTAATTGGTAATCCATGAGGGTAGGCAGTAAAAGCCTTTGGCTGAAAAGACAATTTTTTTTCCCTACTGGATTTTAAATTGGTTAAAGGTACATGTGCTAAAGTCCAACCATTTTATTAGCTCTTCTGCATTTAGGTTGGCAATTCTACATAAATGGGGAGATTGTAATGAGTGGTTTTCTGTTTTAAAGAATATCTGCTTCGGGGTGTCTGGGTGGCTCAGTTGATTGAGCGTCTGACTTCGGCTTAGGTCATGATCTCACAGTTTATGAGTTTGAGCCCCACATCAGGCTTTCTTGCAACATGGAGCCTGCTTTGGATCCTCTGTCTCCCTCTATCTCTGCCCCTCCCCTACTCACATGTGCTCTCTCTCTCTCTCTCTCTCAAAAATAAATAAACATAAACATAAAAAAAAAAAAAAGAATATCTTTTCCCTCATGCCTGCCCTGTGTCTTCCCTAGACCACATGCTCCTAAAGAGTGGAACCTACACTTCTGTGCCCCTAATAGCACTGACACAAGGAAAAGAGATGGGGGTACTTCATAATGCCCAACTTTGCCCTGTCATTTCTTCTGAGGCCAGTGGGCTCTGCCCTCTGTCCTCTCACCCCATAATATCCTCTAGATCTTTTCCCCAGAACCTAAAATGACCTTCCCTCTATATTCTAGAAGACCCAGGGACCATAGCTATAAGAACTTGGTAAAGTTTCTCAAACTTCTGTCACTTGCTTATGTTTTTTTTCCTGTATTAACTCCCAGTGGAGTGCCTAGAACTTTATTTGTATTTATTTTATTTTTTAAAGTAATTTCTTTTTTTAATTTTTTAAAACGTGTATTTATATTTGAGAGACAGAGAGAAACAGAGCATGAGCAGGGGAGGGGCAGTAATTTCTATACCCAACATGGGGCTCAAACTCACAACCCCAAGGTACCCCATGATGCTTAGAACTTTAAATTTTTCTCTTTTTTTATGTTTGTTTATTTCTGAGAGACAGAGTGTGAGCGGGGGAGGGGCAGAGAGAGAGGGAGACACAGAATCCAAAGCAGGCTCCAGGCTCTGAGCTGTCAGCACAGAGCCCGACACGGGGCTCAAACCCGTGAACCGTGAGATCATGACCTGAGCTGAAGTCAGCCGCTTAACCAACTGAGCCACGCAGGCGCCCCAATGCCTAGAAATTTAAAACCAGAGTCCAGGGGCCTGTTTACGTGACAGTGAGCCTAGGACCTCCCCTTGTGACTACATCTGAGGGGAAGTAGCAGAGACTCAGAGTAAGCAATAGACTGTTCCAGACTAGGTCAGTGGGAGTGGCCTAGGCCATAAGCAAGAAGAAAAGACGGCCAAGGGAAGTCCACCCAGGGTAGCAGTGCAAAGGCCTGTGAGGCTGTTCCCTTTTGTTCCAAAAAGGGCAGCTGATGGCTTTTCAGGGTTCTGCTGCAGCTGGGTTCAATTCAGGCAGGAAGAAGCCCCATTTCAGTTCCCAGACACAGCAAACATCCAGAGAGTAACTCTTGTGACAAGGGTAACTCAGGGCCAGATGGGGGTACTAGGATCCCAGGAAGGAAAGTGATCTGCCTTTAGTTATTGAGGGCCACAGTCAGACAGCCTGTGCTTTGGGATCCTAGGTCAAGGTTCTTTTCTGTATGCTGGTCAGGGCACAGAATTTTATTTAAGCAGCTGTCAGAAATGGAAACTGAGTACCCATGCAGCCCACAGATATGTCTTAGTTGTCCCATGTCTTAATGCATAAATTTGAATGTTACATATTTCACACAAATATCCAGATTTTTGGCTTCCTTTCGATACTGCAATTTTTCTGGCAACAATCCAACATAACTAAGTCGCAGCTATCCTTTTAGAAAGGGCACACACTCTCTAGTTCACCTCAGTGCCCACCACTTTCCACTAACATATACATGGCCATGTTATTCATATACATGTCCTGACTACCCCATAACACTAGACATTCATCTTAGGTCTGGAAGAAACAGTTACGAGTTATCTGGAACAATCTCTTACCTTCAGGCAGTTAAGGTTATTCCTAATCTAAAGACAGGCAACCAAAGGTTCAACAACTTGTTCAAAGTCACAAAGTTAGAGGTAATGGCTAAGAAGAATCCAAGCCAGGTACCCTGTCCCCTGGGACAGTGCTCCTTCCACTACTCTTGAGAAGACTTATGTCTAGACAGAACCTAGAACATGGGTACTGTGATCATGGATCTAGCTTCTAGATCTAAATCTGCCATGATCAAATTACGTCCCTGAGCAATGCCCCTTTTAGGGCTCAGACTCTTCATCAAGGACATAAGAAGGATGGATTAAATGCTTCTTCTAAGGTGTTCCTCCAGCTCTAACAATATATGAACCTATATAGTTCTGAAATTTCTAGTAATTGATTAAAACAAATACAAAGGTTTCTTCTGTTTGACCCTGTGTGATCTTGAAACTGTAATTAACATCAATATTCTCCATTTCCTGAGTATTTTGCATAATGTTTTCTCTGTCCAATAAAATTAGCAGTATTTCTTTCAACTGGTTTCACAAACTGTGCTAGAAAAATCAGAGACTCCTTCTGGCATCTGAACTCAGCTGCTCCAGCTGGGGAGAGGAAGTCAGCATTCATATTCAACAACTAGCCACAAATGTCATTCATACACATCATTCAGGAAGAAGAGGTAATTACAGTTAGAATGTAAAGCCAGAAGCCCTCACTCTCCATTTCTTTGTAAGTTCTGGTACTGCTGACGTCCTCTCTCTGAAATGGCTCTCTCCTGTCAGTCTTAGAAGATACCCTAGAGGGGTACCTGGGTGACTCAGTCAGTTAAGCGTCTGACTCTTGATTTTGGCTCAGGTCATGATCCCATGGGTCATGAGTTCAAGCCCCATGTTGGGCTCTGTGATGACAGTGTGAAGCCTGCTTGAGATTCTCTCTCTCTTCCTTTTCTCTCTGCCCCTTAATCCTCTCTCTCTCTCAAAATAAATATAAATAAACTTAAAAAAAAAAAAAAAGATACCCTAGAGGGTCTCTGGCTCCCATAATCATTTATTCTTGGGTTTTTCTGGATCCTTTCTCTCCTCTTCTCAATTCCAAATGGGTGGATGGACCTCTAACCTTGATCCTGAGTTCTTTATACACATACCTGAGCTAACACTTGTTCGAAGCCTTGTATTTTATTCCTTCATTTAATCCTCACAATAAGGAATTAGTCTTAGTCCATTTATAGATAAGGAGATTTAAGCTGGAGAGATTAAGTAACTTGTTAACCTCTCAATGCTGGTGAATAACTGGCAGAGTCAGGATCCAAATCCATATTCCTTCTGCTTCCAGCCAAGATAAAATGGTAGGGACTACCTAAAACTTAACCTCCTACTTAAGAAAAATGAAACGATTTTCAACACACAGGGTATCAGGTAAAAAAAGGTCAGTGATCCCTGAGATGGGAAATAAACTAGGTGACAACTCCCCTAGTTTATTGCTTCGAGAGTTTCCTAGGCCTCTGTGCAGGGAGAGAAACCAGGCAGAGTCTGGCAGGCCTCCAGATTTGACGAGCTAGAGCTAAGAGTCTAGAAAGACCAAAGTGGCTAGAGTTCACAGGAGACACAGTACCAGAGAAGACAAAGCTGGAAGGGGGAGAGAGGGGAGAAGGGAGAGAGAAAGAGAACACAAAACACAAACTCTTGGAGATCTGTAGAGAGCCCTCTCAAGTATTCAGCAAAATACTGATCAGTGATCAGGGAAAGAACCACTCAAAAGGATTAGAGAGAACAGTATCAGGTGCTCACATGGGGCTGGTTACAGTACCTGCTCCTCAGCCATACTGGAAAACCTCACAATTCATGGGGCTTTGGGTAGAGTATTCAGAAAGGTCTTGTCTTGGGGCTCCTGGGTGGCTCAGTTGGTTAAGCTTCTGACTCTTGACTTCGGCTCAGGTAATGATCTCAAGGCTCATGAGTTTGAGTCTCACGTTGGGCTCCACACTGACAGTGCATAACCTGTCTAGGATTCTCTCTCTCCCCTTCTCTCTGCCCCTCCCCTGCTCCCTCTTTCTCTCTCTCTCTCTCTCTCTCAAAATAAATAAACTTTAAAAAAAGAAAAAATATGGGGTGCATGGGTGGCTCAGTTGGTTAAGCATCCAACTTCAGCTCAGGTCATGATCTCGTGGTTTGTGGGTTCGAGTCCCACGTAGGGCTCTGCGCTGACAGCTCAGAGCCTAGAGCCTGCTTCAGATTCTGTGTCTTCCTCAATCTCTCTCTGCCCCTCCCCTGCTTGTGCTCTTTCAAAAATAAGTAAATAAACATTTAAGAAAAAAAAGAAGAAGAAGAAGGGTCTTGTTTGAGTGGTGGGAAATAAATAGCCCTGTTTTGGTCCCACCAAATAAATTTTAAAAGCAAGACCCAAAAACACAAATTGTTACCAACAAAATGAACTATGCCCAAACAAAGCTTAAGAATATTTACAGTGTGGTGCCTGGGTGGCTCAGTCAGTTGAGCATCCTACTTCGGCTCAGGTCATGATCTCATGGTTCCTGGGTTCAAGCCCCATGTCAGGCTCTGCACTAACAGTGCAGACAGAGCCTGCTTGGGATTCTCTCTCCCTCTCTTTCTCTTTGCCCCTCCTCCACGGTCTCTCAAAAATAAACAAACATTAAAAGAAAAGAGTCTCTTAAAAAGAAAGATATTTTTTTAAAAAAAGAATATTTATAGGAATACAGAAATATCCAATACCCAGTAAGGTAAAATTTCCATTTGACATCTGATAAAATTAGCCAGAAGGAAAATGATACCAGACGAAAATACAGCCCTATACAGAGGTATAAGGAGCACCAGAAAGAATAAATACATAAACATATACAGCTTTCTAACTAATTAATTTAAAAAGATTATATTAAGTAATCTCTACACCCAATGTGGGGCTCAAACCCACAACCCTGAGATCAGGAGTCGCACATTTCAATGACTGAGCCAGCCAGGAACCCCACTTTTTAATTATTTAAATCTCTTTAAACAGAAAAACCAATAATGTAGTGAGGGGTTTATAACATATGTAAAACATATGACAGCAGTAGCACATAAGCCTGGGGGAAGCGAGACTGTACCACTGTATGGTTCAGGTACTGTATGTAAGGCGATAGTATCACTTGAAAATAGAATATATAAGTCAAAGATGTATATTACAAACTCTAAAGTAAATATTAAAAATAACAAAGAATTACAGCTAATAAGCCAACAAAGGAGATAAATGGAATCAAGAGAAAAAAATGGTAGCAAAGAACAGATGAGACCAATTTTTAAAAAGAGCAAGATGACGGATTTATATTTAGCCATATCAATAATCACATAAATGTAACCATCTAAATACCTCAATTAACAGGCAGAAGTTGGGGCACCTGGGTGGCTCAGTCAGCTGAGCGTCTGACTCTTGATTTCAGCTCAGGTCATGATCCCAGGGATTTGGGATTGAGCCCCATGTTGGGCTCCATGCTCAGTGTGAATTAGATTCTCTCTCTCCCTCTGCCCTTTCCCTCATTCTCTCTCCCTTTCTCTCTCCCTTTCTCTTTCCCTCTCTCTCTCTCTCTCTCAAATAAACAGTGGGCGGTGGGGCAGTGGGCACCTGAGTGGCTCAGTCGACTGAGCATCTGACTTCAGCTCAGGTCATGATCTCATAGTTTATGAGTTGGAGCCCCACATCAGGTTCCCTGCTGTCAGCACAGAGCCCACTTCCAATCTTCTTGCCCTCCCCCACTCACACTCAAAAATAAACATTAAAAATAAATAAGTAAATTTAAAAAATTAAACAATAGTGTGCCTGGGTGGCTCAGTCAGTTAAGCATTGACTTCGGCTCAGGTCATGGTCTCGCAGTTCATGGGTTTGAGACCTACGTTGGGCTGTTTGCTGTCAGCATAGAGCCTGCTTCAGATCCTATGTCTCACTGTCTCTCTGCCCCTCCCCTGCTTGCGCACGCACACATGCACACTCTCTCTCTCAAAAATAAGCATTTAAAAAATAAACAATAAAAAGAAGTTTAATGTAAAAAAAAAAAGCAGAAGTTATTGATTAGATTAAAATCCAACTACATGCTGCCAACAAAAAACACACTTCAAACATCAAGACAAATAAGTTAAAAGGATGGATCCCCAAAAAATTAAAAATAGAACTACTCTACAATCCAGCAACTGCACTACTAAGTATTTATCCAAGGGATACAGGTATGCTGTTTCAAGGGGCACATGTACCCCAATGTTTATAGCAGCACTATTGACAATAGCCAAAGTATGAAAAGAACCCAAATGTCCATCGATGGGTGAATGGATAAAGAAGATGTGGTATATATATATACAATGGAGTGTTATTTGGCAACCAAAAGGAATGAAATCTTGTTATTTGCAACAACATGGGTGGAACTAGAGGGCATTACGCTAAGTGAAATTAGTCAGAAAAAGACAAAATTTCATATGACTTCACTCATATGTGGAATTTAAGATACAAAACAGATGAACATAAGGGAAGGGAAGCAAAAATAATATAAAAACACGGAGGAGAACAAAACATGATAGACTCTTAAATATAGAGAACAGAGGGTTGCTGGAGGGGTTGTGGGTGGGGGACGGGCTAAATGGGCAAGGGGCATTAAGACACTTGTTGGGATGAGCCCTGGGTGTTATACACAGGGGATGAATCACTGGATTCTGCTCCTGAAATCATTATTGCACTACATGTTACAATGTAACCAAGGTTACACTACACAAAAGAAGGCTGGAATGGATATATTAATTAATATACCAAAGTAGATTTCAAAGCGAAGAATATTACCAGGAACAAAGAAGGTCACCTCATAATCATAAAGAGTTCAATTATCAGGAGGATATAACAATTAGAAACATTTATAGACCTAATTATAGAATTTTAAAATACATGAAGCAAAAATGGATAGAATTACAAGGAGAAACAAATCCACAATTACAGTCAGATTTCAATACCCTTCTTTGAGAACTGATATAGACAGGAAATCAGTGAGGACACAGAAGTCTCGAACAGCTCAAAATCAATAAACCTGACCTAACTGACATCTATAGAAAATTTCACCACCAACAGCAGAATACTCATTCTCTTCATGTGAACATGGAACATTTACCAACATGGACCTCATTCTGGGCCACAATACAAAGCTCAATAGATTTAAAAGGATTCAAGTCATAAAAAGTATGTTCTCTAACCATAATAAAATTAAATTAGAAGTCACAAACAGAAGATCTCAGGAAAATTCCCCAAATACTTGAAAACTAACATATTGCTAAATAACCCATAGGTCAAAAAAGAAATTGAATGAGAAATTAGAATGTATTTTGAGGGGTGCCTGGGTGGCTCAGTCAGTTAAGCTTCCATCTCTTGATTTTGGCTCAGGTCATGATCTCATGGTTCTTGGGCTTGAGCCTTGTGTTGGGCTCTGTACTTACAGCACAGAACCTACTTGGGATTCTCTCTCTCTGCCTCTCCTTGGCTTGCATGTGCACTCTCTCTCTCAAAATAAATAAATAAAAATTTTTTAAAAAGTATTTTGAATGGAATGAAAATGAAAATATAACACATCAAGATTTGTGGGATGTCACTTAAAGCAATCCTTAGGGGAAATTTTATAGCACTAAATGCTTATATTAGAAAAGAAGAAAGACCTCAAATCAGTGACCTCAGCTTCCACCTTAGAGAAACCAGAAAAAGAATAAAGCCTAAATTATGCAGAAGAAAGGAAATGAGGATCAAAATGAAAATCAATAAACTAGAAAACAGATGTATGTTAACTAGACTTATGGTGATCATTTTGCAATATATACATATCAAATCAAATATGTTGTATACTTGAAACTAATATGTCAATTATACCAATAAAGCATAACAAAATAAAAAATAAAAATAGAAAACAGAAACAATGAAATAAAAATAGAAATCAATGAAATAAAAATCTTGTTCTTGGGGCACCTGGGTGGCTCAGTCTGTTAAGTACCCGACTTCAGCTCAGGTCATCAACTTGCAGCTTTTGAGTTCCAGCCCCTCATTGGGCTCTGTGCTGACAGCTCAGAGCCTGGGGCCTGCTTCGGATTCTGTGTCTTCTTCCTCTCTACCCCTTCCCCACTCGTGCTCTGTCTGTCTGTCTCTCTCTCTCTCAAAAATAAATAAACCCTAAAAAAAAAAAAAAAAAAAAAAAAACAAAAAAAAAAACAAAAACCTGTCTCTTTGATCAATAAAATTGAACTTCTAGCCAGAATGATCAGGAAAAAAAAAGTTGGCAATGTCAGGAATGATGTAACATCACTACTGATTCCACAGATGCTAAAAGGGAAAGGGAATATTATGCACAACTTCATGCTAATAAATTTGAAAACTCAGATTGACAAATTCCTTGAGCAACCCAAATCCATGCTCCTTCTACTATCAGGAATTATACTTTGCTTGTAATACTTTGTTACCAGAAACAAAAAAAGACACAGCCCCAAAGCTGAAGGAGTTCACAAACCAGCAAAGAGATGGACAATGTGATATAATGACAGAGGTAAGCACAGGGCACTATGGTAGCCCAGGGGAGGGGAACCTAACCTTTGGAGTTATCACACACTTTAAAGGATGATAAGAACGGGGCACCTGGCTGGCTCAGTCAGCAGAGCATCCGACTCTTGATCCCAGGGTCATGAGTTCAAGCTCCATGTTGGGTGTGAAGCCTACTTAAAAAAATAAATAAAATTAAAAAAAATAAAGGATGATAAAAGACAGGCAAGAGAAACATATCCCAGGCAGGAGGAACAGAAAGGCATTGGGGTGGAGGGGGAGGAGTAAGGAAAGATAAAAGCTCAAGAGAGAAACTCAAGAACAAACTTGTATGTCTTATTAAGGAGCTGCTAGACTTTATCCCAGGATTAGAGGGAAGCCATTGAAAGATTCTAAGCAGGGCAAGCATGTGATAAGATTTGCATTTCAGAAAGATCTCTCTGGCTGCTGTGAAGAGAAAGGACTGGTGACAACTGCAATAATCCAGACAGTTTGGATTTCAAGGGCCTGAACTAAGGCCACAGTGGAGGGACTGACCAGAAGAAGATGAGAGGTATCAAGAGGGAAGACCTTGGCCTGTATCATCTGTTTGAATGTGTAGGGGAAGGAAATGAGAAAATGCACAGTCAGGAAGAAGCCCCAAGTTCTGGTTGGAGCAACAAGGTGGTGGAGATGCCACTTCTCAGAGAGACTAGTAACCGACTCAGGGGAGAAAAGACGAGGTGCCCCGAGAAGGCACTTTTAAAATTACATACCAGGGCGCCTGGGTGGCTCAGTCAGTTAAGTGTCAAACTCTTGATTTCAGCTCAGGTTCGTGGGTTTGAGCCCTGTGTCAGGCTCCATGTTGGCAGTGTGGGGCCTGCTTGGGATTCTTTCTCTTCTTCTCTCTGCCCCTCCCCTAATCACTCTCTCTCACTCTCAAAAATAAATAAACTTAAAAGAATGTCAAAAGCTTTAAAAAATAAATAATGTATCACTTACATGACTATGTAATCAAAACAAACAAAAAAGTGACCTAAATAAAAGAGCCAATTTCTGCCCCATCCCCAGACACGAAAAGACAGTTGTATCTATTTTTTTATTAAAAAAAATTTTTTTTTAATTTATGTTTATTCTTGAGAGAAAGAGACAGAACACAAGCAGGGGAGGGTCAGAGAGAGGGGGAGGGAGACACAGAATCTGAAGCAGGCTCCAGGCTCTGAGCTATCAAGCACAGAGCCCGACGTGGGGCTCGAACCCACAAACCATGAGATCATGACTTGAGCCAAAGTCAGATGCTTAACCAACTGAGCCACTTAGGTAGCCTAAGACAGTTGTATTTAAAACAGCAAACATGTATTAAGAACAACTTAACTATGCCTGGCACTTGAGCTGTGGCCTGGTCCCACGAGTGGAGTAAGGACACTGATCACACTCCTCCCACCCACCAGGTCTCAGGCTGTATGCTCTTAGCCTGCCTTACTGGAGGTGATCAGGTTCTTGGCTGGGACATAGGAAAAGCAGAGCCTGCCCTTGGTTTCCGTTCCCAGGCAAGGATGAAATGTTTCTTTTCCAACTGGCTTTTCTTCCCCTGCTTCCAGCTGAATTCAAGCCAACAAAAGCCCCCTCTGCCTGAACAAGCAAGAAAGCACCCTGGCAACTGAGATGACAAGAGAGGTCTGGGGGTTGAAGTCGATTGTGGGGAAGTGGGGAGGGGGAAATGCCAGCAGAAAAGCACTACGAAGTATTTGTCCAAAGCAAGAGGGAAAACCAAACTAGTGTTTTCTCTTAGAATCGGAGAGGCATGATGAAGTGGGTAGAGACAAATTACCCTCCTTGCCCAAATGGCAGCTTCCAAAGAATGGAGGGCAAGAGGAGCCACAGTAAGCTGGTGTCTTTCTGGGAAAGAAGGTTTTGCCTGGGTCCACAATAAATAGGGGCACAGAATCTCAGTGTCCTGGAACCCTAATGCATATCTCTATTTTCACACTTTAAGAATGGGAACTCGGGGTGCCTGGGTGGTTCAGTGAGTTAAGCATCTGACTCTTGATCTCGGCTCAGGTCATGATCTCACAGTTCTTGAGTTCGAGCCCCACATCGGGCTCTGCACTGATGGTGCAGAGCCTGCTTGGGATTCTGTCTCTCCCTCTCTCTGCCCCTCCTCTGCTTGTGCTCTCTCTCTCTCAAAATAAATAAATTAATTCAAAAAAAAAAAAAAGAATGGGAACTCTGGGAGGAAGGGACTTGTCTCTCTATCTCAGTATTCTCAGTACATAGTAGGTGTTCCGTGAGGGATGGTTGGCTGGACAAACACACTTCTGGAGAATAAGTCCAACCTTGTTTGCACAGAGGAGGAAACTAAGACCCAGGAAGGTATAAGCAGAGTATGTATTCAGTGAACCCTGGTGGAAGGTGGTCCTAGGACCAGAACACAGGTCTCCAGTTCTTTCCCACATGCCCCCACAAGCCCTGTTGGGGCTGAGAAAGAATGAATGAGCAGGAGCAATGAGCTCTACCAGGCAGGAGGAGAAAAGTACAGGGGCAATTGTTTCCAGAGGACCACCCTCCTCAAACAGCAAGCCTCTACAAACAAACCTGCCTCCCTGGCCGTGGAGCGGAACAGGCTTATGATCCAAGCTGGGTCACAGAACAGCTCCTCCCCTCCACTGCTGTGATTAGCCTAGTCACGAGTACCTAACCCAAGCAGCCAATCAGATTCCTCTTCTGGAATTTGCTAGGAGATTCCAGAGGAGAGAAATGAGAGTGAAGGGAGTTAGCGGCACATTCCCTGCCAAGATCCAAAGCTCTAAGCCAGAGCAGTTGGCAGCCCTGGCCCAGGCTTATGAGGAAGTCAGTAAGAATGAGTCAACATGCTGAAAGAGAGACCAGCTCCACCCTGCCCTTTCCCACAGTCATATGTGTCAATAAGTCCTCCTTCCGCAGAGTAAGCCGGTATGAGTTGGCATTTTATCACCTCCAACTAAAACCAAACTGGCAATACCAGAAATGAGATAGTACAGAAAAACAGCAGAGAAGCTGGAGCAGGATTCTCAACCGGGGTCCAGGATCCCTACCACAACCTGCAAAATTTCACATGCACTGTATGTGTAGTTCTGAGAGGAAACGGCACTTACTGGATTTTGAAAAGGGTCCATGATGTCCCAAAGAATTAAAAACGAAGGAGCTTGAGAAAAGGGAGACAGACACTCCCAAAGCCAGGGCCTCCAGTTGAGGATCCATCAGGAGTTCTTGAATGGTCTACCAAATTTGGAGGTCTATACTTCCTTACTGTTTCCATCCCCTAGCTCTGCTGCCCCCAACTTCCTTCATGCCTGCTTTTACCCCTGCAGTAGCCTCTGCACAAATATTCCTGCCTCCAAGAAAGCAACTGAACTGATATTTTCTTCTTGCTACTCTCTACTTTCCGCAACTTTTGTGCTGGGTTGTTTACCCCAGTAATTAGATAAGAACCTCCCTCTTCCTTTTTCTTCCCAGTCATAGATCCTGTCACATGGTGGAGAGACATACAGCAGAGGTTCTGAGGATCTCAGGGCCACAAGAAGAGAGGAACAAAAGGGCATCTCTAGAGGACAGGGTCATTTCTTCTTCTACATGCACCTTGCCAGTTGACCTGGGCCAGGGCGATTAGGTGGGAGTTTGGCTAAAGTCCTGTTTACACACACATATGCACTTCCACACCTCTGGGGGAACTTACCTCTTATTTCTATATTCACCCTCCCTGAGGAGCTAGGTGATTAACAATTCTACCTCCTCTCCCATAGCCATTTACCACCCCTCCCAATTCTGGCAGACCTGGATCAAGGCTGAAACATGGAAAACAGCTTCAGCCCCTCCCTCCATAAAGGCATGAAAAGCCTCTTTGCCCACAAATCTTCAGCCTAAGCCCTAAACCTTCAGCACACCAAGGGAAGGCCCCTTCCTACAACTGAAGCAATCAGGACCCAAGAGCAAGAGGACTGTGTCCAGAGCAGAACCCTGTGTTGAGTGTGTGTTTTGGGGGGCAGAGGGATTATGTTGTGTAGTTGCTCACAAGGTTGTGACTTGGGCTCTATGAGCTGGGGGAAGGCAGGGGGAAGAGAGAGTGTATGTGGATGGGGGTAGGAGGTGCCCCCTCCCCACCTGTCACCAATGGTCTTTCTTTCTTTCTTCTTCTTCTTCTTCTTTTTTTTTTTTTTTTTTTAACCAGTGGTCCTTCCAAACACAAACTTTAACACTCCACTTCCCTGCCTAGAAAACCCTGTACTGGCTTTCATTCTCTGTAGCCTCCTCAGGCTTCCAGTTCTCCTCAAATGCCCATCTCACTCTTCATCTGGTTTGCTCCCACCGGTCTTGCAGGGCTGTCCAGGCAGCAGCTTCTCAATCCTCCCACTCTCCCCAGGCCAAGTGAGGACACTTCTCCTGGATCCTGAATCACTCCTTGCTGAAAGCTGCCTCAAAACACCAAACTGTACTACTGTAACTGACATCCCCTTGGTGCAATGAAGCTTCTGGGGACAGTCCCTGGCTTAGATAAGCTGTTCGAGCCCACATGTCACTTCAATGAATAAGGAATAAGCAATGCCTATGGTCTGGTCAGTCACTTAAAAACTGCCCAAGAACCTGCCATTGTTGCTTCTACGCCTAAGAGTTGATTTGAACCAAGTCTGGCTACTAAAAAAGTTTTTAAACTATCTCAATGGACTAGTAACCCCAACAGCCTGAGATCCTCATAACACTGGGAGATAGCTCTAATGAGACTTTTATCTTTGCCAGTCCTCACTATTTATGAAATCACAAGACACCCACAGGTCTACCTCCCAGGGTCAAGGAGAAAACAAATAATGAATCTGTTCCTGGCTCCAACCTCCAGGGAATTTAATAGTAATGGCAGTTCTCTGTTTCTGTTCTTTGCAAAGCTTCTGAGCAGACATGCTAATAATGGCTGGGAAGACCCTCTTCCTAATCTACTCCATTTTTTTTTTTTTAATTTTCAAATGTTTTCATTTATTTTTGAGAGAGAGAGCATGAGCAAGGGAGGAGCAGAGAGAGAGGGAGACACAGAATCCAAAGTAGGCTCCAGGCTTTGAGCTGTCAGCACAAAGCCGACATGGGGTTCAAACTCATGAACTGCAAGATCATGACCTGAGCTGAAGTCAGATGCTCAACTGACCAAGCCACCCAGGCACCCCTACTCCTCCTTTAATACCTTTTATTATTTTCTGATTCAGGTCAAATCTCATTGTAATTAATTTCCTGGGGATAGTCAAATTCTTATGCTGAAATGAAATCCATTTTTGTCAACAAATGCTATAAACAACTGGGCCACAGTCAGGTAATCCTGAGGTACCATGAGGTGGGAATCAGGCAGATTTGGTCCATATCCTGGCTCTGTCGTCTATAATTTGGATAATCTTGGATGAGCCTTGAGCTTTAACTTACTCATTTATAAAATGGTGATAAGACAATAAAATAATTCTGGTATTAACTATAATGCCTATCACCTAAAAAAGGTTCAGCAAACATTAACTGAATCAGAATCCATATGAAAAAAAAAAATCCCATTTCGGAAAGTACAGTAATAGTCATTCCCAAAAGATTTTCCCAAGACTTTTAATTGGGAAGACACAGGCAAATCACTTAACCTTTCTAAGACTCAGTTTCCATATATATAAAATAAGGATAATAACATCTGTATCTCACTGAACCACTACAAGGAAAACAAGGCAGCACATGCAAAGTAGTTGAATAGTACAATACCTAATAGTAGATGCTCAATAAATCTTCATCCCCTTCTCCTTCAATAGCAAAAGAATGGAAATAGAGGCTTAGAAAGCTAAGTAACTTCCCCCAAATTGCAGTCAGTTAAGTGATAGAGCCTAATCCAGTTTGCAAATCCAGTTTGTCTGACTTCAGAGCCCTTATTATGATTATTACTCCTATTTTACAGATGAGGCCAAATAGTTAACCTTGATGGCAGACATCAAGTAACATATATATTACACATATATATGTAAAAAACAGATTTTACTACACACACACACACACACACACACGCACACACACCCAATCATGAATTTGCTACCTGGTCTTTCCACTAAACACTGTAGCTTATAACCATATATGTGAAAATAATAAAACTGGAGAACTAACTCCAAACTGCACAGAATTATCATAAGCCAAAATAATGAAGGGATGATAATTTCTATTCCCTTGAACAATACACAACAGTGATACATTATAATTGGATTATTTAGAAAAGAATGTAAAGAAAGGAATGTTAGAAAGCAGGCTTCCTACCGAGGAAAGCAATACCTCAGGGGTCCCCAAGTAGTCAAATAGAAAACAAAAAGAGAAGGAGGATAAGTGCTGAAGATTCTCCAGCCAATTAAAGCACTTAATCCTGGCCACAGCAGCCTCCACATCCCCTTGCTATGGGGATCCCAGGGCACCCCCTCAGACTACCGACAGCCTCAGTCTTCCCTAGAGGAGACACTCTCACCTCTCCCTCCTCCAGCATTTTGCTTCTCCTGGTCCACTGTTGGGGGAAACCATCCAGTGCTCCTGTCACTCTATTCACCCTCCACCTCACCACTACCCCCTCCTAGCCAGGCTTCCTTCGAAATCCTGCTGAGCACTCTTCCAGAACATCTTTGTACTCACTAGACATGAGACCTGGTTCTGGTTCCAGCCCTGACCAAATCAAAGTCTTAGTTTCCTCATCCGTAAAATGGAGATGGGGAACGGACCCAAATGATCTAAGACTTATGATTCTAAGACACAGTAATTCATCAAACCTGAACAAGGTTCAGCCGAGCTAAGTCATGTGCCCTTCTTTCTTTCCTATCTACACATACACTAAGGTAAAGCTCTGCAATGTTCAGATGTCCTAGGCTATTATCTTATTAACCCTATCTTAGGCACTGGTCTTCACTACCTTGAAAGAATCTTTCTTTAAAGAAAGGGACCACCTTACATCTACTTAGACATGGCCTTCTTCCCTCCTACCAACCACAGAGCCATATGCCTTTATTAGCATTTAAAACAAAACAAAAACTTGTGTCTCACACATGAAAACAGATCAGAAAAGTCACTCTTGAGTCTGCTTTCACTTAAGACACAGAAAATTCGATGTTTTAAACGATTTGACCAAAAGGGTTAGAGAAATTCAGGCTAAAATTAACTCACAAAAGATTTGTCGTCTGGGGCACCCGGGTGACTCAGACAGTTAAGCGCCTGACTTTTTTTTTTTAATTTTTTTTAATGTTTATTTATTTTTGACACAGAGAGAGACAAAGCATGAGCGGGGGAGGGGCAGAGAGAGAGGGAGACACAGAATCCGAAGCAGGCTCCAGGCTCTGAGCTGTCAGTGCAGAGCCCGATGCAGGGCTCAAACTCGTCAACTGCAAGATCATGACCTGAGCTGAAGTTGGACGCTCAACGGACTGAGCCACCCAGGCGCCCCAAGCGTCTGACTCTTAATTTAGACTCAGGTCATAATCTCACGGTTGTGGGATTGAGCCCTGCATTGGGGCAGACAAAGAAGGGGAGAAGTGCCTTGTTTTTGCTCTCTTCCATATTGTCCATGTTGTCTCCAGCAGAGGTGGAAAGGCCAAGCAAACACCATAGTACCCAATATGGTCTGAAAATGCAAAGAACTGGCTGAGAAGGGACTAAAAGTCCAAAATCTGGCTCCTTTCCTATATTTATGAATAGTGAGAAGGCTGGGGAAAATTCTCTGGCTATGTAAATATATATACTCTCCTCTCCCAGCCAGAAGCAGCCTCTTTCCTTCAAGCCGCTTCTCACAGCCCTTCTCAGTCTCCATTGGATCCCAGTCATAATCCCTGATGGGCTGTGAACCTAAGACAGAGGCCAACAGTTACTCATTTCTGAACCCACAGCAACACCTAGCACAGCACTCTCCACTACTAGGTGTTTGGGAAACATGCTGAATGAGTAACAGAAGGATAATATAATGCCTCTGAGATACTTAAGGGGACTGGAGTAAACAAATAAAATCCTTAGCTGCTATAAAAATCACCAAGACTACTGAAGTGCTAGAAATGTTCTATGTCTTGATCTGGGTGGTGATTACATGGGTATATACATCTGTTAAAAAAACAAACAAACAAACAAACAAACAAACAAACAAACCACTGAGCTATACACTTAAGACTTGTCTGCTTTACTATAAACAAATTACACATTAATAAAAAAAAAAAAGAAAAGATCAAGAAGCACCAAAAATTGTCATTTGTATACCAACTTTTTCCTAGGTCTTTTTATAGACTTCCTAATCTTCCCCAGAGTCCTGTAAAAGGGGTTAAAAGTAGGAATATTCTAATCCCTTGGATAGGTTCTTAGAAGGCAGGGAAAGACAGCCTGGTTACACAAAGAATCAGGAAGGTAGCTACAAGACCCTGACGTTTATGAGCCTCCACCCAGGCTGTGCCATCCGCCAAACCACCAACAGCCAGTTATAACTAAAAAAAAAAAAAAAAAAACCACCCCCTAAAATAGCAACTGTTTGCTCCTTCTCTCCCGTCAGCTGGCCTTCTGCATGGCAACTTTAATTTTATTTTCAAAGCCATTCTGGCAACGGGCCACCCCAGAGTCTGTTGAGAAGCAGTGAGGCAGCAGAACTAATCAGAAAGAGATAAGAGCCACGGGTTCTAGTCCCAGGTTTGTCTTCATGAGCTGTGTCACTTTAAAAAAAATTTTTTTTAAATGTTTATTTGAGACAGAGACAGAGACAGAGCAGGAGTGGGGGAGGGGCAGAGAGAGGAGGAGACAGACTCCGAAGCCAGGCTCCAGGCTCTGCACTGTCAGCACAGAGCCCGATGCAGGGTTCAAACCCATGAACTGTGAGATCATGACCTGGGCCGAGGTCGGCCATTTAACCAACTGAGCCACCCAGGCACTCCTGAGCTGTGTCACTTTTTATTTATTTTTAATGTTTACTTATTTATTTTGAGGGGGGACAGAGAGAGAGAATCTCAAGCAGGCTCTGCGCTAACAGTGCAGAGCCCAATATGGGGGTCAAACTCACCAACAGTGAGATCATGACCTGGGCCAACAGCAAGAGTCGGTCGCTTAACCAACTGAACCACCCAGGCACCCTGAGCTACCTAACCTCTCTGGGCCTGGAATCTCCCTCTATACGGGCAAGATGAGCTCTAAACTTGTGTGATTTTTCCAGAGCTGCTTAGGACACATGAAAGTACTATGAAAGTTAATAAAAGGGAGAGAATGGTCTTTAATGGGCACTAGTAGGGTGAGGTTTTAAAGGCCTTCATTTAGAACCAGGTGAGTAAATGTCTTCCATATTTTTAAAAGGCTTAGCTGTTCAGGGCAGTGCTAGGACCTCAGGTCTTTGCAGAGAAGCCCACTACTCTCCCCAAGATATACAGCATCATCTTTAGTCACCATCCTGAAAAGCAGATTTTTTTTTTTAATGTTTTTATTTATTTTTGAGACAGAGAGAGACAGCATGAACGGGGAGGGTCAGAGAGAGAGGGAGGCACAGAATCCGAAGCAGGCTCCAGGCTCTGAGCTGTCAGCACAGAGCCTGACGCAGGGCTCGAACTCATGAATCGTGAGATCATGACCTGGGCCAAAGTCGGACGCTCAACCATCTGAGCCACCCCGGCACCCCTAAAAAGCAGATTTAAATAAAATGACTCAAGTCAGGCCAGCCTTGACCAGCTGGTTCTTTTCTCCACTCCCTTCACAAAGGAGACAACTCCTTTGTATCCTGTGGCCCCAATCCTGTGGGTTGGTGAGGAGGTCAAGTCCTATTACAAGGAAGCATCCTCAGTATGTTTAACTGGTCACTGCTGGGTTTTTGTCCAGCAGGGCTTAAGCCTGCTCAGCCCCAGAAAAAATGTGTGCATCTGATTTGCCAAAAGACTGGCAGTCAAGTGAGAGGCAGACTACTGATCCAAAGGAGGCTCAGACACCAGAAGAAATGCCTTCTGGCAACTGCGCTGCTCACCTGGACAGAGGCTCACGGGAGCAGCTAAAAACGATTATTCAGCTCTGGCGTCTGAACCAGGGAAATCACAATTAAAAACAAAACAAAACAAAACAAAAAACGTCCATCACATTCTACAAAACAGTCTGTGGCTGCCCTCAACATCTACACTGAGCAGGGCTGTACCCAAGCTGCTAACAGACAAAACAAACACTAAGCTGCTCCATCTTTTTATGCAGCAAAATTGCTTAGAGCAACACCTGGTTCTCTGGAGAGTTACTGTAATACAGCACTTGTTGACTCAGACAATGTTAGAGCAGGAAGAATCTCAGCATTCATTTAATCCATCCTTTTCATTTTATTGTTCTCAACAATAGCTGATTCTCAACAAATTGTTGCTTCTCAACAAAGGCCCAGAGTAGAGAAGGCACTTGCCCAAAGATACCAGTTGACAGAAGCAGAACTAGAACTGGGGTGGTCTCTAAGTCCTAGGGCTCTGCTGGACCATCCTGGGTAATGGAGGGAGCACCTAGAAAAGAGGGGAAAAAAACAAGAGGCTGGGAGCTCAGGAAAGAGTGAATAAAAGAGTGAGTTCTCAGATTTTTGTGACTAGGATAGCAGAGACCAGGCTGAACTTGAAATGTATGGACCTCAGAAACAGAAGTCCTTCTCATCAGCCAAGGGAGGTAAACTCTCCCCATCTCCCTCTCTCATGGATCAAAGATAAACATGACGGGAAAATTAAATAATCTCAAAGATCACAATTAATTGAGTAAGCCGGCCAGGGAGTCGGGAGCAAAATGCACAACATGAGGTAGTCAAGGACATGATTAATAAATGAGGCTTGGTCAAACTAGTTTAAGTAGGGAAGATCTGCCTATCTTCAGCATATAACCTGAGATACTCTCAAGTGGAGAAAAGTTACTGTTCTGTCTCTACCCAGCTGCCCAGGATGTTCCAGGCTTCAGATAAAGCAGAAGGGGAACCAGGAAAAAGTAACCAAAGAAAGAGTAATGACCCCCCTTATAAGGGAACCACTCTCTACCCACCTCAATCCCTCTGGTAATAATGGGTAGAAAGCCTACCAATGGGTAACTTCAGCAGGGTGCTGCAGCAAGATGGCTGCTGTTCCCCACAAACTGTTCAACAGGCAGAGTGTCTATTCAGTATGTGCCTCACTAAATTCAACCTAACAGATTCCTCAGCTTAGTATCCAGGGCCTCCTCAGGGAGGCTGCAGCCTATCTTTCCAACTGTCACTCTGTCTGAGCCACCACTACCCCCCACCCTTCCCCTATCATCTCCCCTCCCCTCCCACATACACACAGAGTACCTTGGTTCCACAATTCTTCAGCACAGAATGGCCTTACCCCCTTCCTCTGTCCCAAATCTTCATCTGTGTCCTACTATCCCTTCACATGGAGTCTTTCACAGTGGGCACTTAAAATGCTGGCCAAATTGGGTAGAAGCTAATCTAACAACTTTTTTCCTTATCCCACCATCATCTGACATAAACAAACAACCCCATCTTGGGATGCCAACCAGAGTCCCAGTTCCTAATCCTGAGAGTAGCCGGCTCTCTTTCAGGGACCATTTGTGTGGCCTCACCTCTCTGCCTCTTACCTCTGAAATAAGAGTAATATTTCTTGTCAGAGAAGCTGAGTGCTTCGAGATGAGAGGCTTTGGAAACACATATTCTCAAGTTCAAGGCCATTATTTTAAATTCCCCTCAGACCAATGCACCATTTACCAACTAATGCTAAGAACTTAAAGCTTGTTTCCAGCCAAATGCCTCTTCTTTTATCACAAATGCCCTAGTGTATGGCTGTTGAGAGAGCTGTACTGAGGACTCTGGGTAGCCTAGTGGCTTTGTATTTCCACAGACTATGGAGATTTTTCTCTTGAGTGTAAAAATAGTTCATGGTTTCAAGAAAAGCCCCGAGTTTCAGGTCTGCTGTTCTCTCAAATCTCATGGTATAATACATTAACTGGTTCCCAACCTATGGGTTGTGAGCTCATAGGGTTCATAGTTGCCACTACACTACACTGCTCTGTGAAATGTGCCTGCCCAGCACTGTCTGTGCCCTAAATGGTGAATATATCACACAATAATAAAAGCAACTGTCACTTGACCACCTACTGCCATTCATGTGACAATCCTAGGATAGAAACACAGACAGTGGGTATTCAATAAATATTGGTTGAAGGTAATTATTTATCTTCTCAATTAATGGGTACTAAAGTACAACTACACATTATCACATGACCATCCCTAATTTTTTTCTGGAATTGGAAAAGCGTCCTCCAACCTGAAGACTGAAAACCTCTGGGTTGGTTAAAGAGTCCTGAGTTCTGATCTAGGTCCCAATCCAAGCCAGACTCCCAGAAAGCAGAGCCAGGAGGCTGTGTCCTATCTCTAGACCTTGGTGTCCTCAGCAGAACAACAAAAGGGTAGGATTAAAAGTACCCTTAATGGATCCTCTCAGTTCTGCTCTTTAAAACCTCTCACCCTTAGGCCACTCTCTGGAGCAGTGGTTCTCAAACCTAGGAGCTTCTGTCCCCCAGGGGACATTTAGCAGTGTTTAGAGAGTGTTTTTTTGTTGTCACAACCGGAGGAGGAATGCTATGGATATCTAGCAAGTAGAAGTCAAGTATGCTGCTAAACATCCTGCAATGCACAGGACAGCCCCCTCCGCACCAAATTCTCTGGTCCAAAATGTCAATAGTCCCAAGGTTGAGAAACACTGCTCTAGAGACCACTGAGAAACTGAGCTTGTTGTGGTAAAAGAATGGAAACCAGGCTGGGAAATGCACAATGCTAATGCTGTAACAGACTGTGAATGAATGCAGTGAGCAAAGGCTCTCAAACCATTCTAGACACATATAAACAGTCTCTTGGTTTTCTCTCTGGCACTAGTCCCACTTTGGATAACATAATCCAGTCATTCTGAGGACCCCCAACCTTGCCCTCCCCCTCCTCCTCAACCCGACCCACACCTGTTATTGACACATTGCCTTGCTAAAGCTGGCAAGAGAATCTGAAATTAAGCATTAACAGCAGGGAGCCAGGGGGCACCTGGGTGGCTCCATTGGTTAAGAATCGGCTTTCCTCAGGTCATGATCTCACGGTCCCTGAGTTACAGCCCTGCGTTCACAGCTCAGAGCCTGAAGCCTGCTTTGGATTCTGTGTCTCCCCCTACCCCCGTCCCTCCCCCACTCATGCTCTTGTCTCTTTCTCTCTCAAAAATAAACAAACATTAAAAAAAAAAAAAAATAGCAGGGAGCCAGAACAGTGCATGGTATGGTAGGAAAGCACCAGACTGGAGCTCTAGCCTTGACTCAGTCCCTATGGAAACCACTTAATTGCTTTGAGCCCTGGTTTCCTCCTCTGCAAAATGGGATTAAAATCACAACCTGTCCTATCTTATAAAGCTTCTCTTTCAAAACCAGATCATGTATGTGAAAGTACTTTGGAAGCCACAAAACCCTATACAAATGTGAAGTATTTCCCTGCAGAATAACCTACACTGTACCTACACTATGTAAAGAATAGTATAAAAATGTATTTCCAGGGGCACCTGGGTGGCTCAGTCAGTTAAGTGTCCAACTTCACCCCAGGTCATGATCTCACAGTTCGTGAGTTCGAGCCCCGCATCGGGCTCTGTGCTGACAGCTAGAGCCCGGGGCCTGCTTCAGATTCTGTGTCTCCCTTTCTCTCTGCCCCTTCCCCGCTTGTGCTATGTCTGTCTATCTGTCTGTCTGTCTCTCTCTCAAAAACAAATAAACATTTTTAAAAATGTATTCTCAAAGACAGGATTTTGTCCATTGATAAAATTATGAGCACTGAAGGCTATGGAGTCCTGGCCCTATCGGACACCAAAAATACCAAAACCCACGGTGATGCAGCCCACATTAGGATCCCCCAAGACTTCTGGATTGGACCAGTGACTCTGTACTCTGAATGTCAGCTTTCTCATCTCTAATGGGGGTGTGGGGTGTAATATCACTTACATGGGTGGTTGGAAAAAAATCAAACACGATCAAGTCTGTAAAGTGTATGGCATTTCCCAAAGACAGGGGAATGTTTTCATTTTCTGAAGATATTTCTAGTTCTGAAAATAATCTTTTTACTTTGAAAAAGTTTTTTAGAATGATGAAAATAACTTAAGAAAAGGTGTTTCCATACTGCTCTGTCCTTTACACCTCCAGAATTACCTCTAAAATCTAAACATGAGGGGGCACCTGCGTGGCTCAGGCTTAGTCCATTAAGTGGCAGACTCTTGATTTTGGCTCAGGTCATAATCTCGAAGTTCATGGGTTCCAGCCCTGCATTGGGCTCTATGCTTACACTGTGGAGCCTGCTCTGGATCCTCTGTCTCCCTCTCTCTGCAACCCCCCTCAAAAATAGTAAGTAAATGTTAAAAAAAAATTTTTTTAACAATAAATAAATAAAATCTAAACATGAGAAAGGCTGTCTGCCGCCACCAGCTCTGCAGCCCTGTCTGCTAAACGCAACAAGCTGGATGCCAGGCTGATACTAGCTCCCTCCTTGGACATGCCATAGAAGGCTATCAGAGCCCATTACAACTCAAAACCCAAATTTTCTAACTTCAAACTTGCCAAGAAATCTGCAACCATTCACTGACCTTGTACAAGATTCTAAAAGGAGAAAATGCTCTGGAGAGGTGGAAGCAACTGGTATACTTGAAGGAGAATTAAGAACTAGCAATTATTTGAGCTTTAAAAATTTTTTTAAATTAAAAATTTTTGTTTGTTTTAGAGAGAGAGCACGCGTAGGGGAGAGGGGTAAAGGGAAAGAGAGAATCTTAAGCAGGCTCCACACTCAGCGGGGAGCCAGACAAGGGTCTCCTTCCCATAACCTTGGGATCATGACCTGAGCCAAAATCAAGACTCAGATGCTCAACAACTGAGCCACCCAGGAGCCCGCAATTATTTAAGTTTTAAATATCATCCTTGTTAGTTAACGTTTCAAAGTCTAATCAACTCTGGGGACACAGGCTGATCAAAGCCTTCACCCTAATGGGGAGTCTTTCTGATGGCCTTGTTGAATACCAACTCCTCCTCAAAACTCTGCAGAGAATAGCAGCCAGGCTACACATGTACAAGTCTAATTTTTGCTCTTACAACTATCAGGTCTTTTAAAGCTTATAAACAAGAAACTTACAGTTCCTGTTTATGCATACAGTAAATCATTCCTCAAGTTTATTCCTACTTTCTTTTGTAAGAAATAAGACAACTGTAAAGCGAATTTGCAATAATTATTAGAATAAGCTGTACTTTAAATTTAGTATTCTAAAAGTAATTCTTTTATGACTAAGCTAAGTTAAACATATATCCACTCTTATGTCCCCCTAAAGGGGATTCTGATTCAAATAAAGTGCTTTTAAAAGCACCACATATAGGGGCGCCTGGGTGGCACAGTCGGTTAAGCGTCCTACTTCAGCCAGGTCACGATCTCGCGGTCCGTGAGTTCGAGCCCCGCGTCAGGCTCTGGGCTGATGGCTCGGAGCCTGGAGCCTGTTTCCGATTCTGTGTCTCCCTCTCTCTCTGCCCCTCCCCTGTTCATGCTCTGTCTCTCTCTGTCCCAAAAGTAAATAAAAAACGTTGAAAAAAAAATTAAAAAAAAAAAAAAGCACCACATATATTTCCATGTTCCTGGGTTTTCTTTCTCAGAAACTTTTTATATTAATTCAAAGTTTCAAGCACTTACACATTTTGAGTTCTTTCCTACTGTAATATTCTATTATTCTCCAAAAACTATTTGATAAAAATACAGATTCAATCAACACACACATACACACATACAGACTGTTTCAGTTACCTCCACTGCATATCTTGTACTCTGAATTCTGAATATGCTTCTAGAACAGATCACACTGTACCCTGATTATATCTGATTATTTGTTTGTCACTCTAGCTAGATTGTAAAGCATCACAGAGGCAATGACGTGCCTTCACTTGCATTTACCCAATAAACTAGGACAGTATCTGGCACACAGCTCAAGTTAATATATACTTAGCAAATGGGTTTGTGAATGAAGAAAAAGTTTCTAGCTACTCTTATTTTTTAAACTGAAGTATAACCATACAATATTAGTTTCACGTGTACAACATAGCGATTTAACATTTGTATCACTATGACATTTACATATATTGCAAACTGATCACCATAATAAGTCTAGTTTCCATGTGTCGTAAGTTAAAACGGTATTACTGACTGTATTTCCTATGCTGTACATTATACCTCATGACTTATTTCATAACTAGAAATTTGTACCTCCTGATCCCCTAACCCATTTTACTGCCTGCCCAAACCCCATCCCCTCCGGCAACCACCATTCTGTTCTCTGTATCTAGGAGTCTGGGTTTTTTGTAATCCACTTTTAAGTGAAATCATGTAGTATTTGTCTTTCTCGGACTTATTTCACTTAGCATTATACCCTCAAGGTCCATCCATATTGTTATAAAGATTTCATTGTTTTGTATGGCTGAGCAGTATTCCAAATACACTCACAACTTCTTTAATCTATTCATCAAGTGACAGATACTTGGGTTGTTTCCACATTTTGGCTATTGTAAATAATGCTGCAATAAACACTGGAAATGCATATATCTTTTCAAATTAGTGTTTTTGTTTTCAACAGATAGGTACCCAGAAGTGGAAGTGCTAGATGTGGTAGTTCTATATTTAATTTTCTGAGGAATTTCCATACTGTTTTCCATAGTGTTTGTACCAATTTACATTCCCACCAATAGTGTACAACAAGGTTCCCTTTTCTTCACATCCTTACCAACAAATGTTATATCTTGTCTTTTTTATAACAGTCATTATGACAGGTATGAGGTGATATATCATTATGGTTTTGATTTGCATTGCCCTGATGATGAGTGATGTTGAGCATCCTTTTAAGTGCCTACTGCTACCTATATATCTTCTTTGGAAAACATGTATATTCAGATACTCTGTCCCATTTTTTTAATCAGATTTTTAAAATTGTTATTGTGGTATGAGTTCTTTATATATTTTGAATATTAACCCCTTATCAGATACATGATTTGCAAATATCTTCTCCGATTCAGTAGGTTGCCTTTTCATTTTGTTAATGGCTTCCTTCACTGTACAGATGCGTTTTAGTTTGATGTAGTCTCATTTGTTTATTTTTGCTTTTGTTGTCCTTGCCTTTGGAGTCAGATCCAAAAAAAAATTGCTAAGACCAATGTCAAGGAGCTTACCACCTATGTTTCCTTCTAGAAGTTTTACGGTTTATTTCTAAAATTTCTTCTTTACATTTATTTTTGAGAGACAGAGAGAGACACAGCACAAGTGGGGGAGGGACAGAGAGAGAATGACTCACAGAAACTGAAGCAGGCTCCAGGCTCTGAGCTGTCAGCACAGAGCCTGACACAGGGCTCAAATTCACAAACCGTGAGATCATGACCTGAGCCGAAGTTGGATGCTTTACTGACTGGGCCATCCAGGCTCCCCTAGGAGTTTTATGGTTTCAAGTCTTACGTTCAAGTCTTTAATCCATTGAGTTAATTTTTGTGTATGGCATAAACAGTGGTACAATTTCATTCTTTTGTTATGTAGTGGTCCAGTTTTCCCAAACCCATTTATTGAAGACACCATTCCTTCTTCCATTGTATACTCTTGCCTCCTTTGTCATAAATTAATTGACCATATATGTGTGGGTTTATTTCAGGACTCTTTATTCTGTTCCATTGACTTGTGTGTCTTTTAGGCCATACTACACTATTTTCATCACTACAGCTTTGTAGTATAGTTTGAAATCAGGAAGTGTGATGCCTCTGGCTTTGTTCTTTCTCAAGACTGCTCTGGCTATTCAGGTCTTTTGTGGGTCCACATAAATTCTAGAATTATTTGTTCTAGTTCTGTGAAAAATGCCATGGCATTAAATATGTAGATTGCTTTGGGTAGTACAGACATTTACACAATATTAATTCTTCCAATCCATGAGCAGGAATATCTTCCTATTTATTTGCATCTTAATTTCTTTCATCAATTTCTTATAGTTTTCAGGTCTTTCACCTTCTTAGTTAAATTTATTCCTAAGTATTTTATTCTGGTTTTTTTTTTTTTTTTTTTTTTTTTGGCTCTTTTCAGTTTATTGCACAAAGGACTTAAACTAGTCCAAGTTAAAAGCAGACCCCAAATCATCATCTTTACAAGAAGCTATAAGGTTTTTAAACAATGTAACAAAGGACAGAAAGAAAATTCTACCCATTGGGAGGAAATCCTCACTTAAGCTTCAGTGAGCCAAAGGCACTTAAAGCCCATGAACCTTCAGCTGGTTGTCCTTAGCCCGTCCAATCTCTAAGAGGGAGGAACTGGCATATATTCTTTTTTTTTTAATTTTTTTTAACGTTTATTTATTTTTGAGACAGAGAGAGACACAGCATGAACGGGGGAGGGGCAGAGAGAGAGGGAGACACAGAATCAGAAGCAGGCTCCAGGCTCTGAGCCATCAGCCCAGAGCCCAACGCAGGGCTCGAACTCATGGACTGTGAGATCGTGACCTGAGCTGAAGTCGGACACCTAACCGACTGAGCCACCCAGGCGCCCCTGGCATATATTCTTACACTGGTCACCCTGTAGCTAAATTACTTCTCCATATTCTGGATGCTCAATTAAAGTACTATGACAGGCAAATTTCTTCTTAAACACCTTCACTAGTTTTTGTCGTAATCATCAACAATGCTTTAGACAGTAGTAAAGGTCTTCCTGCCATTTCTTTGTTGAATTCTTATATATATAATCCTCAGTGCCAGCAGGAGGCAGATCATCACCCTTACTTGCATCAGCAAAGGGGTCAAAAGAGTGGAGGTTCTGGACAGTGGAAATAAATATGATTTCTTTTCTTTGGTGGAAAAGGCCTATAGGAGAAGGGGTGGGGAAAAGGTGGGGGGAGGTGACAGAGCATCGGGGAAGCAAGCGGGTTCAAGGGGGAGGCAGCTGAGTCCCTCGTGGTGGCTCAGTCACCAGGGCTATTTTATTCTTTTTGATGCAATTGTTAAGTGGGGCTGTTTTCTTGTTTTCTCTTTCTGATAGTTCCTTATTAGAGTATAGAAATACAACAGATTTTTGTATATTAATTTTGTACCCCACAACTTTATTTATTAATTTATTAGCTCTGAGAGTTTTTTGGTGGAATCTTTAAGGTTTTCTATATATAGTATCATGTCATCTGCAAATAGTGATAGTTTTCTTCTTCCTTTCCAATCTGGATGACTTCTAGCTACCTTCTTTTAAAAGGGACCATCTGAAATGAAATGCAAATGTTTACCTATAAAGCACTAAGACCAAAAAGATTTGGGATCTCAGCATCAAGGTCCCTAAACAGTACACAATATCCAAATCCATTTCAAAAGCCTTAGTTTCCTTTTCTCAAATAAATATACTACTCTATACTCAACACAGCTAGATAAAAGGAGAGGTTCTTCTGCAACTTCCAGTCACAACTCTAGATCTGAGGTGGTGTCAAATACCAAACATGAGTGTCTACACCCAATCCCCACCCCAGTCGACCCCACCCCACTCCAACCTATAGCTGCCTACTTGTTTAAGGACTAACACAAAAGATCACATTGTCATCTCAACCCTAAACTGGAGAACTGCTCCTTTTTTCAAATCTCTACCACATATGCCATTTAGGGTGCTCCTGTGGCTGGCCCTTACAGACACTACCGCACTTTAATTATTCCTGTCTACCAAGAGTATGGGCTTTCTGAGAGCAGGATCATTCGACAGGCCTCACACTTGATGAACTGGATGAATGTCTGAACTTCTGCTTTGGGACTTGTAAAGCCTTCAGCTCTAAGCAAACTCAACTGCCCTGATTGTTCAATGAGAGAAAACTTTCCTCAGCAGGTTGTGCCAAGTCCCAGGCCTAGCACCCCAAGCAATCTGGTGCTTGATTCACTATCACCCCAAATCCAGAAAAATATCATTTTATGGAATCAAACAGGGCAGGTTCATGATGGAATTCCCTGCACTGATCCTCTCCCACCATTTATATACTTCATTATCCCATACAACTCCTTTCCCCCTGGCGGAGAAGTTCTCTGAATCTTTTTTTACTTTATCCATAAGTTCCTGAAATGTACGCTTAGGATGGCTGTAAGACTCCAGTGAAAAAACATATGGGTTATTTAGTTGTGGTAACTTTTTTTCTCTGAAAGAGCCACAGATCTGTTTAACAGATCTGTAGGATCCATTGGGCCAAGCTGTGTCTTTTTCACTGCCTAGAAATCCACACAGCATCTCAGATGGCTCCTAACATAGAACTGACTCTCAGAGAACATCTGTCCCTCCTGATGCAGAAAACTGGTGGATCAGAACACTACCAACGCCATAGAAACAGAACAGGAAACAGCCAGAAAGCCACTGAACCAAGAAATCACAACTCTCTGAAAACTCATTTCTGGTAGAAAAAAAAACTTAAAAAAAAAAATTCATTTCCTAGCCACCCCCCAACCCCCAAGTGGAATTAATTCCTCTTCACTTGGGGTTTTTATAGCACTCTATACAAGCCTCACTGGGTAAAAATTCTTTACCAACTGGTCCCCCCACTAGGCAGTAGTGCTTCCTAAGGATGGGAACTGCGCCCAACTTGTCACCAGGGTTGCCAGGGCCTAACAATCAGTAGGTCCTCATGACTGACAGCTTGACTAAATACTTCTCAATTACCCAGATGACTGACTTCTTTCATGAAGAAGGCCATTACCCCATTAGCAGGATATGTGCTTCAAGTTTTTCACCGACTGCGCCACCCAGGCGCCCCTGCTTCAAGTTTTTCAAAGGTGGGGGAGCCAGATTCTACTGAACCAACCACATTCTGTGGCCTCACTGGGTTTGGAGGTAGCTGAAGGCATCTGGAAACTGATTGAGTTGGATAAGAGTTCAATCTCTGAGCAGCAACAGAAGTGAGCAAACTGACCACGAAGACAGCATCCCTGAGTATCCAGGAATGAATATTGACATGGGCATATAAAAAATGCCCACTATTGTCATTTAACCCCCACAACAGAGAGGTGTCTCTCAAACTTTAATGTGCATACAAACCACCTGGGGATCTCATAAATATGCAGGTTCTGCTTCTGTAGGGCTGGCAGGGACTGAGAATCTGTATTTCTAAACATTCCCAAATACTCCCATGGACTACACTTTGAGTAGCAAAGTTGTAAAGGAGATATTAAATACTGTTTTTGCAGCTGAAAAAGCTGATGCTCAGAGATATAAGGAAACTTGCTGCATATCACAAAACCAGCAAGTGCCAGAGGTGGAATATAAGTCAGGTCTTCTGATCCTAAGCCCATCACCTTTTCCACCGTACCATGCCATTAACCTTTTGACCTAAACAGCCACAACCACGGGAGATGTATAGTTTTCCTGCATCCCTCAAATAAGCCCTCCAGCCAGTTTTGCCTTGTATGGAAGAGGGAAAAGGTAGAACTACAAATATCCGCTATGGGAGAATCAAGACGGCTAGATGCTTTAGTCAAGAATTTCAATCATCCAGGGGCACTTGGGTGGCTCAGTTGGTTAAGTATCCTAAACATCTGACTTTGGCTCAGGTCATGATCTCATGGTTCGCAAGTTTGAGCCCCGTGTCAGGCTCTGTGCTGACAGCTCGGAGTTTGGAGCCTGCTTTGAACTTTGACTTTCTCTTTCTCTCTCTCTCAAAAATAAAACATTAAAAAAAAAAAAAAAAGAATTTAAATCATTCAACCCTTCAGTTAAGACTCCTTAGGGGCGCCTGGGTGGCGCAGTCGGTTAAGCGTCCGACTTCAGCCAGGTCACGATCTCGCGGTCCGTGAGTTCGAGCCCCGCG
>NW_024412427.1:11853260-11923147 GCF_014898765.1 Herpailurus yagouaroundi
CTGAAAGAGGCTCCAGGCTCTGAGCTGTCAGCACAGAGCCCGACATGGGGCTTGAACTCACGGACCGCGAGATCATGACCTGAGCCGAAGTCGGCCGCTTAACCGACTGAGCCACCCAGGTGCCCCAAGATGTTCATTCTTTTATTAATGAAAGGTCACCAGAAACATAATTTGCTTAAAAACAAAAAACCAAAAACCTGTCTCAGTGATATGGAAATTATCAGGGCCATTTAGTACACAGAATCAAATTAATTCCTAGACAAATGGCTAGCCCTGCATGTTCTGGCCTATGCTGCTCAGACCTTGGCTGGAATATTCAGAAATTCAGCTCTGCTCACTCCACAATTTAAAGGAAACACCGATAAAGAGGAGCACATCCAGAGGAGGGTAACAGGGAAAGAACAGAAATACCTGGAACAGCCAACGGAACAGAGATCTGTCCTGGAGAAGTGCAGGCTTGAAACATTAAGCACTATCTTCCCTGATTTATCTTACTGAAGGAGGATTAGACCTGTTCTCTTTGGCCCCAAGAGGCAGAATTAGCAATTAGCTTTCCCAATGGAAGAAACGCTGTTCACAATCCTGTACTGTCAGAGCCAGGATTTGCCCCCAGGCCTTGTACCACATTCTTTTTACGAGCCCAAACTGCTTCCCTACAGAGCTACATCCTCAACCTGTACTGCAAGTAGGCACTACAGGAAGAAAGATCTCAGTTCCAAAGAAAGGTGATTTTATAGTCAGAGCTATCCAAAGACAGACGATGCTGTAGTATGGGAGGATAGAGCACCTAATACAAATCCCGTCAGCAAAGAGGTTCAATCGGAGGTTAATCGCTTGGCAGGAATACTGCAAAGGGAATTTGGGCACCGGATGGGTGGCTGGGTGAAATGAACCTGCCAACCCTCAGAGATGAATTAATCTATTCCTGCTGTATTGTCCTCTAATACTTCATTTGTACACTTACCATGCTTTGCCTTTTATCAGTTACTTGTACATGTATGTGTCTTCCTCACTGAAGTGTGAGCCCTTGCAGGGAGAAAGTAGTGTCTTATCCATCTTTATATCCTTTATTTTGCCCAAGACTATACATGGGAAACCAAGGACACATTGACATCTCTCCTATGTTCCAGGCACTCTGCTAGGCACTTTACATGTATCAACGTATTCCATATCCTCACAAGAATCCTAAGAAGTAAGTATTATTTTTCCCCTTTTTATAGATGGGGATATTGAAACTCAGAGAGGATAAGTAACTGCCAAGGTACTGCTGGTGAGTGGTGAGGCCAGCATTCAAACAGAGAAATCTTTTGCCTAAACCATCATGCTGCCTTCCTCCCGGAAGGAACTCTATAAGCATCTGCTGGTTTGAGCCAAACACCTTAAAAACAGGCTATATTATATCCAGATAGGTCTGTTCTTGTTTCCTGTTGCTAAGTTCAACTTTTCCTTCTAAATATAACCATCTATCCTCAAAATGACCATTCTAAAGTTGTACTGTTTGAAGATCCTCTCACTCTTTTAAAGACAATGGCACAGCATAAAAAATTCTGGGCAAGAGGCCCAAATTTTCATAAACCTTTCCTACCCAAAGGAATTCCTCAAGACTCCAAGAGCTTCCCTTCTCCCATTCAGCCCTGGCTCCACCTCAGGGCTCTGGACCACTGGAAACAAATCAGGTCCTGGCTTTCTGCCTCAGGGATATAGGGCTCCCATACATCTTCACAAGCTATTTTCCAAGATCTCGCTCTCTGCACACAAACCCAACCATGGACAACACTAAATTTCCCTGAGCAAAATAGTCAAGCTCAAAGGTCCTCACATGTAGCTAAACTTCCAAACAAAATCTATCTTGAATTTCAAAGCACATTATAAACCTCCTGGCAGGCACTTAAAAATATTTAATCTCCCTGCCAAATGGGGCAAAAAAAGATTTTTGTCATTTGAATCAAAGGCACCAGCATGTTTGGACAGCCAACACATAAGGCCTCTCTGACACTCCATCTGTCTTAAGAAGTAAACCAAACCCAATCTGGCCAGCCATTTCTTCGAACAAGAAACTTAAGCGTCACCAAGGGAAATTCCCACTGCTCAGTTCCCTGGGTGAGTTTTGGATTTTCCATCCCAGGGCCTCCGGAAAAGGAGATCCTGCTGACACATGCACCAATAAGATGCTGTACTTTTCTACCTGATACCCTGAGTCTAGAGAACCAAAAGGCCACATTCACTATAAATGTAACTTATTAAGATGTCTTCCCACATGCTAACATTTTAAAGCAATTCTATTAAACATGAGAGAGTCACCCTGGCTCCAGCAATGAACAGGACTTAATGATGATGTATTTCCTGTGAGCACACAGCCTCTCTACATCCATCAGACATTTTCGACTAAACCTAAATTAACCTGTAAATGAACTGATTTGCATCCATAAATCCAATAGACATGTATTGGTGTAGGGTGTTTAAGGTACCCAGTCTCATACCCATTTCTTAATCTTATACAGTTCTTGCTAAACTAAAATATGATCCTTTCTACAAGTTGTTTTCATCTTTATTAAAACAGGACAAAAGGCAAATCTGAACCACCTAGGGTAGATACTTCATAACTCATTACAATGCCTTAAGAAGAAAAAAAAATCTTTGATATTTGATCATGTCTTAGGGATAAAACTATAACAGGGTACTGTGGAAAGGAATCAAAAAAAAAAAACCTAAGTTTGAGTGATTTTTGTCAGTTCACCTAGACTGATTTCCATCCACTTCTCAGTTAAAGGACTTTTCCATTTTGACAATCAAACCAAAGAAATCTGAGCAGCAAGGGGCACCTGGGTGGCCCAGTCAGTTAAGCAGCCAGCTCTTGGTTTCAGCTCGGGGTCATGATCTCTCAGTTTGTGAGTTTGAGCCCTGTGTCGGGCTCCACACTGACAGTGTAGAGCCTACTTGGGATTCTCTCCCTCTCTCTGCTCCTCCCCTGCTCCCATACTATCTCTCTCTCTCAAAATAAATAAGTAAACTTAAAAAAAGAAAGAAAGAAACAAACAAACAAACCTGAGCAGCAAAACCTTTACCAGAAAAGTATACTTTCATACCCACAATGTGTCACACTTTTTTATATACCATCTTAGCTCATCTTCACCAAAGGTTATGTGAGATGACTATTATTTCTACTTTATACAAAAGGAAAGGTGATGATATTTAAGTCCCTTGAATGGCAGGGACCATGTCTGGTTTCTCTATATTTCCAGCACTGAGCATGGGGCCTAGGACACAGTTTAAGAGCCTACCACATGCTTAAGAATGAATATGTGGGGTGCCTGGGTAGCTCAGTTGGTTGAGTGTCCAACTCTTGATTTCAGCTCAAGTCATGATCCCAGGGTCATGAGATTGAATCCTGCACTGGGCTCTGAATCAAGTGTGGAACTGCTTAAGATTCTCTCTTTCCCTCTGTCTCCACCCCCCCCCCATAAATTAAATAAAATAATTTAATATAAAAAGAATGAATACATGACTAAAGGAAAGGAAAAGAAATTTGGCAAAAATATGCAATCCAAATTTTGCTCCAGGCCCCTAACTAAAACTACTTCCTAGAACACATCTGTGCACTGCAAATAATCTACTTGAGCTTCAGAGATTTATTTTATTTATTTTTAATTTTTAATTTTAATTTAATTTTATTTGAGAGAGGGGGCGGGGAGAGGGAGAGAGAGAAACCCAAGCACGTTCCACACCCAGCATGGAGCCCAATGCTGGGCTCGATCTCACAACCCTGAGATCACAACCTGAGCTGAAATCAAGAGTCAGACGTTTAACTGACTGAGCCACCCAGGCACCCCTTCAGAGATTTGTTTTAAAGGACAATTTATCATCTTTCCAATGTGTATGCCACAAGGACCTGGCCGGGCTGGGCAACAGGGCCGGGCGTGGTCCTATCTCACTTCTTTTCCCCCCACTCAGCACCACACCTTGCCCAGGTGGGTGTTTAATGAGCCGAGTGATGACAAAGGTAATGATGATGCCTTCAGCCATCATGGGAGTAAACAGAACACAAGATGCCCACAGCCACCAGAAGAACTGGTCTCTGAATCAAGTTACATCCTCTCTTGAGCCTCATTTTCTTCTCTGTACAATGGGAGTAACAGAACATAGTCAACAGATGGTTTCCATTAATTTAATAGATACTTACTGAACATTAACCATATGTCAGACCCTATGCTAGGGGACACAGTGATGAACATAAGCATCCAACCTACCTCAAGGAGTTCATAATCTCACAATGGATGCTGTGAGACTCAGGAAAAAAGAAGTTTTACAAACTTCAAAGGACTACGCAATTATGAAGTATTCCTCCTCCTCTGTGTTTCTCAGCTTGATTAATGGCATCACCATCCACCCAGTTGTCCAAGCTGTAAACCTGGGAATCGTCCTCAACTCCTCCCTGCTTCATCCTGCCCCCAAGTCCCATAAATCACCAAGCCTCTTTTGATTCTCCTTCAGAAAAGTCTGACATGCATTACTTCTCATCTAGTTTTTCACGCTTCTACTCTAGGCCCTTTGTTCCCACCTGAATAATTACAAGTCTCCTTATAATAATGATAATGGCAAGCATTTATTGATCACTTACCATATGGCAGGCATATGCTAAGAGCCTTGCACGCATAACACAATTTAACCCAATAAGGTAGATATTAGTACTCCTATTCACAGAGGAGAAATCTAAGGTTCAGAGTAACCAGCCCAAGGCACCAGCTAGTAAATGATAAATCTACAGCTCAAATCATGTCTATGAGATTTTCTATCCTTATGCCTTAATGGATTCCTGCCTCCAGCCCCTTCCTGGTTGGTCTACACTCCTTACTTACTTTTACGCTGCTGCTGGTATACTCTTTGGAAACCTAAGCTGATCTGTCTCTTCTGCATTAAGACAGCCAGTGGCTCCTCAGCATTTCCAGGTTGAGGTCTGAGGCTACAGGCCAGTCTGCAGTTACTTATCTGCTGTCTCACCCCATATCACTCTCACTGCTCCCAAACTCCCTGCTGACCCGTCTCACACTTCCCTCATCTCTGAAGCCCCCCTTGCCCTTTCCCTTCCAGACAGGAACCTCCTCCTATGCAGCCTCAGACCCATGTTCACACGTTTCAGCACCGACTGGTATGTTTCTCTCCCTTCTCTACCCCTTCCTCTCTTCCTCCTCCTACTCCTTTTCCTCCTCCACTCTCTCACTCTCTCTTTTACACACACACACACAAACTACAACAAAAACACACCCACTATCAATCCTGAATTCCTGGAAGGCACACACAGTGTATTTCCATCTGATTGTGCAGATCCCACCACAGTAGCAAGCCAATAAGTGACTAACTGGATGGTATGTGGTGGTGTTAATACCTCACAGCACTATCCCAATAGGCAGATAAGACTTTGATGCTAAAAGACCTCTGGTCTAAAAGACCAGAAGATGCTAAAAAAGACGGGCAGCTTATAGTAGCTCCTGTCCTCTCAGCCAAACTCAAAGAGACAGACTGGGGGCACGTAGGTGGCTCAGTTAAGTGTCTGACTCTTGATTTTGGCTCGGGTCATGATCTCGAGGTTTGTGGGTTCAAGCCCCGCATCAGGCTCTGCACTGACCATGAGAAGCTTGCTTGGGATTCTCTCTCTCTCTCTCTCTCTCTCTCTCTCTCTCTCTGTCCCTCCCTTCCTCAAAATAAATAAATAAACTTAAAAAAAAAAAAAGAAAAGGAAGAAGACAGACTGTTTTCAGCAAAATTATTACAACGAACTGAGATTGGTCCTCCACAGTCTGCTGGTACCCTCTCTAAGCCTCTTGAAAGAAAATTCAATCACCTCTAAAACTGCAAAAACTAAACTAGCTCCAGACCAAAAGACCTCAGAATAATCTCCCTCTCAGATGGGAGATGAGGTAAAGTGATACCCTCTCCTCCAACACCCTGCAACAGGCAAAGCGTTCCAAAATGCAGACTGCTAAAAACAAAGACTCTAATCAACAATAGAGGATCCTGACTGAGGAAGAGTCATCAGAGAAAAAAAGCTAGAGGCAGCAAAATCTAACCCCGTTCTCTATCTCCAGGGCTACCTACAACTGGCATCCAGGCCACAAATGGACTACAGCAACTATCTCGGGCCTCCTTGCTCCCACTCTCACCCCTGACCTGTGTACTTTCCAAAGAGCAGCTAGATGGTGTTTTTAAAACTCTATCAATGATAAGGACACACATACCCTGCAACATCTTGCCACCCACTTGAAATAAAATCCAAACTCTACCAGGAAGTCCAAGGTCCACCCAATCCCCATCTTCCTAGTTCATACCACTCTCCCCTTCAATTGCTACATTCCAGACCCAGAGGTCTTCTGTTTCTTAAAACAGGCCAACCTCCAGGCCTTTTCTTATGCTGTTTTCCCTGAGCGGAAAGCTCCTCCTCTAGCTTTTTACAGAGCCGGTTTCTTAAGGCTCAGTTCAAACTTGACTTTTTAAAAAAGGTCTTCTTCCCCTGGCACCTCTTTTCCCATTCCATTGCACCCTATCAGAGCATCTTTTTTTAAGCACCCACCACCACTAGACAATATTTTTTTTCACTTATTTTCCTATTTCTGTCTTCTCATTAGGGTGGAAGCTGTGCTTTGTTCATCCTGTGAATATGCAGCAAAGAAAAGCACTCAAAAAATTTTTTCCAGAGTATTTGTTGACTATCAGCAGAGAAGCACCCTCAGGATAAGCTATTTTGTTCTTCTGTTAGAACAAAGAAAACTACTATTTAGCCCCTACTATGTGCTGTAAAGTCACTGTAAAGAAATGATCTTCTTTCAGAGAGGTAAAGTAACTAGCTCAAGGTCACGCAGCTAGTAACTAGCAGACTTCTAAATTAAATACTTGTTTGTGCAGTTCCTCAATCCCTCTCACCTTTGCTTCCCTCTGGGGGCGGGAGGAGGCGTTGTCACCCTACAGTTCAATCTCATATTGCCATAACAACAAAATGATCAAATATCTCTAAACTGCTTTACAGTTACTAAAGCATTGTCACGTTCACCTTAAGAAGAATACAAAGCACTTGTCCAGAAAGCCATACAACAACAGAAGTATATTAAAAGCATGCCTCAAGGTTCACTATCCCCACCCTGACCCCCAGTAGAGGGGACTGGGAAGGAGTCACGGCCAATGGAGGAATGGAGTCCTATTTCTGGTTCAGAGGGATGGGGAAGGGATGGGGAAGGGATGGGGAAGGGATGGGGAAGGGATGGGGAAGGGATGGGGGAAGCCATGGGGAAGCCGTGAGTCACCCGTGAAGGCTTCTGCTGCTACCAGAAACTCTGATAAGCCCTGGCTATGAGACAGCAAGCAGTGAATCACAGATCTGGAAGGCACTTGCTGATGGACGGGGAAAATGAGGCCTCAAGAAGGAAAGCAACTTACTCAAGTTCACTCAGCAAGTGAACAGAGACGGTACCAGGGGTCTCCACTCTCCCACTCCCCTTTTCTTTCCATCAAGGAGGTCTCTCAAGGCGAATTGTGAGTGGGAAATGGGGGAAGGGCTGGGGCGGCTCCTAGACCCCCCACAGAGGGTCAGGAGAAGGCAGGGCGAGGACAAGGAAGGGTACGTGAGTTAGGATGGGGGGCAGAAATGAGCCAATAAGGAAGAGACAGCAGTGTCTCGAAGGTGGGTGAGGGCAGGCCTGAGAGAGGAGGAAAAGGCGGAAGAGAACAGAATATAGGGCGGGCGGAGGGAAGTGCTGAGAAACCAGGATCCGAAGGGGCCTGGGGGGTAGGGAGAGCCTGAGGGGAAAGGCAGGAATGAGAGTCTGATGGTGGAGGCGTCCAAGGCCCCCAAGGGACACTCAAGGGAGCCAGAGGGGAGGGGTCCGGAAAGGCCCAGAAGGGAATCTGACCGGGGAGAGTTCCAGGTCCGGGCAGCCCCCGGGGCGTGTCTGACGACGGTGGAGTCCGGGCCCGGAGAGCCTGAGAGGAGCCTGAGGAGAGTCCGAAGGGACTGGGCCGACTCACCGCGCTTGTTTTTGGTGCCGTGCTTCTTGGCGGCGGTCAGCTCCTGCTCGATCTTCGTCTCCAGGAATTCCTGCTTCTTACTTAGCATCTCCTCCGTGTCCCGTAGCCGCTGGATGGCATCCTGAGGGGTCGGGCCGCCCTTGCCGGCCTTACCTCCTCCGGCCCCGAACAGCTTGCCGAACACCGACATGGTTGCTGCTCGCCGCGCCGGCCTGCGCCGCCCGCTCCGGCTCGGCTCGGCTCCAGCGCCCGCTCCTGGCCCCGCCGCTCCCTGCCGCCACAGGCCTCTCCGCCGCCTCCGCCCCGCAGCTGGGCTCGGCCGCGCCACCTCCCACAGGCCCCCACGCCCGGGGCCGGACAGCGTCAGAGCAATACGTCGCTGACTACAACTCCCGGAGGGCAACGCGCCGGCCGTGCCTCAAATCTAATGGAAGGAGGCGCACTGCATGCCGGGAGACTATAGTCTTCCGGCTTGAGGCGCTCCGCGGCGCGTCTTTTTGGTCCAGCTAGAGTCAAAGGGCGAGGTGGCATGCTGGGAAATGTAGTCTCCTTGGAGCCCGTCCTGTAGAGGTAGAAGGACTAGAAGAGAAATAACAATATTTTTCAAAACGTTAATTAGCATTATGTACATTCTGTGATCCAGGAATTGTGCAAAGTGCTTCACACACATTATCACATTTAATTCTCACAAACCTAATGATAGATAATACTGTTCCTATTTTGTAGGTGAGTAACCAAGACTCAGAGAAACTGAGTGGCTGACTAGCTTAATTGACTAGTCCTGTCTTTGTATACTTTGTTCCCTCTACCTAGAATGCCTTTCTACTCTTTATTCGCCTAGCAGGTTCTTGGAAACCTAGTAGAAACTAACAGCCTTGGCACTGGAGTTAGACTGCAAAGGTTCAAAACGCACCTTGCAACTTAGGCAAGTTAATTCTCCTACTCTGTGTGCCTTCCTGTCTGAAACTGTAAACTAGAAATGATAATAACAAGACCACCTCCAAGTTTATATGAGATAGGTAATGTAAAGTGCTTATTTAGCATGGCCTAGCTAGGTGCTCAAAAAGTTATTCCTTATTCTTGGTCATCATTATACACACTAATAATTAAACCAGGAAGAGACCTAGAACTTTCAAAAGTAGTAGAAGTATTGAAGAGTTTTTTTGTCTGTGCACTATACAGATCACTGTGGTTATGGGGCCACATTTCATTGTTTTCCCTTGTCCTTTGCTGTCAAGAATCACTTCTCCCTTGGGGCACCTGGGTGGCTCAGTCAGTTAAGTGTTCAACTCCGTTTTGGCTCAGGTCATGGTCTCCCAGTTTGTGAGCCCCACGTCGGGTTCTGCGCTGGCAACTGGGAGCCTGCTTGAGATTCTCTCTCTCCCTCTCTCTGACCTTCCCCTGCTCATGGTCTCTCTCTTTCTCTCTCTCTCCCCCCCCCAAAAAAAAAAAAAAAAAAAAAAATCACTCTCCATCCATTAGCAGTGAGGCAGCATCTAGTGGCCAATACCTACCCTAAGCCAGCATTCTAATTTGCTGCTTCCAATCTTTTATTTGGAAGTCTTGTTACTTGTCACTTAGCCTTGTATGAAATCAAAGGGTAAACCAGTTCTGAGTGAGGGTCTGAAGTGCTCTCCAATAAAGAAAAACATAGCTTCTCAAAGTGCTTTTTTATCCCTTTCTGGATCTTCCAAAAATGTGAAGTTGTTTTGAAGAGAGTTTCAAATAAATGAAAGTTTAACTGAAAATTTTCTCTATTATTTCACATACAAGTCTTGTCTCCTTCCCAGACTATGATCTACATGTAGATAAAAACCTACCTCACATTAAAAAGCATTTTTTTTAATACCTCAGATGTTGTTGTTCTTATTGTAATCAGCCACAGTCCCAGCCTACATACACGGGGAACCATTTCCAGAGGATGGGAAAGTTTATTTCACCCAACTTTCCAGGTTGGAAGGAATTTTTCAAATGTGAGAGACATGCCAGAACTGTCAAGAATCACAGCTGCATAAATTATGAAACATAAGTCACACTTGTGCTTGTTTTGTAATTGAGATATTGCAAGGTTTTATCAAAATACAAAAATATCAATAAGGAGGCCTCATTAGCGCCTCCTCGTGGCTACAGCAACCCCTCCATACTTAAGCAATTTATTTCCTCCCCTCTTACCCAAGTCATGCTGCAATCAGGCATACAGGTAGCAAAAGACTTGCTGGCTTTGAGCCATGACTCAATGAATATGAGCAGGAGACACTATAGGCCTTACCACCATCAATGTCTTATATTGCTGTGGGATAAACTGAGGGTGATAGCAGAAGCCCTCATGTCATAACTGGAGCCTAGAAAAACATCTTAGGGATATAGTAACAGAACATTTCGATTCTATCTTGAGTACCGACCCCAGTCAATTGGTGTAGGGTGCTCAGATTGCTGGATTGAGAAGAATTCTGAGGCTGCATCAGGACTCCCTGAAAAATGTGCTGAGATCTATTTGTGATGTCTACCTGGAGTGTGGGATAGGAAGTGGTGATATTTGGGCAAGGTAGCTGCGATCCTGACTGAGAATCCAACTGCCTTGGTAGAAATTCATAGGGTGGGTTGACTCAGCACAGGAGAGCCCGGGGTTTTCCTGGAATTCATTTTTTTCTGGTCTCTTGGGCAAATGCACAGCCTTTTCAAGCCATGATTGACTGGTGCTAAAAATTATGTGAAAGGGGTGTCTGGGTGGCTCAGTCGTTTAAGCGTCTGTTGATATTGGCTCAGGTCATAATCTCATCGATGGTGAGTTCAAGCCCCACATCGGATTCTGTGTTGACAGCACAGAGCCTACATGGGATATTCTCTCTCTCTCTCTCTCTCTCTCTCTCTCTCTCTCTCTCTCTCTCTTTCTCTCTGCCCTTCCCTCTCTCTTTCTCTCTCTCTTTCTCTCTCTAAATAAATAAATAATTTTTAAAAATTATGTGAAAAGAGTGACCTATCATTACATGCAACAACCTGGATGATTTGCAGATATTAGGTTGAGTGACAGAAATCAGACTCAAGTCTGTATGATTCAATTTATACAGAGTTCAAAACCAGGCAAAACTAATCTATGGCGATAGGTGTTAGAATAGTGGTTACCTTCAGGTGTGGTACAGACCAGGCAGAATGATATTTGTGGGGTGCTGGACAGGTTCTATATCAAGATCCAGTGGTGTTCACCTGCCTGTATACAAATTAACCTGTCTTCATAATGAAGATAACTGCCCTTCACATATCTTATGTACTTTACTAAATATATTGCCATTTTTAAAACTTGTCTGGTAAGAGCAGCAATAGAAGCATACAGTTTTTATTAATTTGCAAAGTACTCTCACTTACAAAATCTCATCTGCATCCACCAAAGCCCCAAGAAATAAGCATTACTATACCATCTACTGCTTACTGTTTATTTATTTTTTTAATGTTTATTACTTTTTTTTTTTTTGAGACAGAGAGAGACAGAGCATGAACGGGGGAGGGTCAGAGAGAGGGAGACACAGAATGTGAAGCAGGCTCCAGGCTCTGAGCTGTCAGCACAGAGCCTGACACCGGGCTCGAACCCACCAACTTCGAGATCATGACCTGAGCTGAAGTCTGCCGCTTAACTAAGCCACCCAGGCACCCCTAGAATTTGCTGATTTTTAACTGTAAAAAACAAACAGAGTACATCCAACACCCTTTCCTGATAAAAAAAAAAAACACTCAACAAAGTAGGAATAGAAAAGAGCTGCTCAATCTGATAAAGAACATCTATGAAATGGGGCGCCAGGGTGGCTCAGTTGGTGGAGCATCTGACTCTTGATTTTGGCTCAGGTCATGATCCCAGGGTCATGGGATCGAGCCCTGAGTTGGGATTCTCTCTCTTTCCCTCTGCCCCTCTCCCCCACTCAACACGTTTTCTCTCTCTCTCTCTTTCTCTCTCTCTCTCTCTCTCAATAAATAAATAAATAAATAAAAGTGAAAAGACATCCCATGAAATGGGAGAAAATAATGTCAAATCCTATACCTGACAAGGGGTTAACATTCAGAGTATAGATTTTTAATTTTAATTTTTATTTTTACTTATTTATTTTAAACATTTATTTTCTTTTGTTTTAAATTTTTTACGTTTATTTATTTCTGAGACAGAAAGAGAGAGACAGAGCATGAGCAGGGAAGGGGCAGAGAGAGAGAAGGAGACACAGATTCCGAAGCAGGCTTCAGGCTCTGAGCTGTCAGCACAGAGCCCAACGCGGGGCTCGAACTCACGGACTGCAAGATCATGACCTAAGCCGAAGTCGGACACTTAACCGACTGAGCCACCCAGGTGCCCCAACATTTGTTTATTTTCGAGAGACAGAGATAGAGCACAAGCAGGGGGGTGGGACAGAGAGAGAGAGAGGGAGACACAGAATCTAGATTTTTTATTTAAAAAAAAATGTTTAGCTACCGTGAGCGCGCCCCCCCCCCCGCGCCGGGAGGGACAGAGAGAGAGGGAGAAGAGAATTCCAAGCAGGCTCCATTCTGTCAGTGCAGAGCCCAAAGTGGGGCTCTAACCCATGAACTGCGAGATCGTGACCTGAACCAAAATCAAGAGTTGGCCGCTCAACTGACTGAGCCACCCAGGTGCCCGCAGAATATACTTATATTTAAAAACCCTCTTACAACTCAAAAAACAAAAAGACAAGGGGCGCCTGGGTGGCTCAGCCGGTTAAGTGTCTGACTCTTGATTTTGGCTCAGGTCATGATCTCATGGTCTGTGAGATCAAGACCCCTGTCAAGCTCTGCCCTGACAGTGCGGAGCCTGCTTGGGATTCTCTCTCCCTTTCCCTCTCTCTCTCTCTGCCCCTCCCCTGCTTTCTCTCTCTCTGTCTCAAAATACACGTTCAAAAGAAGTTTTTTTTAAGACAAACAACCCAATCAAAAGGCACTAAATTGTATATGTTAAAATAGTTAAATTGGTGAGTTTTGTTATGTGAATTTTATTTTCAAAAAAAGTGTGGTGACGTCATGACAGGAAAACATGTTTTGCTGCCCCCCACACAAACCCAGATTAGAACTGAGGCTCTGCCATTCAGCCATGTGGCAAGGTGTGCCATCCGACTCGGTTTCCCAACTGTGAGAGACACTATCTTCCTTACCGGGCCATTTTGAGGATTCAGTAAGAACATAAGAACATAAAATATGCACCCAATACATATTTATAAAATAAACAGTAATAGTAACAACAGGAATAATAATTAATTACTGACATCTATGGGCCCTCACTTTGAGTCAGATGGCTGACAAAGAATATCTCATTAATTATCTGACTATAGCCCTATGAGGTAGGTACAGATTATAGCCGAGGAAACAGAAGTTTAGAGAGTTTGAATGACTTGCCCACAGTCATACTGATGAAGTTTTGTGGTGATGAGAGGGGGGGCGGGATTCATGGGGTTTGGAGCCGATGGCCAAGAAAGAATTCTTGAAGACATCTTTGGTGCAAAAATGGTGATTTTATTAAAGCATGGGGACAGGACCCATGGGCAGGAAGAGCTGCACTGGGGTTGTGATGGGTAACTCATTATATACCCTCAGGTTGGGAGGGGGTCAGGGAAAGAGGATGTCTCTAAGGAATTTTGGAAGCAAGGTTTCCAGGGGCTAGCTGTTGCTAGGGAAACACCATTTATCACCCTTTAACAAAACCTCAGTCATGAGACCCCTCAAATGCATATGGGGGATCATAAGCTTGGAGCATGATTGCCAGCATATATCCTGGGGCAGTTGAGATAAAGGAAGTAGACTGACTGGATCCTCGAGGTTGGGACAATGTTAAGCCAAGGTTCTCTTTTGCCCCTAGCAAAGTGTCATGTCGAAGGCAGCTGAGCTCCTAGAGGGAGATCACTCTGCTGGTTTCAAGGACTTGTCATTGGGCTATAGGCAGTAAGGGAATTTAATTTTTCATTTGCCTTAGTTTCCCACATTACCATAGCAAGCACTTAAACCCCTTTCCTTTGTTCTTGGGTAGCTGGGAGTGTCTGAGGAATATCACAAGATCCCACCTGGGGCAGGGGGTGGGAGGTGTTGCTAGCTTGTGCTTTGCCCCTCAACTTGCCTCATGCTCTCTCATCAATACCATTATTAAGTGACGTAGCTGGCATTTGAACTCCCAGCAAACAATCGGAAATCTTTATTGAGTACTTCATGCTAAGCAAGACACTGAGCTGAGCGTTTACATCCATTACCTCATCTAGCCTGCACACCTGCATGAAGTGGGCATTATCATTGTCCCCATTTTATATTATTAAGTACTGGGGAAACAGAAGTTGAACAGCTTGCCCAAGGTCACACAGCTTGTGGGGCAAAGCTGAGAGTCTTACTGTAACAACAACCTCCTTAACCTCTCTGTTCTACACTGCCTTCATCCAAATGAATGAATGAATGGATAGAGATGCACAAATAAACACAAATAAATGAAGTGTGATGAGCCCGGGAGCAGGTATGAATGACCTCCCTGGGAACAGGGCAAAGTTAGCAGTAGGGGTAGGAGAGACCCAGCAGAACCTGAGAGAGGCAAGTGGGGAGCGGGGGTGGAGACTGCTCTGGAAGGGCCCCTGCCCTTGAGTTAATGGTAGGTTCCAGGGCCTGCCTACTCCATACCTCTTCATCCAAGCATGTGTAGGCCATGCAACAGGCTCTGTGCCCTAGAGGGTCAAGTGCTTCCTTCTGAAAGGCTTTTCAGGCCACCCCAAACAATGCTGCAACATGCGCCCCACCCCACACTCACATTCTACTCTCCTCCGCTTTTTCTTTTTTTTCTATAGTACTTATCACCTTCTAACGTATTATATAATTTGCTTTTTTGCTGTTTATTTATCATCTGCTTCTTCCACAGATCATTATTTGTTTGGCTCCTAATGTGTTGTCAATGCCTAGAAGTATGCCTAGCATATAGTAGGCACTTAATAAAAACATTTGTGAAATGAATACATGAGTGGGCTGAGGGAGCAGTGACTTGGGGGGCAGGAGAACTAGATTTGGATTTAGCCTTGCTATGAGACCTTGGACAAGACCCCTTCCCTCTCTGTGCCTCATTTTATTCTCCAGGATTCTACAAAGGGCTCAAGGCCCTGAAGTTGGGCCTCAGCCCCTGGCCTCAGGATTCTGTGCCTGACCACCCATAAGCCATCCTTGGTGAGCAGGGGTTCACCCCCAACCCTGGGGTGGAACCTGCTGGGCTTTCTGCTCCCACCCTACAGGACCTGAGAATCCGTGGGAGCATTTGCTAGCAGCTTTGGGGGGTTGGGAACACCTGCAGCTGCCACCTCCACTCCAACCTTCCCAAGGGAGACAGAACTGGTCCAACTGGTTCTGCTGGGTCACACCAGATACCTGCTGTGTCAACTGAGATTTCCAAACCACTGTCATTTGTCCCAGATGGTCTCGGCTTCCTCTCAAAACAAAGGAAAGTGGGGCTTTACAGTGCATTGAGTTAGCCTACATGGCAGATGCTTACTGAGGGAAACTTACCCTTGGCCTCCATGGAACGGGAGGAGGGGTGGTAGGGTGGGTCTTGTTTCCTGAAAGTGCTGTTGTTGGTTTATTCAATAAATATTGATCGAGCAATTCCTGAGCAGTTCTAGGCACCATAGATGTATCAGCGAACAAAACAGAGAAAAGTCCTTGCCCTTGTGGAACTTTTGGTTTTTAATGAGGGGAACAGACAATAAAGAAATGTCTAGGGGCAACTGCCTGGCTCAGTCAGTGGAGCACGCGACTCGATCTCAGGGGTGTGAGTTTGAGCCCCCATTTTGAGTTGTAGAGATTACTTAAAAATAAAATCTTAAAAAAAGAGAGAGAAATATCTAATATAGTGTCAAGGATGATGGATAAAAAAGAAGAGTAAGGGACTAAAGTGTGATGGGGGTAGGGTGGGGGCTATTTTAGACAGATTGGCCAGGGAAAGCCTGAGGAAATAACTTTTGGACAAAGGTAAATAGAGGGAGGGGGCCAGCCATAGGAAAATCTGGGGTAAGGGCATTCTAGACAGAGGGAACAGCAAGGACAAAGGCCCTGAGGCAGGAACTAATTTACATGATGGAAAAGCAGCAAGAGGGCAAGTATGGCTGGAGTAGAATGAGAGAAGAAAAGAGTGGTAGGAGACACGGGCCGTATCATGTAGAATCTTGAAATCTACCAGGAAAACTTTAGATTTCATTCTGGGAGATATTGGAAGCCACTAGAGTTTTAAACAGGAAACTGGCATAATCTGATTGAGGCTCTAGAAAGATCCCTTGGGCTGCTGTCAAGAGAATGGATCATGGTGTAGAGAGGGAGAAAGCAGGGAGATCAAAGAGAAGGCTGATGCAATCATCCATGCAAAAGAGGCTTGCAGCCTGGACAGGGTAGTGATGGCGGAGATGAAAAGTGGTTGGAGCTTTGGAGGAGTGATTTAAAAAAAAAAAAAGCCCCGGGGCGCCTGGGTGGCGCAGTCGGTTAAGCGTCCGACTTCAGCCAGGTCACGATCTCGCGGTCTGTGAGTTCGAGCCCCGCGTCGGGCTCTGGGCTGATGGCTCAGAGCCTGGAGCCTGTTTCCGATTCTGTGTCTCCCTCTCTCTCTGCGCCTCCCCCGTTCATGCTCTGTCTCTCTCTGTCCCAAAAAAATAAACGTTAAAAAAAAAAATAATAAATAAATAAATAAATAAATAGCCCCAAATACTGGCCTATCAGAGCTGGTGAGAGCTTTAGCGATCCTAAGACAAGGTAGGAACTTTGGTGTCTGTCAGCCCTGGGTTTGAAGCCCAGCTCCACACATTCTAGCTGAGTCTTTGGGCAGGTTGTTACACCTCTCCGAGTGAGTCTTGGTTTCCCCATATATAAACTGGGCATTGTAAGAGAGCTTGCTTCCAAGGGGTGTCTTGAGGACTCAGTGACATGTGAATAAGACACAGAGCACAAGGTTGGGCACTTAGTGGACAGTAAAGTTAGCTATGACTCAATTCCCCACGTTTATTGAAAGAGAAACTGAGGCCAGCTAGCTTAGAGGCAAATAGAGGACTAGAAGTGGAAGGGAGAAAACAAAGCACTATTTATAGGGTTCTTCAAGTCGTATACCTCAGGTCCAGACAGTAAGATGATTGAGGAGGTCAGGAACATAAAAAATATCATGTGACCCTCTCTGGCCATCTTGTTCTCCTACTCTTGAAAGACATGGGAAATTAGAATTATGTCTCTACTCTAAAACAAATCAACACAAGTATGGCAAGTAGCAACTGACATCCAACTGCAACATCAAGGAGACAGTAGAGAAAAACAGGAACTATGGCATCCAGAATGTATGTACCCATTTAAAGGGGCTGCTAGCTCAGCTCCACCTGACTGCTGTCTCCCTGCCTAATTTTTTTTTTTTTAATATTTGTTTATTTTCGGGAGAGTGCAAGCAAGGGACGGGCAGAGAAAGGGGGACAAAGGATCCGAAGAGGGCTCTGCTCTGACAGGCTGACAGCAGTGAGCCTGATGTGGGGCTCGAACTCAAGAAATGTGACATCATGACCTGAGCCGAAGTCAGGCGCTCAACCAACTGACCCACTCACGTGTCCCCAGACATCCTAATTTTCAACAGAAGTCAGAATCCAGATTTTTATATGAAATCTCCCAATTTTTAAAAAATATTTTTTCACATTTTTTAAATTTGTCTATTTATTTTGAGAGAACGAGCGAGCGCAAGTGGGGAGAAGGGCAGAGACAGAGGGGGACAGAGGATCCGAAGTGGGCTCTGTGCTGACAGCAGTGAGCCCGATGCAGGGATCGGACTCACAAACCCTGAGATCATAGCCTGTGCTGGTCAGATGCTTAACCTACTGAGCCACCCAGGTGCCCCTTCCCTCTGAATCCTAATAACCTTGTTGGGTAGGTACTATTATTCTCCCCATTTGACATATGAGGCCACTGAGGTTCAGAGAAGTGAAGTGACTTGCCACAGTCACACAGCTGGGAAGGGGCAGAGTCAGGATTCAAACCTAGCTCTGCTTAATGTCAAAATCTGTGGGACTCTGGATGCTCAGGACAGACCCTCTTTACACTTCATTCTCCCAGCATCTTGGAGGTCTATGGGGGACTCTGGGGTCCTGGAGCAGCTCTGTTGTCAACTTAGCAAGGGCCTTGAGCAAGGGCCTTCCCCTTTCTAGGCCTCAGTCATCCCATCTGCCTACCTAGGAGGGATTTAGTTATTATGGTCCAAGCTTCCTCCCTTGCAGTCCAACTGTGCATCCATTAAATATTAGGACTTGGGGTGCCCGGGTGGCTCAGTCAGTTAAGCAGCCAACTTCGGCTCAGGTCACGATCTCACGGTCCGTGAGTTCGAGCCCCGCGTCGGGCTCTGGGCTGACTGCTCAGAGCCTGGAGCCTGTTTCAGATTCTGTGTCTCCCTCTCTCTCTGACCCTCCCCCGTTCATGCTCTGTCTCTATCTCAAAAATAAATAAACGTTAAAAAAAAAAAATGTTTTTTTTTAATTTAAAAAAAATAAAATAAATAAATATTAGGACTTGATATTTTCCTTGTTCTTTTTTTTAATGTTTATTTATTTACTTCGAGAAAGAGAGAGAGCAAGACAGCAGGGGAGGGGCTGAGAGAGAGCAGGGAGAGAGAATCCCAAACAGGCTCCACGCTGATAATGACATGAGGCTCGAACCCACTAATTGTGAGATCATGACCTGAGCGGAAACCAAGAGTTAGATGCATAGCCGACTGAGCCACCCAGGTGCCCCAATATGTCCCTTGGTCTGTGGCCTGGCTCTGCCACTTACTGTTGTGTGATTTGGAGCTGCTTAACCTCCCTGTGCCTTTTGCCTCATCTCGGCCATAAAATGGAATTAGAAGTAGCACCCACCTCAAAGTGCTTAGGACATGTCAGGCATGGCACAGGTACCTAGTCAACATTAGTCTTCACGATTATTGGTAAATGTTCACGCGTGTGTATACTAATAGGCAGAGACAGAAATATAACTTAAACAGTTGTATTAGGATGGAGATGTGATTTTTAACATTTTATTTAATGTCACAATTGTTAAAAATGTTTAATGTCTCCTATGACTCCTCCACTTTGTAGAGAATAAAATCCAAATTCTTTAACCAAGAGTATCTCTGATTCGACATCAACTCCTATTTCAATAGAGCAAAGTGGCTAACAGCACATGGAGGCAGGCCATTCCTGCCTGAATCCCAGCTCTGTGACTGACTAGCTGTGTGAACTTGGGCGAGGAGCTCTGTGTCTGTTTCCTCATTTGTAAAATAAGTTACAATTTCCACCCGATGGGGCTGAAGTGCTGTGTACCCATCATGTGGAAGTGTCCATCAGGTGGAAGCTGGAAGCATATTAGCAATTGTCATGATCTACCTACTACCACTAAATCTCTGGCCACCCTGGACCTTGCATTAGCCCCAGAATTATACCTCGAAGGCTTTGCTCATGGCTCGCTCTCCCTGGCATGCCTTCCCCCCTTTATCCATCCATCAAAACATTCTGTGTCAAGGACCAGCTCAAATGTGACCACCCCTGGACAGATCTTCAGTCCTCGCCAGTCCTTCCTCTGGCCCTGAAGGCTGGGTGGGCTTACAGTTCTCACTGCCTCAGCTGTGTGCCACTTCCTCACTTGCTGTTCCTCCTGCATCACACCCTTCCTGAGGGGAAGATGGGCTTGCTCTCAGCTCCAGCCCACAGCCCCAGCACAGATGTCTGAGGGACATACCAGCCTTCGAGGAAACTGAGTCATCAAACTGAGCCTGACAGCCCTGCCACGCCCCACCCTATCCCTTCTCCAGCCTGTTTCCTCTCCTGTAACTGACCAGTGTGGCCCAGCAGGGTGGTTGCGGATATAAATGAGGAAACACAGGTCAAGGTCCCCTTTCTCTTCCCTGCCTCCCTGATTCACTCCTCCTCTGGACTAGCTGGGGAGGCGGAGAGAGTGCTGGCAGTGGGGGCAACTACGGATTCTAGAGGCCTGCTTGAGATGGACTTCTGGCTCTGATCAGAGCTTCTGATGCAGTAGCGTTTGGGGCAAGGCCCAGGATCCTGCATTTTCAAAAGTGAGTTAAAACCTCTTCCATGGCCATGCTCTGAAATAACCATTCCGGGAGCACCAAACCTCTCCATGGCTAACAGGGCAGCACAGCTGTGTGCAAGGGGCCATGGGACCTCTCAGCCCCCACACACTTTGGAGGAGGGAGTGCTGCCACCCAGGGGCAGAAACTCCCAAGGCTCGGGCCTGAGCCATAGGGTACACATTTTGATAAAAACATTTACTGAGCACTTTTCAAGTGCCAAGCATTATGCCAAGTCCTCTGCACGTTTCATCATACTGGACCCCACGACAGCCCTATGGAGTTGAACTGTCATACCCACCCCCCCACTGTACAGGTGAGAAATACAGGGCTCAGAGAGGTAAAGTGACTTACCCAAGGTCACACAGCAAGTGAGCAGCAGTGCTTAGATGTGAAGCCAAAACTGGCTGATAGCTGCACTCTAACCATGACACTTGAGTGCCGCCTAAATGCCTACATCACAGAGTCATCTGGGGATATCGTAAGGAACTGTGTATGAAAAGGTCCAGCAGATCAGGGCTCTAACAATCTCAGGCCTCCAGAAGAGCAGCTTGACTAAAGGCCACACCAAGACAGCCTGGAGGAGGGGCGGGCAGGACCACCCTGTCTTCTCTCTTAGGTGGGCCGACACCAGCCTGGACCAGCCAGACCCTGGGGTTGCTCAGCTCGGCCATCTCTCTTCTCTCCACTGCCCTGACCTGGAAGCTGTAGGCAGCCCTGCCTCAGATTCCGAATGCTTCAGGGCTCTCCAGCAGAATTGGGGCCATGGCAGGCTGGCCACAGGCCAGGGTTTATACATGACACTCCAAAAGGATTTCAGCCCATGGCTCACTTCCGTTGGAAAGAATCTCTAGCTGGCCCCTGATGTCTGGACCCAAAGGTGAGCATGAGGCCAGGCTCTGGGAGCAAACCCCACGGGTCCATCACTCTGAGGCCTGGATGTACACAGGCACAGCGAGCATGGCACATGGGCCCTCAGTCCCTGCCTGCAGCTCCGCCAGCGCCAGGTTGGAGCCCAGGCTCTCAGCATGCCCAGGCACTACCAGCTCAGGCTCGCCACCCACCGTGCCACCCACTACAATGGACAGCACTGCATCTGGCTCTGAGAAGGGCGGCTTGCCTGGGGCAGCCTCCGGCACAGGCCCAGCCCCTGTGTCTTTCAGTTCCTCCAGCCCCAGTGGGTCAGGCAGGGGGGTCACCACCTTGTGCCCACCGCTGCTGCCGCTGCGGGGGGCTGCCCTCCTCCGGGAAGGCCGCCGGGCTTGCAGGTCCTTGTCCTTTTGGGGGCCAAGGCGGCAGCGGTGATCCTTGAGGTATTTGTGTCGGGAAAAGCCCTTGGCACAGCCAGCACAGCGGAACTTGTAGTTGCCCGTGTGGGCGCGCTGGTGCTCCGCGAGGTGGGCACGGCGGCTGAAGGACTTGCTGCACAGGGCGCACTTGTGGAGCTTCATGCCTGGGGTGGGGGGAGGGGGGCAAAGTCAGAGAGAGGCACTCAGACCCCTTACTTTGCAACCACACCTCTGCACTTGGAATAAAACCCAGTCTCTCGGCTTGTCCTCTGAGCGCATGCGTGATCTGGGCCCTGCTCCCTGCCAGTCTCATCTCCCCAGCTGAGCGTGTGTGCAATTTGGGCCCCTATTCTCCTGTCAGTCTCATGTCCCCCCATCTTCCAGCCACTGACTCGCGGCCAGCCACACATGCCTTCCTCAGGGCACTAAGCTGGCTCCTGCCTCTGGGCCTTTGCACTTGCTGTTTCCCTCTGCCTGGAATAGGATGTTCAGCCCCCAAACCTTAGCTAACTTAGCCAGGTCACCATCATCTCTTTCCTCTCTGGTCTGTCTGTCTCACCCTGGCCCCCTCAGACCATCCCCACAGGGCAGCTAGAAATGGCTTCATGAAATACACAAAGGATTGTGACATTCTCTGCTCTGAACCTTCCAGTAATTTGCCAAGTTCCCCACAAAGCCCTGTGCAGTCTGACCACTCCCTTCACCTCTCAGCCCCATTCCCTCCTTCCCCCCACTTGTTCTCTGAGCTCCATACTCCCACTCACCTCTCCTGGTCTTAAACACCCCCAGTCCGTTCTCTGCCTCAAGATTTTGTACTTGCTCCCTCCTTCTGGAAGCTATTTCCTGGCTTTTCTCATCCCTTAAGACAGCTCTCATGTCACCTCCTCCAGGAGACTGTCCCTGATACCTGCCTCATATCTTTCTCTGCCCCCTCACTGTTTATTCCTGTCTTTGTAGTCTGCATACTTCTCTGTAACATACTTATTTGTTTGTTGTTCATTTTCAATCTTTGCCACTGAATGCTAAGCTTCCCCAGGAGGGCAGGGTGGGGATCTGCCCATCTGATTCCCCCATGTCACCTCCAGAGTCAGGAGGTATAAGTTCTCAATAGTCACTCACTCAATGAATCACTGGTGCCTCCATATCCACCATGAAGGCAAGTCCAGCCCACACTCAGCCTGAGCCATGCTCTCCTCAGCCTCCCTCGGATGAAGGCTCAGAGAGGGGCAGAGACTTGCATGAGGCAACACGGCAGGACAGTGGTAGTGCTAAAAATCAAACTCAGGCCATCTGTGTGCAAAGTGCTCAACTCTACGCTCTCAGTTTTCAAACTATCTTTAGCAACTAAATCCTTTCTTTAAACCCATGATTCTTAACCAGGGGCAATTTTACCGCCCAGGAGACTTTTGTCCCCTGGCGACATTTGTGGTTGTCCTAACTGTGGGGAAGAAGCCACTGACATCTAGAGGGTAGAGGCTAGTATATTGCTAAACATCCTATAATGCACATGGCAGCCCCCTCATACAGCATCAGCCAGTACAAAATATCAATAGTGCCAAGAAACCATGTTCTAGCCCAAACGGTAATGTGGAAAGACAGCCAAGCTGCTCTGGGGATGCAGCAGCACCCAAGGAAGAGCCATGGAGCCCCTGGGAAACCGAGGAGCGGGGTGAAGACCCTTGCTCCACACCCCACCTGCCCCGCTCGGCTGAGGGTACCAAGGAGCCTTCCTGGCCGTGTCTTGGAGCCAGTTGGAACTTGATCTCCCTCCACACCTGATCCACACCTCTATCACACCGGGCCCCTCTCCGATTTATGAGCTATCTCCTCTTAGGTCAGCTTCCCCTCAGCCCGGGGGACTGTATCTGACTCACCTCTGTAGGACCCTGAGGTCCCTAATGCAGGCCTGGTTCATGGCTCACACAAGCAAAAGTCTATTGGCTGGAATATACCAGGCAGTGATTAAAAGCCACATGGGAGGGGCGCCTGAGTGGCTCAGTCGGTTAAGCAGCCGACTTCGGCTCAGGTCATGATCTCACGGTCTGTGCGTTCGAGCCCCGCATCGGGCTCTGTGCTGACAGCTCGGAGCCTGGAGCCTGTTTCAGATTCTGTGTCTCCCTCTCTCTGACCCTCCCCTGTTCATGCTCTGTCTCTCCCTGTCTCAAAAATAAATAAAATGTTAAAAAAAAAAAAAAAAAGCCACATGGGATGTGCCTGCTGTTTCCAGAGGGCCTGCCCCAGGGACTTTGAGCTGAACCAGACCCTGTTGATAGGTCCAGGAGTCACTTACCAGAGTGGGAGAGGATATGAGCCTTCAGTTTGTCCGGCCGATTGAACTCTTTACTGCAGCCCGTGTGTGTCCTAGAACCCAAAACCACTGGTCAGAGGGATCTCACCAAACTCAGGACTCTCTTGCTAGCCTCTGTGCTAGTGCAGGGCATGAGGGACTTCCTGTTTACCCAAAGGGCCAGGCTGGGAAGCAGAGTGGGGAATAGGTAGGCAGGCCAGGCCCACAGCAGGAAAAAGGAGAGAGGGCCTTCAGAAACTCAGCCCTGACGTTTTTGTGTCCCACTGCTGGGTAAAGCTGCCCCTCCCACTCATGCCAGTTTCTACTCACGAGAAGGGGCATTTATATTTCTTGAATGGCTCATGGATCAACATGTGTCTCTTCAGTTTGTCCTTACGGTTGAACGCAGACTCGCACACTGAGCATTTGTAGGGCTTCTCACCTGTAGAAGACACAGATGGAGGCGGGGGAGGGAGTCCCATGAGATGGAGTCCGAATATGGGGCACACTAGAGGGTAGCAGCTCCTCTAAAGAAGTGGCCTGGGAGAAAACAGCCTTTCCCATTCCTCATGACTTTGTTTTTCCAAGGAGAAGAAGGGAGCTATTTCAGAGAGGGCGGTCAGAAAAGGCTTGGGGCGCCTGGGTGGCTCAGTAAGTTAAATGTCTGATTTTGGCTCAGGTCATGATCTCATGGTTTGTGGGTTTGAGCCCCACGTTGGGCTCTGTGCTGACAGCTCAGAGCCTGGAGCCTGCTTTAGATTTTGTGTCTTCCTCTCTGTCTGCCCCTCCCCTGCTCATGCTCTATCTCTGTCTCTCAAAAATAAATAAATAAACATTGAAGTTTAAAAAAAAAAAAGAAAAGAAAAGAAAAGGCCTTTCTGATGAGACAAGAAGGGAGACGTGAGGTAGGAGGGGAGGAAGCCATGATGGAAACCAGAGTCAGGGTCCCAGGCTGAAGGAAAGGTGGGAGTGTGTGGTATGTCTGAAGACAGGGGAGGCCAGTATGGCTGGAACAGAGCAGGGGAGAGAGAATGAGGCAGAAGGGGAGGTTAGGGAGACAGCCTGGCCCAAAAGGGAGGGCCTGGAAGGCCTGGGTTTTTACTCTGAGCAAGAGGAGAAGCCACCAGAGTGGCTGAGCAGAGGGGGGACCGATCTGACTTAAGAGTTTCACGGTCTCCTTCTAGCTGCACGCAGAAAATACAGTGAAGGGGTGGGGGTGGAGGCATGGGAAGCAGCCAGTACCGGCAACGTCAGGAAAGCAGAATCAGCAGCCGTTGCCAATGGATTGACTGTGGGGTGTGAGGGGAAGGGTGTCAAGGATGAGTCTAAGGTGGGCCTGAGTGACAGGTGAATGGTTGTGGCATTTACTGAAAGGGGCCCACTGAGGCAGAGAGGGGAATTATACCTTATCTACTGGAATCGTTGTAATGAACTATGAGGTAAGTACTGGATGAGAAAACTGAAGGTCATGGTCTGCACCTAGTGTTTGGGGGAACTAAGACGCCGGCCCAGCAGTGTGATGCAGAGTCCACCCGAGTGGCTCCTCGTCGGCTGCAAAAGAATCTGGTGGGGGGCGGGGGCAGGAGGGGAGGAAAGCAGCTCTCACCTGATAGCTCTCATCAGGGCTTACAACCTGTCCTGTGGAAAAGGACTGTTACTGGGCTGTCTGGATTGCCTGCCATTATTTCCTCTCTGTTCTCCCTCTGGAATGAATAAAGTACTTTTGAAAAATGCCAACCTGGTGATTAAGGAAATTCTGGTCCTTATAATGGAATGCTCTGCAGTCATGAAAAAGATGAGTGTCCATCTGTGTTTCCTGATCTGGAAAGATCTCCTGGCCATACTGCTAAGTAAGGAAAGAAATTTGTAGAACAGCTTAAGACCAAAAAATGAAAAGAAATGTAATCCTCATACTCCCAAATGGCCCTAGTCACAGGTGTTTGTATAGACACAGAATATGCAGGGAGAAAGTTGAGGGAGGGTACACACCAAACTATCAGTAACAATTACGATTTGAAGGGAGAACTTAACATTTTACTTTATGTACTTCTATCCTGCTTCATTTATTTTATTTTGTTTTGTTTGAGAGAGAGAGAGACCGAGAGACACAGAGAGAGAGAGAGTGTGTGCACGAAAGTAGTGGAAGGGCAGGGAGAAAGGGGGATGAAGGATCCGAAGCAGGCTGTGCGCTGACAGCAAAGAGCCCGATTTGGGGCTTGAACTCATGAACTGTAAAATCATGACGTGAGCTGACGTCAGATGCTTAACCGATCAAGCCACCCAGGTGCCCTTAATACTGCTTCATTTTTAAAATAAGCATATACTTTTGAACAAAAATTTTTTAATATTTATTTATTAATTCTGAGAGAGAGAGAGAGAGAGAGAGAGAGAGAGAGAGAGAACACAGTGGGGAGGGGCAGAGAGAGATGCAGAGAGAATCCCAAGCAGGCTCTACCCCAGCAGGGTAGAGCCCAATATGGGGCTCGATCTCATGAACCTCGAGATCATGACCCAACCCTAAATCAAGAGTCAGATGCTTAACCCAATGAGCCACCCAGGTGCCCCTTGCATAATAATTTTTAAAACTATAAACAGAGTAACTTGGTAATACCTACCAAAATTACCAATGCATACACTTTTTAAGATTTATTATTTAAAAAAAAAGTTTTTATTTATTTATTTACTTATTTATTTCAAATGTTTATTTTTGAGAGAGAGAGGAAGAGAGCAAAAGTTGGGGAGGGACAGAGAGATGGGGGAGACACTGAATCTGAAGCTCTGAGCTTCAGCAACTAGCCTGAATCTGAAGCTGACAGGCTCCGAGCTGTCAGCAACCAGCCTGATGCGGGGCTCGAACTCACGAACCATGAGATCATGATGTGAGCTGAAGTCGGACGCTTACTGACTGAGCCACTGCACTGACAGCCATGAGTCCTGCTTGGGATTCTCTCTCTTTACCTCTCTCTCTGTCTCTCCCTTGTGCTCTCTCTCAAAAATAATAAATATATAAACTTAATAAAAAAACTTAAAAGAAAAGAAAATGTCAATGTGTCTCAACTGGGGAGCCAAGGAGAGGGGGTTGGGTGGGAATTCTGTAGTGAGAACAGGACCCCCACCCCTAGGGGCTCAGAATGGTCTGAGTGAGCTGTTGGGGGCAGAGCCAAGAGTCCTCCCCACCAGCCTACAGAGATTCATCTCTACCTTAGTGTTGGTGGGAACCCTTTGTTCACTTGCGAGGGCAGGTGGGTAGGGGACCAGAAAGGAGATGGGAGGGGGATGAAGAGAGAGTGGGGGACGGACAAGACGGGGAGGGAGAAGAAGGCTGGAGAAAGACAGGGGCAAAGGCTAGAGGGGGGTGGGAAAGGGAAGAGAGAGGGAGGGGGGCTGGGCAGGAGTTGATGGGGGGCAGGGCACTCACCTGAGTGGATGTGAGCATGCAGTTTGAGGTAGTGCTCTCGCCGGAAGAACTTCTTGCACACCTGGCACTTGAACCTGCCCCCACTGCCGTGGGTAGGCAGATGACGCCGTAGGTAGCGCTCACAAGGAAACACCTGGCAGAAGAGACGAGCTGGCATTAGGTCTGACTCACTAACCCTCACCACCTCCTGAGCTCAAGGGGCCCCTCATTCCCAGCAGTTGTGGAAACCATTCTCCCACCAGGCTCAGGGCCCAGTATCAGGCTTAGAACCTCATGACTCCCACTACTCACCCACAATGCATGTTCTGAGCTTCCGCCATGCTATTTTTTCTACCCAGAGGGCCTTTCTCTCTTAGCCTGACAAATTTTTATTTATCCTTCAAGACCCAACTCAGGTGTCACTGCTTCTGTGAAGCCCTCTCTGACTTTTCAGTGCCATGCCAGGCAAAACAAATCCTGCCCTTGAACGTTCATCTATATTTATTTGTTTACCATCTGTTTATTTGTGTTTAAAACATTTTTTTTTAACATTTATTCATTTTTGAGAGTGAGAGAGACAGAGCATGAGCGGGGGAGGGGCAGAGAGAGACGGAGACACAGAATCCGAAGCAGGCTCCAGCCTCAGAGCTGTCAACACAGGGCCTGACATGGGGCTTGAACTCACGGACTGTGAGATCATGACCTGAGCTGAAGTCGGATGCTTAACCGACTGAGCCACCCAGGGGCCCCTGTTTATTTATTGTTTTTTAAGAAAACTCTATCCCCAATGTGGGGCTCAAACTCATGACCCCCAGATCAAGAGTTGCATGCTCTACTGCCTGAGCCAGCCAAGCATCCCTGTTCATCTACATTTTTTAAAATGCTTATTTATTTTGAGTGAGAGAGAGAAACAGCGTGTGCACACACACATGGGTGCATGAGTGGGGGAGGGGCAGGGGGAGAGGGAGAAAGAGAGAATCCCGAGCAGGCTCTGCACTCAGCACAGAGCCTGACATGGGGCTTGAATCCACTAACTGTGAGATCATGACCTGAGCCAAAATCAAGAGCCGGATGCTTAACTGACTGAACCACCCAGGCGCCTCCATCTACATTTTTAAAGTCACCATCTAACCCATCTAACCCTGAATTATAATCCTTGGCTTTTATGAGATCTCTAAGAGGGCAGAGGAACTTTCATTTCCCAGCACAGGGCCTGTATGAAATGACTTACATGCAAAAGCAAAAATGAAAAGATGAGTAAGTAACTGAAGAAATGAATGAAAAGGTAAGGAAGAGCCAGAAACCATGGAAGTCAAAATCTCCTTCCTCTCCAGCCATAGGAAGGATATTCATTCATTTTTTTCATTCGTTACAGAGAAGTAGTCAAGGTTACAGACTCAACTACTTAGCAGCCCCACCATTTCCTAGTTAAGTGATCTTTCTGTAACTTGGTTTCCCCATCTGTAAAATGGGAATAGTAATAGTATGCCTCCTAGAGTTAAACTCAATTCAGATAAAATGCTCAGGACAGCATGTGGCACATGGTTCTTTTTCAATTCATGATACTTTTATTTGGAACACAAATTCCAAAGTCCCGAATTAGGCTACATACATAATCAGAAACATCTACAATGAGGCTGAAGTGAAACGAGGGCTGTCCTGGGAAATCTGCTGTGTAAGGCTGTAAGGAAATGAGTAGAATAAAGAAACCAGTTAAAATTTGATTGATTTATTTAAGTTTATTTATTTTGAGAGAGAGAGAAAGTGTAGAGAGAGAGAGAGGGAGAGAGAGAACCCCAAGCAAGCTCCCCACCATCAGCGCAGAGCCCAATGTGGGGCTTGAAGCCACGAACTGTGAGATTATGACCTGAGCCAAAGTCAACAGTTGGATGCTCAACTGACTGAGCCACCCAGGCACCCCAACAGAAACCAGTTAAACACACTAGGGGGATGCAATCAGCAAAACCCAGACTTTGGGAAACTCCACAAGACCAATGGCCCAGTTTCTTCAACAAATAAATTAAAAGGGGGGGAAAAAAAGGAGCACTTGTGGGAGAAACTGTTAACAGAAATTTTGGTTGTATCAACCAATTGGAGTATGTGAGTCTGATTCAAACAAATAAACCTTATAAAAATTATGATGCTTCGGGGTGCCTAGGTGGCTCAGTCAGTTAAGTGTCTGACTCTTGATTTTGGCTCAGGTCATGATCTCATGATTTCATGAGTTTGAGCCCCACATCGGGCTCTGCACTGATAGTTCGGAGCCTGCTTGAGATTCTCTCTGTCTCCGCCCCTCCCCCACTAGGACCCTATCTCTCTCAAAATAAATACATAAACTTAAAAAAAAAAAAGATTCTCTCTCTCCCTCTCTCTCTCTCTGCCCCTCCCCAACCCTGCACACAGGCAGGTACGTGCACTCTCTCAAAAATAAATAAATAAACATTTTCTAAAAATTATGATGTTTCTGAGACACTCAGAAATCGGAACACTGCCTGGCTAGCTGATGTCACTGAAGGACAGGCTTCAGTGATGGTTTTCACATTCACTGAAAAGAAGAACCAATGATAACAAGCATAATACATCAGGAAGCTGGAGGCTGCTGTCCTGATGCTGGGCCTGGGCCCAGAAGAGGCCTCACCCCACATTAGCGCAGCCTGGCCTGGCCTGGCCCAGCAGCAGCTCCAGGATGACCATGTGTGCTGTCTAATGGCTAAGATGGGCCAGGCAGGGCCCCAACTCTTCAAAGGTGAAGCGCCTATGGAGACAAGTCCGTGGAGACAAGTCTGCGGAGACAAGCCTAGGTTTTGCTGCATGTACTGAGGCGGGAGGGGAGAAGGAGACAGTGAGGTGTTTGCTCTACCACCTCTCAGCCCCAACTGCTGTCCCAGCTGGGAAAGGGCAGTGGTACCCACCTTTTGGCAGTGCGGGCAGGGGAAGTTGTGAGTGGCGGTCTGCAGGTGGTGCTCCAGGGCCTCAGGAGTAGAGTATTTGTTGACACATTTGACACACCTACATGGAAAGGAGCATGAGAGGTGACAGAGCAGTGTGTGGAGGCTGGGCTGGCCCCACAGACACAGGAACCAGCTATTCTCCTCCTCCCAGGGCAAACACTAGGAGGCAAAATTCTACATTTAATTCATTCTTTTTTTTTTTTTTTTTTAAATAGGCTCCACACCCAACTCATGACCTTGAGATCAAGAGTTGCATGCTTGGGGGGCGCCTGGGTGGCTCAGTCGGTTAAGCGTCCGACTTCAGCCAGGTCACGATCTCGCAGTCCGTGAGTTCGAGCCCCACGTCAGGCTCTGGGCTGATGGCTCGGAGCCTGGAACCTGCTTCCGATTCTGTGTCTCCCTCTCTCTCTGCCCCTCCCCTGTTCATGCTCTGTCTCTCTCTGTCTCAAAAATAAATAAAAACATTGAAAAAAAAATTAAAAAAAAAAAAAAAAAAGAGTTGCATGCTTGGGGCGCCTGGGTGGCTCAGTCGGTTAGGCGACTGACTTCGGCTCAGGTCATGATCTCACAGTTTGCGAGTCTGAGCCCCGCATCGGGCTCTGTGCTGACAGCTCAGACCCTGGAGCCTGCTTCAGATTCTGTTCTCCCCCGCTCTCTACCCCTCCCCTGTTCACACTTTGTGTCTCTCTGTCTCTCAATAATAATAAATAAGCGTTAAAAAAAATTAAAGAAAAAAAAAAAAAGAGTTGCATGCTCTACTGACTGAGCCAGCCAGCCACCCTACAAGTCCTTAAAAATGAAAATCAACAATCAATCAATCAATCAGTCAATCAATAAATAAGACCATGTCACATCCTTGCTTAGGCCCTTCAAGGCTCTAGTGGCTTGACCACTCCTACCTGTCAGACTTCATCTTTCTCCACTGCCCACCTCACTCTGCCCCAGCCACCTTGGCCTCCTTAATATTTGTTGAACACACCAAACTCTTTCCTACCTCAGGGCCATTTCACCTGCTGTTCATGACAGCTGGAACACTCTTCCCCAAGTATTCCCTTGGGTAGCACCTTCTTCTCCTTCAGGTCTCACCTCAAATGTCACCTCCTTAGAGATGCCTTCCTTGACCATCCTGTCTCAAGCTGTCCCCTATGGCCCACCCCTGGGCACCCCCCAACTACATCACCCAGTTTTGTTTTCTTCTTAGCACTTACTATTTATAATTATTACTTACTTGTTTGCTTACTTGATTAGTATCTGTCTCTTTCACCAGCAATTGGGCTCTAGAGGCAGGGACCATATCTGTCCCGTTCATAACCTGCTTGAAGCACCAGTGACAATCTGTTATATATGAAAGAGTCAGACAGACAAGGGTCCAGGCCTTGCACCTTCTTATTTCTGACCCTCAGTTTCCTCATCCATAAAATGGGGTAGGAATCCCAAATGGGCCTGCTTCTTGTTTATTCTTAAGATTGTCACAAGAATCAAAGGACACAACCGTGCCAAACAGCTCGTAAATCAAAACAGCATTATAAGTGTGGTCTCTACTCTTTTTTTAACACGCTTTATTTTTTAAAGGTTTATTTATTTTTGAGAGAGAGAGAGTGCAAGTGGGGGAGGGGCAGAGACAGGGACAGAGGATCTAAAGTTGGCTCCACGCTGATAGCAGAAGCCTAATATGGAGCCCAAACTCATGAACCGTGCGATCATGACCTGAATCAAAGTTGGACGCTCAACCGACTAAGCCACCCAGGTGCCTCCGCAGTCTCTACTCTTAATATCACTGGTTAACAAGCCTTCAAAACAGCAGTTTCAGGTCATAAGCCACTCTGAAGAAAAGACCCCTCCAGTCTCCTGACTATAAAAACATTTGCCGGCAATGGGCCCATTTATGATGAGGTTCCAGTGAGGAATGCTCACAGGTAGGTGAGCAATTTGTGCCAAAAACAGAAACACGGGCCTGGACATCGGTACACCAGGGCCACCACGGGAAACCCACAGGCAGGCTGCATCTGTGGCAGGCCCAGGGGACCCCTTCAGACCACACTCTGAAAACCACAGGCTAAATGCCTCCAGATGGCAAGAAAGAAAGAGCAAGTCAGCTGGGAGCAGAGCTCCTGGGGGGACAGAGACCTTGCAAACTGGTGAGATGGGAGAGGAACTTCATGGGCTTTAGCAATGAGGAGACACAGGTTTGTGTGGGAGGTATTTTAGCAATAAGCTCAAAATGCAATAAGCAATAATGCTTAGAAATAAGCATTAAAATTAAAACTCCCTGCCAGAAATGCCACCCTAAGTCATCCAAGGTAACATCCCCAGAGCGGGGGCAAACCAACGTCATGTGCCTGCTGATACGATGCGCTGAGGACTGAGCAGCACTTTGTGTGATGCCACTCCTGCATCTAACCTGAGGTCAAATCCGACAAACCCAAACCGAGGACATTCTACAAAATAACCAGCCTACACTCTTTAAAAATACCACAGGCCTCAAAAAAAAAAAAAAAAAAAAAAAAAAAAAAAAAAAAACCACAGTCATAAAAAACAAAGACAGAGTGAGCAACTGTTCCAGCTTAAAGGAGGATAAAAAGACACAATATTGAATGCAACGTGTGATCCTAGATGGGATCCCAGGCCAGAAAAAACATATTTTTCTTTGTCTATAAGGGATGTTATTGAAATAATAGGAGATTTTTGAATAAGGTCTATAGATTAGGCAACAGAACTGTATTGATTTAACTTTCTGATTTTGAGAACTACACAGCGCTTATGTAAGAGGGTGCCCTTATTTCTAGAAAATGTACACTAAAGACAAAGGATAGAAGACCATCATGCCAGCAAATAATCTTCAAATAGCTTAAAATGTAATAAAGCAAATGTGGTAGAGTTAACAGTTGGGAAATCTGGGTGAAGGATATGTTTTTTCTGGAAGTCTGAAATTATGTCAAAGTAAGTTCCTGAAAATGACTGTCTGTGGTATGGGGAAGGGGGTCAGGATAGATGGGGAATTCCTTTTCATCCTATGCCCATTTTTAGTTCATAAATATTGCACTGTATGCACATAATTATTTTTTGAAGTCGGTAATCAATCTTTTTTAAAGCCCTCATTGATCTTTTTTAAAAGAAATTTTACTATTAAATACTATTTTTTTAATTAAAAATTTTTTTTAATGTTTAGCTTTGAGAGAGAGAGAGACAGCACGTAAATGGGGGAGGAGCAGAGAGAGAGAGAGAGACACAGAATCTGAGCTGTCAGCACAGAGCCTGATGCGGGACTCAAACCCACGAACCGCGAGGTGAAGTCAGATGCTTAACCAACTGAGCCACCCAGGCGCCCCTATTTTTTTTTTTTTTTTAAAGTAATCTCTCCAGTCAACATGGGGCTCAAACTCACGACTCTGAGATCAAGAGTCAGGCGCTCTTCCGACTGAGCCAGCTAGGCGCCCCTCCTCCATTGATCTCTGACCTGCAAAAGCACTTTTAGAAACTTATTATTTTTTTTAATGTTTATTTATTTTGAGAGAGAGGGGTAGAGAGCCAGCAGGGGAGGGGCAGAGAGAGGAGGAGACAGAGAATCCCAAGCAGGCTCCACACTGTGTGTGCGGAGCCCAATGCAGGGTTCCAACTCATGAACTGTGAAATCATGACCTGAGCAGAAATCAAGAGTCAGACACTTAACTGACTGAGCTACCCTGGCGTCCGTAGGAACTTATTTACAAGTGAGCAAACATGTATGTACAAAGTTGTTCTCTGTAGTGTTGTTTGTAATAATGACAAACTGGGAAAAAACCCAACTATCCTGCAATAAAGGACCAGTTACATAAATTTGGCATGTACAACCGAATACCAAGGAGCCATTTAAAAGGATGAGGCAGGGGCACCTCAGTGGCTCAGTCGGTTAAGTGTCCATCTCTTTTATTTATTTATTTATTAAAAAAAATTTTTTTTATGTTTTATTTTATTTTTGAGGGAGAGAAAGAGAGAGAGACAGAGACAGAGACACAGTGCAAGCAGGGGAGGGGCAGAGAGAGAGGGAAACACAGAATCTGAAGCAGGCTCTGAGCTGTCAGCACAGAGGCTGATGTGGGGCTCGAACTCACCAACCGTGAGATCATGACCTGAGCCAAAGTCGGACGCTTAACCGACTGAGCCACCCAGGTGCCCAAGTGTCCAACTCTTAATCTTGGTTCAGACCTTGATCTCAGGGTCATGGGTTCAAGCCCTGCATTGGGCTTTGCGCTGAGCATGGAGCCTCTTAAAAATAAAAAATAGGGGCGCCTGGGTGGCTCGGTCGGTTAAGCGTCCGACTTCGGCTCAGGTCATGATCTCACGGTCCGTGAGTTCGAGCCCTGCGTCAGGCTCCGTGCTGACAGCTCGGAGCCTGGAGCCTGCTTCAGATTCTGTGTCTCCCTCTCTCTCTGACCCTCCCCTGTTCATGCTCTGTCTCTCTCTGTCTCAAAAATAAATAAACATTTAAAAAAATAATAAATAAATAAAATAAAATAAAATAAAAAATAAAAATAAAGAGATGAGGCAGGTCTGTTTGTGCCGAGAAGCAAAGATATCCATATTATGGTTGTGATAACACACACCATGTGTATGTACAAAGTGATCACATCACGTTTCAGTTTGTCAGAAGTTGTGGGACAGGAAGACGGCACGGTGAATTTTCACCGAAGTCAGTAACTGTGTTTGGGATAACCTGACTCACATACAGCCTGTGACAGTTCTACCTCTAAATGTGCTTAGTACTGACACAGATCAAATAACATGTATCAAGAAGTTAAGAGGGATTATCTTTGCATGGCAGGGGGTTCTGTTTTTTTGAGGTTTTTTTGTGCAATTAAAAAAAATCTTTTTCTCTGCATTGAACGTGGATAACTTTTGTAAATAGAAAAAAAAAATCAATAGGTGCACCTGGGTGGTTGGTTAAGCATCCGACTTCGGCTCAGGTCATGATCTCACAGCTTGTGAGTTTGAGCCCCACTTCGGGCTCTGTGTTGACAGCCCAGAGTCTGCTTGGGATTCTCCCTCTCCTTCTCTCTCTGCCCCTCCCCTGCTCACACACACTCTCTCTCAAAAATAAATAAACTTTAAAAAATGCCCTCTCTTTGCTATAAAAAATAATAAAAATTTTTTAAAAAGAAAAAAAAACAATAAATCTTACTTTTAAAGGAAAAAATCAATATATAGCACATATATAGTGGCACACATAAAATTCACTTGAGGGGCTTGGGGTTTGGGAAGGCACCATAGGCAGGCCAAGGCAATGTGGTCCAAAGGGAGCAGAGCAGAGAGACCAATGTGGCCTGGGACCCTGAAAATAGTATGAAGCCACTCTACTTGCCCAAACATTACTGTGAAACAGCAATAAATTCTCACTTCACTTATGCCACAGTTATTTGGAGTCTCTACTGCATGCAACCAAACCTATATCTAAATTGTACAAATAATGATAATTGCAGCAATGACATTTATTGAGCACCTACTCTGTTCCAGGTATCATGTCTAAGAGCCTCATAGTCGTTTTAACTAATCCTCATAAATAATCCCACACAGTAGGCACTATAGTTATCCCCATCTCACAGATGAGGACACAGAGGGTCAGAGTGGCCAAATACCTTGCCAAGGTCATCTACTGGGCATGTAGTCAAGCTGGGATTTGAGCACAGACAGGTGGCTCCGGAGCCCTTATCATTATTACTCAAGACACCACACCATTCTCAGGCCATCCAGATGGTGGCCTGCCACGGCAGGCCTTAACTTTTGGGCCAAGAGTTTCAATGGCTACAAAGGGTTAGTGGCACTGTAACCCTTGTAAGAGAACCTAGAAGAAGAAATTGACTGTAGACACAGAGCCATTAGTACTGGGCTTAACCCTTAGCCTACAGATTCCAAGACCAGAGCTGTGGGGCTTCCAAGGTTCCAGACAAGAGTTTGAATCTCAGCTCTGTGCTGACATTGTTACTCTGGTGGGCAAGTCATTTCTCCCTGAGACTCTGTGTCCTCATCTTCAAAATGGGGAGAACACCACTGCTATGAACTGAACTGTGACCCTCCAAAAATTTTATGTTGAAGCCCTGACCCTCAATGTGATGGTATTTACAGATAGGACCTTTGGGGGTGATTATGTTTAGATGAGATCATGAGGGTGGGGTCTTCGTCATTGACAGAGTGCCCTTATAAGAAGACCATGTGTCTGTGGTATCGTGTTATGGTAGCTGGAGCTGACTAATATGACCACTTACCTCCCAGGATTGCAGGGATCAATGTCCCTAAGACAGAGCCTGGCCCCTAGTAGATGTTCCCTTCCTTTTATTTGGCTTCTCACTCCAGAGAGCCACACGGCCACAGGAACTCACAGATAATCAATAAACTGATAGGGCAAAAGCAAAATAAAATGCCCCTTGAGTACAACAGGGAATTACCCATCACTAACTAGAAATCTCCACCCCTTACCTGGCCAAAGCTTTGTCTGGTTTCCTGCCTCTCTGGCTCCACTTCCCAATCGCCCCCGGGCAAGCTGTCCTACACCCATTTCAGTCCCAGTGCTCCCGCTAATTTCTCAAAGCTTTTGTGATTTCGGCAAGGCCCTTCATATCCTGGCCCTAATTTCTAAACATCCCCTGGGCTACATCCAAACATCCTCTCTCACTTTAACTCTACACAACAATCATTCTAAACCACTTGCTGTTTTATTTTATATCTCCACACTTGCTGTTCCTCATGCTAGGAATGCACTCTACCCTACTGTCTACTTGGCAAACTCCTATTCGTCCTTCAAAACTCAGTTCAGATATCACCGCTTCAGGGATACCTTCCCTGCGCTACATCCCACTGTGGTACTTCTCTACCTCATATCTACATGTATGTTAGCATTTTATCAGAGTATATGGTAAGCACATTTACACACTCATCCCCCTAAGAAGCCTGTGCATTCTAAACTCAAGGGCTGTATTTACTTATATCTGAACCCGAGAAGTATCTCCCAGGAGTTATGCCTCACTAACAGAGGTTATCAGCCAAATCCCTATAGGTACAAGTTTGTACAGAGAAGCAAAACCATTCCAACATGAAAATATTCACTGAGAACTGGGAGAAGTCCCCAGACAAATACCCCTCTTTGCTTATCACTAATTTTCCCATGTACTACATGTACTACATGTACATGTAGTATTCCCATGTACTACATGCCAGGTTTTATGAGGCAGCTGCTACCAGAAGTCACAGGGCAAATGCACAGCAAAATGACTGCAGGGCAAAATTGTGGGATTTCCCAAAGTCATGAAAGTGATGTTGGGTGTATGCAGATAACTAAAGAAAGTCTGGAAAAGGGACCAGAAAACCACCAAGAGAAACTCAGTGAGGATGGTCACAGGACTGCTAGCTCCGATGAGAATGATCTGAAGATCCAAGGATGAAACGCATGTGGCCAGACCCCTATGACCACAACAGAAGACTAAAATGCTGTAAAGGATTGTCAGAAAGAATTACCCCAAACGAGATCTACACTTGGTTCATTCCCTGTCCACCCTAAGAATCAGCATAGAGCTGCAACTTTAACCTGCATTTTATAGATTATAAAAACAAATGCATCTTGTTTTTATGACTTTGGCTTTCCAACATGTGCTTGCTCATTCCGTTGCATTCGACGAATCTGGGTACCATTCTGACTGTAACCTAAATTTTGTAGATTATTAGACAAACTTATACTTTCACAATATTTTTAGTTTAGAGGGGAAAAAAATCCACACTTTTCCCCCCATGAAGGAAAAAATATTGGTTTCTCCTTTTTAAGATTATTTTTTAGGATAAACATCTGCCAAGTTGAAGAATGACAGGAGGGCCAGCATCTGTTCCCACGGGTCCTTAGCAGTCAGAACCACCGAGGCCACTGGCCCTCAGGGTCCCCACAGGGAGACGGGGTACGGGCAGTGGGAGGGCACGTACTTGTAGATGGCGCTGTCCTTCTTGGGGCTGTGCTGTGGCAGGAGGCTGTGGGAGTACTGGTGCACGCCCAGGTCGTACAGCGAGGGGAAGTCCTTGCCACAGAGGTGGCAGCGGTAGCTCAGCTCCTCCTGGTGGCTCTTGATGTGCTCCAGAAATGTGTCGAGCTTCGGGAAGGTCTGCGCACAGCTTTTGACCACACACTTGTACACCTTGGGGGAAGATACAGGGCAGGGGAGGCAGGCTGTTCCCCCGCTCTCCTGCTGCCGGAGCCCTGTTTTATTTTGATTGTTGTCCTCTCTCTGTAGCCAGTCATAAGGGCCCCATTACCCTTCCCTCAGGCTCTGTGTGACCTTGCTAGATTTAGAAAAATTACCCCAAACCTGGAAATACAGTAAAAGGACGACATCGTGTCCTCTCATTGTTGTACTAGAGTGGTGGCTCTCTGACTTGAGTCCATCACAGTGACAAATTGCTGGGTGCCACCCCCAGAGCATCTGATTCAGCAGGTCTGGGTGGCCTGAATATGTGGCATTCCTAACATGTGCCCAGGAAACGCTGAAGCTGCTGCCCTGGGAACCTCACTCTGAGCAGTGCTATCTAACAAGGCTGCCTACGGCCCTCTCACTCTCCGGGGGATGGGTCTCATTTTGACTATTTACTATTGATTAGGATCCAGACTCTATAGTTAAATTTTTACTTGTAGAAAACAGATTCGATGTAAATGATTTTTGTCAAGCAGAAAGGGTAACCCCAAAGGTCATGGGTTTTATTGCAATCTAGGACATTAACCAGATTTGCATCTACCTTAGCAATCTTTTCTGAATATTCCCTTTTTTCACTGACATAATTATACACAGGTATAAATACCAAAGTCTCATATCCTCTTTTGAACTGGCTTTGTCATCCTTCCAGTTTCCTTATTAACGAGTTCTGTAAAATTCTGGCTTATGTTCACTATGTCATTCACATGAAAATTATGTTTTTAAATTTTGAAAAGTATACCTTTTTTTAACGTTTATTTATTTATTTTTGAGGGAGGGAGAGAGAGAGAGCAAGAGAGAGAGCGACCGAGCACACAAGCGTGAGCTGCGGAGGGGCAGAGAGGGAGAGAAAGAATCTCAAGCAGGTTCCTTGCTGCCAGCGCAGAGCTTGATGTGAGGTTCGAACCCATGAACCGTAAGCTCATGACCTGAGCCAAAATCAAGAGTTGGACTGACTGAGCCACCCAGGTGCCCCCAAAATTATACTTTGACAAATATATTCCTGACTGCCTACACAATCCCACATGTTCCTTCTTCCTAACAAAGTGAATCCTGATTTGTTCAGAGTGGCAACATACCCAGTTAAAACACTTGATCTCCCTGGCTCCCTTTCATCTAGTGTCAGCCATCTGCATCCTTTCTTGCCAGTGATATGCAGGCAGTGGTCTTTAGGGAAGGGATTACTTCCAGAACAAAAAAGGCAAAGGCTTCCTAGGAGAAATCCCCTCTGCTTTTCTCAATTGTCCTGACTGGAATCCAGATGTGATGACTGGAGATACAGCAGCCACTACGCAACCTTGAGGAGAAAAGTCACATGCTCAGAATGGTAGGGCCGAAAACTAGGGGAAGCCTGAGTCTATGATGACATATCTGACCTGCTATATAAGCCCAACATTGACTACTTACAGCTTTTTATAACATGAGGGAAGTAAAACCCTAACTAGTAAGCTAGTTGTCTTATTATTTGCAAGTAATAATGAATTCCTAAGTGACTGAGTGCATACAGTAGCTCCAACTAATGAGAGATCTACAGAGGGCTTCTAGGAAATTTTCTTGCCCCTAAAAAAGGCACAGAGAAGCGAGCCCCTTTTTGCTCATGGATAACACTGTATCTGGACTGCTGCCTAGAAAGAGTGACTACCATCCCATAACCACAGATAAGCCATCAGTAGAGAACAAGGTCATACCCTGAGATGGCAGAGACAAGAGTGGGAAGGACACAGAGTTCCTGATGTTGGATTGAGTCAACTGACTGTTTCAGGCCTGGAGCTGCCCAATCTTGTATTTTCTTGTTATGTGCAATGATAAACCTCTTAATTGTGTTAGCAGTCTGAGTCAAAGTTTCCTATGATTTGCCCCATGGGTATCCTAACTTAATTTCATCAACCCCCCTGCTGGGAACCAATCCTAAGATATAAGCCAGAGATTTGGATGAATATTTGATTACAGTGTTGCTCGCTGTAGTTTTGTTTACAATAGCAAAATACAGTTAATATCCAAAATGTTAAAACAATGGGATTTTTAAAAGTATAACTGTTAAAAATTATGTTTTTTAAAATTAGCGACATGAGAAAATTCTCAGAAGATAAAATTAGGTTAAAAAATAGAAAGCACAAATCTCAAGAGAATTTATGCTTATTAAAAAAAAAAATCTCGTGGCACCTAGGTGGCTCAGTCAGTTGAGCGTCTGACTTTGGCTCAGGTCATGATCTCGTGGTTCATGAGTTTGAGTTCTGCATCTAGCTTTATGCTGACAGCTCAGAGCCTGGAGCCTGCTTCAGAGTCTCTGTACCCCCCTCTCTCTGCCCCTTCCTTGTGCACGCTCTCTCTCTCTCTCTCTCAAAAATAAACAAATGCTAAAAAAAAAAATTAAAAAAAAAAATCTCAAAAGGCCCTGTATGGATGATTCCATTTGTACAACGTTCTCAAAATGATAAACTCACGAAGATGGAGAACTGATGAGTGGTTTCCAGAAGTTAAAAATGTTAGGGAAGAGGAGAGTAGGTGTAACTAATGAGCGGTGGCACAAGGAAGGTCTTTGTGGTGATGGAATAGTTCTGTACCGTGATGGCAGTGGTGGCTACCCAAACCTGCAAACCTGCACAGGTGGTAAAATGGCACAGAACCATACACATACTGCATGCCAATGTCAGTTTCCTAGTTTCGGTATCATGCTGTCGTTATGTAAGATGTAACCACCAAGGGAAACTGACTGAAGGGCATAAGGGACATCTCAGTACCATCTTTGCAACTTCCTATGAATCTATAATTCATCCAAAAGAAAAAGCTTAAAAAAAAAAGCACTATCAGAAGAAAAAGCACAATTCAAAATAATATGTGTAGACCAATCCCAATTATAATAACAATAATACCCCAGGAGCTCCACAAAATATGCTGGATTTTGTGCTGCATTCTTGGGATGGTGCATTGCAAGGTGGTTACTGACATAGGGTTTGGCTTTGAACCCTGACCCAGTCAGTTACTGGCAGTGTGACTCTGGATGAGTCATTTCACCCCTCTGGGCCTCAGTTTCTTATTTGCGTATACTGAAAATGCCTATCTCTAAGGTTGTTATGAAGATTAAATAAAATATTGAATGTAAAGCACTTAGCAGGGTGCCCAGCATATAATAAATGCATTCTTTAAACCTATACATTCTTTAGATTTTTCTGAATTTTCTAATTCTATATTGGATCCATGATACTTTTATAAGAAGAAAAAAATAACAATAAAACTTATTTTAAAAAATAAAGACTGGAATAGAGTTACTATATAATCTAGCAATTCCACATGTAGGTTGATGCCCAAGAGAACTGAAAATGTATGTTTATTTTTTTTTTTTAATTTTTTTTTCAACGTTTTTTATTTATTTTTGGGACAGAGCGAGACAGAGCATGAATGGGGGAGGGGCAGAGAGAGAGGGAGACACAGAATCGGAAACAGGCTCCAGGCTCTGAGCCATCAGCCCAGAGCCCGACGCGGGGCTCGAACCCACGGACCGTGAGATCATGACCTGGCTGAAGTCGGACACTCAACCGACTGCGCCACCCAGGCGCCCCTGAAAATGTATGTTTAGACAAAACTTGTACACAAATGTCCATGGAAGCGTTAGTCACAATAGCCAAAAAGCAGAAACAACCCAAATGTCCATTAACTGATGAAAAGATAAACAAAATGTGCTATGGCCATATAATGGAATATTATTCTACCATAAAAATGAAGTACCAATACATGCTAATACATGGGTGAACCTTAAAAACATGATGTCAAAAGGCCAAATATCATGTGATTCCATTTATATTAAATGTCCAGAATAGGCGAATCCATAGAGACAAAGAATAGTTTTAATGGTTGCCAGGGACTGGGGAAAGGGGGGAGTGGCAGCTAATGGGTATAGGGCTTCTTTTTGGGATGATGATAATATTCTGGAATTAGATAGTGGTGATGGATGCACAAATTTATCAATAAACTGAAAACCACTGAAGTGTACATTTCAAAAAAGGTGAATTTGGGTGGCTCAGTCAGTTAAGCGTCCAACTTTGGCTCAGGTCACGATCTAGTGGCTTGTGGGTTCCACCTCGTGTCGGGTTCTGTGCTGACAGCTCAGAGCCTGGAGCCTGCATCGGATGCTGTGTCTCCCTCTCTCTGTCCTTCCCCTGCTCACACTCTTTCTCTCAAAAATAAATAAACATTAAAATTTAAAAAAAAAAAAAAAAAAAAAGACTGTGGTCCTATATCCCCATGGGTAGGTTTTTAGACATTAAAGTTTCTTGGGGTATTAAGAATTTTTCTCATGTCCAATTCCTCCATTATATGACCCCTAATAAGAGATGGGCTTCCTTCCTTGGCCTCGCACCATAATGGCCCAGTGAACTAGCCCCACCCAGCGAGGGGAAGCTTGGCCTGCCTATCCCGGTGGTTAGATGGTAGCTCACAGCAACTGAGGCCCACTCCCGTCCCTCTCTGGGCAGTGTTCAAGACCTCAGCAGCAGCCAGTGCTCACAACTAGGGTGGCTGTGGCCTCCCGCTGCCCACCACTCACCTACCTGCTCATTCTTATGCTGGGTCATGTGGGACTTGAGCTGGAAGTAGGTGCTGAACTTGCTGGGGCAGAACTGGCACAGGTAGGAGCTATCGATGAGGACCACCTGCTTGGCCTCCAGCTTGTCCCCCTCATCCTCACCTGCTGTGGGCAAGGCCTGGGGCTGTGGGGCACCCGACAGGGTCTGGCCCAAACCTGTGGAGAAAACCAGGGAAGGAAGTCACTGAGAAGTGCAGAAGAAGAGTCAGGACAGACAGTCTGCCACGCATACTTGCCATCCCTCCTTTCATGTGATGCCCCATTTTATGCATAAAGTAGACTGAAGCCCAGAGAGGTCAAGGAGATTGCCCAAGGTCACACAGCTAGGAATAAAACCCATGAAGCTTCCGAGGATAGGTATGGGAACGATGGTATTCCCCACTTCCACCTACCTGTGTTTTCCTCGTCCTCCTGCCTGCTGGGGTTGAGGGCCATGACCTGTACAGTTACAGAGTTGCGAGAGACAGTGCCACCACTACGCCCTGGGGGCCACACCTTATGAGTCTGCATGTGTTTCTTGACATTAGACTTCTGGGCAAAGGCACGGCCACATGCAATGCATTGGAAGGGCTTCTCACCGGTGTGGCTGTAGGAAACAAAGCTTGTCAGCACCTTACGTAGGAATCGGGATGTGACCTCAACATAGGAGCTCACAGCCCCCAACAAGGCCCACACAGAGATGCTGTTGGCCATCATTCTTGACACCATGAAGTCAAGCCCTCTTGCTGAGGCAGGCAGTCCAGAGACAGAAAGATCCCGGGCTCTTGGTGACATTACTGAGTTACTGAGTCAACCAGCCTGGAGCTGACCTTCTCTGTGGCCATCTCATACTGTGAAAGAAAACATTTGCTAACTGGTTAAGCCCATCCAAATAGGGATTTATGGTTATTATTGTTTAAATGTTTATTTATTCTTGAGAGGGAGAGAAAGAAAGAGAAGGCGAGCAGGGGCGGGGTCGGGGGGCAGTGAGAGACTGGGACAGAGGATCTGAAGCAGACTCTGTGCTGACAGCAGAGAGCCCGATTCGGGGCTTGAACTCACCAACTGTGAGATCATGACCTGAGCCGAAGTCAGATGCTTAACCAACTGAGCCACCCAGGCGCCCCTAAATAGGGATTTATTATTTGAAGGAGAAATAGCATAGTCACAGCACAGCATTTGTATCATTATTTAGTATTTTCCTTCAAATCAACCCACTTTTTTAAAACTCAAAATAATTTAAAAATTGAGCTTCCTGTTGTTATTGTGTATGGAAAACCACTTGTCATAAATACAAAGTAACTAAAAAAAAAATGCAACAATTTAAAAAACAGTATTAAGACCCAAAGCTGCACTGTCCAGTAAGGTTGACACAAGCCACACAGGATGATTTAAATTTAAAAGAAAAAATTCCATTTCTTAGTCATACTGGCCACATTTCAAGTGCTCAACAGCCATACGTGGTTATTGGCTACCCTACTGGGTACAGTGCCAATTTGGGCATTTCCATCACTGCAGAAAGTTCTATTGAACACACTAGTGTGGACGAGTGGGTCTCAACCGAGTTTGATTTTGCCCTTCAGAGGACATTCAGCAATGTCTGGAGACATTTCAGGTTGTTACAGGTGAGGTGTGAGGGTGTTGCTGGCATCTAATTCATGTTAGAGGTCAGGGATGCAGCCAAACGCTCTGCCAGGCACAGGTTAGCCCCTCACAGAAAAGAATGATGTGATGTAAAACGTCAACAGTGCCAAGGCTGAGACGCCCTAGTCTAGTGAGAAGCTGCTGCCTGCCATGACTGGAATCTGAGCCTGTGCACGTGCACACGCATCCATGTGCTCTCTCCTCTCTCTCTTTGCTATAAAAGACGAGCAAGTATAGGAGAGGCATTCAGGACAGACTAGCACTAGACTGAGGCTTTCTCCTTTGATTCTCTAAGGACTGAAAGAAACCAAAAAGCGAATACTTGAATAATTTCCTGTATCCCTCAGAACTTCTCAACACCATATCTACAAACCACCTAAAATCATCTCAGGTACCAACGCAACTCGTTCTGTGAGAAACACCAAATAAGTTCACCCCTCCACTTCACAGATGGAAAAACCCGGGCCCAGAGGGGCTCCCTGTGTGTTCTTGGGACAGGAGGGATCACGGTTTGTCCCGAGTGAGCAGAACTCATAGTCCTATTCGCAGACCATGGCAGCTCTTGAGGTCGGTCCTTTCTGCAGAGGTGAGGACTGAGGCACCCCTCACACCTGTGAAGGTCCTACAGTTCAAGTACATTTCTCCCCTCACCTCGCCCCACTCGGACTGTCCCCACTAGAGCAGACGGGCCCTACAGCTTTCACAGATCCCTCCTGCTGCTCCCAACAGCAGAGGGAAAACCATCCTGACTTGGCCCAATGGTCTGAGAACCACGACAGGATGGATGGGGCCTTGGTCACCACCCTGGCCAAGGGGCCTGGGCGGGGAGCCTTGCTTCTACTGTGGATGCCCTCCCACCGCCCCCGCCAGAGCCACCTGGCCCACCACACCCGGTGGTACCTGCGGATGTGCTGCTGAAGGTCGAAGTTTTTGGTGAACGACTTGTCACAGTATGAGCACTTGAGTTTCTGAGCCTTTGGCTTCCCTGCAGCTGAAAAACAAGGTGGGGGCAGGGGAAGGTGAGGCTGGGGGTACAACTGAGGGCAACAAGAGCAGCCTCCTGACACTCTACCCCTTGGGTCTGGGGCCAGAAAGCCCAGACTCTGGGAGGTCCAGATCCCCAAATGCACGGGATGGAGTGAGCCTCTCACAGTGCCTGGAGGAGGAAAGCCCAGGGAACATGCTCTGGCTGGAAGAGAGAGAGAACCCCCAAAAGGCTCCCCTCTGCCCTAGGATAAAAGCCAACCTCTCTGCTGGGGCCTACAGGGCTATGCATCCTCTGCTTCCTGCTAACCTCATCGTTCTCTCCATCCAGCTGCGGTGGGCTCCTTCTAACCCTGAAAAACCTCAGGCATGGTCCCACCTCAGGGCTTTTACACCAGCTATTCCCCCTTGCCTGGTGTGCTCATCCCTCAGAGGGCCACAAAGCTGCTTCCTTCTCATCCCTAGATGGATAGGTAGCGGCATTTTCTAGTCTCTCCCCAGTATTCTCAATCATAGAACCCTGTCAATCTCCTGCCTGGAGCAACCCATAAACGGTTATCCTGTTTTCCCTGTCTGTCTCTTCCATTAACTGTAACGGAGGTCACAGAAATCATGGACCACAATGCTGGATCCTCAGTACCTGATGCTGACTCTGGCACACAGATATTTATGAAAGGAAGGTTGGAGGTAGTTGACTGGAAAGCCCCTGAAAAATTCTTGATTTCTGTGTCCTCCCTCTCCACCACAACTTTCTGACACTCCTCCTGTCCCTTGCTAGCATCTCTGACGGGGCGACAGACATTGTTGCTTGCCTGCCTGATATCCACTGCCCCCCTTTGCTCCTCATAAATCCCCTGCATAATGGGAACATCAGTGTTCCTGGCTAAAAGTGACACTTCAGCTTCCTTTACAGCTAGACAGGCTCATGTGACTAAGTTGAGACCAATGAGATGTAAATAAAAGCATCATGCAGAAATTCTGGAAGCTGGGAGGTGCCCCTTTTATCCTTCTTACTGCCTGGAATATGAAATTGATGACTGGAACTCCAGCAGCCATATTAGTCGATGAGGCACCCTGATAACAGAAGCTCTGCTCTAGTGACAGCAGAGCAGAAAGACACAAATGTGGGGGCCTGATGACCATATAGGCACACAATTTCCAGACTGCCTGCCACTGGTCTCGTTTCCCATAGGCAAAAAAATAAATAAATAAAACTCTATCATTTTAAAGTCACTCTAATTTGGATTTTCCATTGCACGCAACCAAACTCAATCCTAACCATCATAAAAGGAAAGACCAGAACTAAGCAGCCTTATGGACAGGATAATGGTGAGGAACGATGCCCATCACAGGCTGCAGGCCCACCTTCTGGGAGTCCACTGGCACCTTTGGCCCTTCGGGTCTTCAGCGTTGGTGGGGAGTCAAAGGTGGCCACCGTGCCCCCAGTGGCGCTGGTCATGGGGGCGGCAGGGTTTGGTCCTTTCGGTTTGAATCCCTGTTTGCCGGGGCTGTAAACCGGAGGGGTGGGGTATACTGGAGCCTCCACACACTGGTTTGGCACCTAGAAGGACAGCACAATTAGGGAGAGAGGCCTGGGAAGGATGGAGAAGAGCTGTACCAGCCAGGGGGACGCTCACTGTAGCCCTGGCTAATCTCAGCCACTTCCCGCCTACATCACCATCCTAATCCCTTAGAACTTCATGGAGCCAGTAGGCTAGAAGCAGCGTCGGAGCCAGGCCATCTGGGTTCAAATGATGCTGATTCTGCCACTTATTTTCTAGGTGACCTTGGGCAAGTCTTTCAACATCTCTGTCTCAGCTTGACATCTGTAAAATGGGGATAATCAGAGTGTTCCTCTCGCTGGGTTGTTGTGAGGTTAGATGAGTTAACATGTAAAGAGCTTAGAACGGTGCCTGACATATGGTAAAGACTCAATAAACATTAGCTGCTCTTATTGCCATTACTGCTGTTACTAGCAGCAGTTTGTTAGCACAGGAGAACCAGGAAGTCAGGAGGGGCTGCGCCCTCATCAGCAACCCCCTCCCGAACTGACCCTGCCTGATGCCACACCAGCCAGCAGCTCTCAACTGAGAACTGACATACCAAATAAATTCTGAGCCACTCAAACCTAGTTAACACTAAGCTTACATCATGACACTGGGGCACTGTGAAGAATTCATTAAATCAGTGATGTACTCCTCATTCATTGGTTTTTCCAGGCTGGCCTATCCAAAATTTCACTCCCTAGCCTTCTCTGCTTTATTTTTCTCTGTAGATTTACCGCTAGCAAATTATGTATTTTACTCACTTATCTATTACCTGCCTAGTTCCGTGAAGGCAGGGACTTTTGGTCTACTTTTATTTAGTCCTCAAAGCCTGGAGTAATCCTTGGCACAAAATAGGCATTCAATAAATATTTTTGAATCCATGAATTCATGTATGCATTATAACATAATGATATATAAGAAACGCATACTTGTTCATTCAGATGACCAAAATATGTTTGTCACATATACTTGGCCTTCATCCACAGTTCCTGGAAATGCTTCAGAGCCATAAAAGTGAAATAGGTGTCTATTTTTTGTCTTATTATTAATGAAAGTGACTTTTTTTTTTTTTTTTAACAAAAGTGACTTTTGGCCCTGACCTAAGGGTGGGGGGCTGGTTGCCAAGAGGACCAACCACATGACTGATGGGTTGGAACATTCAGTCCCAAACCCCAACCTCTGGGGAGTGAGGAAGGGCTGGAGGTTGAATCAGCCAATAGCCAATGACTTAACCGTGGCTATGTAACGAAGCCTCATAAAAACCCCAAAGGACTAGGTTTGGACATCTTCCAGGCTGATGAACATAGGGAAGTGTGGAGGGAGTGGCACAACCAGAGAGGGCACAGAAGATCCACTTCCCTTTCCCCACACCTCACCCTATGTGTCTCTTCACTGAGATGTTGATTCATTATCTTTTATTACATCCTTTAACAAACTGGCAAATGTAAATGTTCCCCTGAGTCCCATGAGCTGCTCTAGCAAATTAACAGAACCTAAGGAGGAGGTCGCTGGAACCTCCAATCTGTAGCCTGTCTGTCAGAAGCACAGGTTGCTTGCAATGGGATAAAGTGAGGGTGAGGGCAGTCTTGCAGGACTGAACCCTTAACCTGTGGAATCTGCTGTGATCTCTGGGCTTATGACATCAGAATTGAGTTGAATTGTTAGACACTGCACTGGTGTCTGAGAATTGCTTGGCATTGGCTGGGGGGGGGGGGGCGGGGGACCCCACCCAGCTTTGGAATTGGGTCCAGGAACCAAAAGAGTTGACATCAGTAGATGTATGTATTGGGCATCTGATATGGTACCAGTAGGTGCTTCTGTTGGATCTTGTCTGTTGGCCCTTGGCACCATTCTTACACCCTTCCATGCCCTCCCCTGATACGTGCATTCCCAGACTCCCTTGCCAGCAAGGTTCTGAGCATAGATTAGGTTCTGCCCATGAGAAGCACCTGCATGAGATTTGGAAGGCAGAGGGGAAGTAGAAACTGCTTTCCCCTGGCAGCCGTGGTGGGAGACAAGGTTTGCAGTCCTGAGTGTTGGAGGGGCTGGCTGAGCTCTACATTCCCTTCCTGGCCACCAGCCTCAAGGATGGCAGGGCAGCAACAGAATCCTAAAGCTTCCCCACCTCTGGGCGCAGCAGTAGCTTCCTGGCCCTCTGGGCCAAGCAACAACCGTGAACCTGAAAATCAGTGCCGCTCGCCCACTCTGCCTTTTGTTCCATCTAGCCCTTCTGAAGTCAGCTTTGTAGCACCTGACTTTTTGTATTAAATCCCTCTGCCAGAAATACCTAGAAGGGTTCCTACTTTCCTGACCAATACAGCACTCAGTAAATAGGTATCACATGGATGAATTCACCTTTCAAGTCATTACTGAGAAATTATGTGACTGCCACTGGGTTTGCTCTCATTACCCTCAACAGCTCTATAAGGGGAGTTCCCATTTCAGAGGAGAGGAGACTGAAGTCAGAGGGCCCTATTTCAGATTTTCAGATACCTACTACGGGTGTACCACAGGCCAGGTACTCCGCTAGGTGCTAAGGCTGCCAAAACAAAGAAGACTCAGGCCCTGTGCTCAAAGAGCACCCTCATCTCCATGGGAAGGCTCCTCCGGGGCTGGCCCCTTCACCTACCGGGCCACTATTTAGTCTCTTGGCAGCTCACTGACTCAAAAAAAAAAAATTTTTTTTTAAGTCAACAAAAGGAAGCTTGCTCTATTCCCTCAGGCTAGGGCGAATCTCCTGCAGGCTCTCATCACATCACATGGCTGGTGGTAGAATTTTCCCATTGCTCTGGTTCTCTTCAGATATACATGCTCCCCGACACGGAATGTCTGTATGGCCAGACTGAGTATGAGTCAGCACTGGTGTCTGGGAAGGTCCTGAACTCTTAGCACCCTGAACTTACAGCTCAGAGCTCTTCAGCAGGGAATCAGTGTGGTACATATGGCACACTGATTGCATAATGGCCTCAGTTCTTTACCCCTCCCAGGACCCATGCCCTTTGCAGTGTGATTTTGCAGCTTTTCCCATCAAGATGTGGCATCTGTTTCCTTACTGTTTAAATCTAAGCTGGCCTTGTGACCTATTTTGACCAACAGACGGGACACTGTACAAGCCTAAGCCTCAAGAGGTACCCTCGAACATTTCTGCTTGTGTTCCTGAACCCCCACCACTGCAGTAAGAACATGCCTGGCTAACCCGCTGGAGGCTAACAGATGCGTTGGAGCAGAGCCGGGTCGGCCAACTTGTCCCACCCCAGCCATCCTAGAGCAGCTGACAGCTGCCATCTCCAGACACCTGGGAGAGCCCAGCCAAGATCAGCAGAGTTGCCAAAGCAAGCCGCATAGATGCGAGAACAATAAACACGGTTTGCCATCTACCACTGAGGTTCTGTGGCTATTTCTTCCTCGGCCATAACTAACCCATACATCTAGCTTGTTCAAAATGTAAGATTGATCACTGGTCAACTGATCATTGACCAATGATCACATCGATCACTTCTTGGAATCCTCTCCCTAAAACACAGGTGTTCTGACTGTTCTGAGGACTTCCTGAGGGCAGCTTGTATTTCTGCCACAACCCTCTGCTTCGTGCCACCTTCTCATGGTTCGCATTTCACGTTTATGGGCATGATGGCTTGATTAAATTAAATGGCTTGATTCTCTCCCATGATATGGTCTCTCCCTGATCTGATTTTGTCTCAGGCACAGCATGTGGCACAGAGCTGGTGCTCAGGAAAAGTTCCGGTTACCCATGATGACCGTGACCAGTTCCTTCCCCTCCCCCCAAGCCCCCGGCCTCTGCTCACCTCCAGGGGTGGGTAGGGCTGCATTCCCAATGCCTGGATCTCCACTGTGCCACTCCCAGCCAGGGGCTCCGTGGCACTGTACACCTCAACCACGCCATTTCCGCCAGGGTTGGGACGCCCGGGGGGGCCCAGGCTCTGGGGTGGTGGGGGTGGGGGCTGGGGTGGTGGGGGTGGGGGCAGTGGTGGAGGGGGTGGGGGAGGTGGCGGAGGCTGGGAGAGGTAGCTGGGTGCGGAATGCATGTTCAGGCTGCTCTGCAATCAGAAGAGAAAATTAAAGTGCCACACCCTCTTGATACCAGTGAGGAAGGACATCTGTCTTAGCCAGCCACGTGGAAAGAGGAGCCCCTCACAAGGCAGCTCAGAGGACAGGGCTGACAGGAGGCACGGAAACACTCATGGAAGAATACAGAGGAAGCGTCAGCCAGGCGCCGTTACCCCTCTTCTCAATGAAAGTCCACAAAAATGGCCCAGCTTGTACAGGGCTGGGCCCATACAGCAGCCCCGGTGTTGCTGTTTTAGGAGGACTTGCTTGTAGGACCGGCTCTTGAACGGCATCTGAGAACCTGCCTCGTAGAAGGCTGCCTATATCGGTGAGGCTGTTTTGCTCACTAGGGCACTGACTACTCTGTACCAGATCACCTAGATTGTTGTACGGGCAGTGTGATCTATGGTGAACACCTCCTTTCCTTCTAGGAGTGTGGACTTTTGGTCACGGTGGCGCCCACACGACCAATCCCCAATAAAAGTCCTGGCCCTTGAATTGCAGGTGTGCTTCTTGGGCGGAAGCATGCATACACATTGTTGCTCTTCACTGCTGAAGGAAAAAGCGTTTTGTGGGGCACCTGGCTGGCTCAGTTGGTAAGAGCATACAAGTCTTGAACTCGGGTTTGTAAGTTCGAACCCCACGTTGGGTGTGGAGATTACTAAGAAAGAAGTGTTTTGCGTAATTTCTCCCTATGTCCACAAGAGGAAGAACAGTAGAAACCTAGGCCTGGATTCCTCCAGATTGCAGCTGATGTCTTTTCTCCTTGCTGATCCTGCTGTGTATCCTTTGTCAGGAATAAACCACTAGTACAACCATCCCAAGTCCTGGGAGTCTTTCTAGAGAGGCACTGAATGTGTAAGTAGCTGTAGACACCTGAAACACAGCCACTGACTTCTAGAAACTTATTTCACAAAAATAATCAAGCAGATGGGCAAAGATATCTGTACTTTGATGATTCTCCAGTAGTTTTTATAACAGCAAAAAATGGCAGTGACCTACATGGCCATTAGCAGAAGCCTGGTTAAATACAGGATGGTCCACACACATGATGGAATCTTGTATAGGTATTAAAATGATGGTGGTCAGGGATGCCTGGCCGCCTCAGTTGATAGAGCATTCAATACTTTTTTTTTTTTAATATATTTTTTAAGGTGTATTTATTTGGGAGAGAGACAGAGTGTGAGTGGGGAGGGGCAGAGAGAGAGGGAGACACGAAATTGAAAGCAGGCTCTAGGCTCTGAGCTGTCAGCACAAAGACAGATGTGGGGCTTGAATTCACGAACCATGAGATCATGACCTGAGCCCAAGTTGGATACCCAACGCACTGAGCCACCCAGGTGCCCCTAGAGCATGCAGTTCTTGATCTGTGGGTCATGAGTTCAAGCCCCATGCTAGGCAAAGAGTTTACTTAAAAAAAAAAAAAAAATACATATGTATATATATGATGGTGATCAGCATTTCATAAAGGGTGCTCCTCTTAATTACAGTTCCCTGGGTTCCACAGTCAAACATGGTTTGGGAAAAACCTGGGATGACAAAAAACAAAAGTGTTTTGTTGCAGGAAAACAACAGGAACAGGGCAAGGGAAGAAGTAGAATGCCTCCACCCTAAGCTGGTTTGACCAGAGATCCTTTTTATATTAGAAAAATCCCAAGGAGCCACTCTTCTGAGGAGCATTTTGGGAAATACTGATATAGAATTGTAGGCATAGGGGCACCTGGGTGGCTCAATCAGTTGAGCGCCCGACTTCAGCTCAGGTCATGGTCTTGCGGTTCGTGAGTTCAGGCCCCACGTCGGGCTCTGTGCTAACAAACAGCTCAGAGCCTGGAGCCTCCTTCGGATTCTGTGTGTGTCTCTCTCTCCCCCTCCCCTGCTCATGCTCTGCCTCTCTCTGTCTCTAAAAAATAAATAAATGTTAAAAAAAAAAAAAAAAAGAACTGTAGGCATAGATAATGACTTTAAGCAAAAGGCAAAATAAAAAAAGCAAGTTTCGGAACAGTGCGTATAACATGGTCCATTTACATGGATATGTATATTATAAATGCATTTATATAAAAAGCTGTTTCTATCTCTATTTGCATTCAAAGATCAGGAAAACCAGGCACCAAAAATCTAGTAGTGTTTTCTTTGGGTGGAGAGTGTGGATGGTTGATTAATTGACTGACTTCCCAACTTTTATTCTTTGAGAGAGAGAGAGAGAGAGAGAGAGAGAGAGACAGAAAGAGAGAGAGAGAAAGGGAGCACGTCCATATGCATGCAGGGGAGGGGCAGAAAGAGAATCTTAAGCAGATGCTACTGCGAGCACAGAGCCCCACTCGGGGCTCGATCTCACTACCCTGAGATTATGCCCTGAGCTGAAATCAAAGAGTTGGACGCTTAACCGACTGAGCCACCCAGGCACCCCATTATTCTTTGTTTGTCATTTTTTTAAAGATTTTATTTTGGGGGCGCCTAGGTGGCTCAGTCAGCTAAGTGACCAACTCTTGATTTCAGCTCAGGTCATGATCTCAATGTTCAGGAGACGGAGCCCCGCATCCTCTGTGCTGACAGCATGGAGCCTGCTTGGGATTCTCTCTCTCCCTCTCTCTCTGCCCTTCCCTGGCTCGCACTCTCTCTCTCTCTCAAAATAAATAAATAAACATTTTTTTTTAATGAAAAAAAAAAAAAGATTTAAGTAATCTCTACACCCAACAGGCTATTCACAACCCTGAGATTAAGAGTCGTATGTTCTACTGACTGAGTCAGCCAGGTGTCTCCCAACTTTTATTCTGAAAACTTTCAAACCTACAGAAAGGTTGCAAAAAGAATAGAGTGATCAGGGACACCTGGCTGGCTCAGTCAGTAGAGCAGGCAAAAAAACAAAAAACAAAAGAGAACTATACATTATAGTCAGTTACCATGTCTCTCTAGTTTCCAGATTATGAGTAATTAAACTTTGTTTTTATTTTCCTATTGTGTATTTTCTATTGTTTCCCAATGGACATGAAATATTTCTGTTAAGAATAAAAATAGGAGGGGTGCCTGGCTGTCTTAGTCAGGAGATCATGTGACTCCTGATCTTGGGGTTGTGAGGTCATGAGTACAAGCCCCACACCGGGCATGGAGCCTACTTATTTAAAAAAAAAAAAAAAAAAGGAGTCAAAGTAGCCAGATAATGGCAATGAAACCCCAAAGTAATGTTCTGGATCCCGAATGAAATGACAGCTTCCCTACCCACAGTGGGGCAGGCCAAGGTGCTACTGACAGTCTCTCTTCAGCATGAGAGAGAGCTAAGGCCAACCCCTCTTCTTTCTACAAGGTTCTGAATCCATAGCAGTTAACATGTAGTCCTAGAATCAAGACCCCCTAAGAAGCTGGCCCCGTCCTTACCTGCACGGGTGGGGGGCCCTGGGGCATGGGCTGGTCCAGAGACGTGAAGGCTGACATGGCAGACATGAGCACATCATCGCTCACCAAGATGTTTCCCTGCACCAGCGTCTGGATCAGCGGGGATGGGGGTACTGTAATGTACGTGGAGATCTGAGTAGTGTGAATGAGAAAGAGACAGAGAATGGACATGTCTGAGGCTCTGGAAGGAAACAGTGCATGATGCAAAAGACTTGGGTTCTGGAATCCCATAGACCTGCATTTCATTTCCACCTCTGCTTCTCCCTGCTGTGTGGCCCTGGGCAAGTCACTCTACTTCTCTGAACTTCCGTTTCCTTATCTATGAAATGAGAATAAGTCATACCTCCCTGTAAGATAAATACTCCATGACCCAGCAATAATACTTCCTGGTATCTCTCCTAGAGAAACACTCACACATTTCACAGGGAGTCTATGAACAAGGGTATTCTATGCAGCCTTATGTCTAATAGTGAATAACTGGAAACAACTTTGGTGTCCATCAAAGGGGAAATGGAGTAAAAAATACAATACAGTCATAAGACAGAATACTACACAGCAGATAAAAAGTACTGCACGAAAAATAAAATTACATAACAACATGCAGATTACGTATTCTTAATTTAAAAATTCTAAAACAAAAGTACTATTGTACTATTAAAAGTACTATATAATTCCTGTGGGCACTTAAATAAGTATGTGAAAGTATCTCAAAAGGTCAAAGGGTGCCTGAATGGTTCAGTCAGTTAAGCATCTGATTCTTGATTTCAGCTCAGGTCATGATCTCACCGTGCGTGAGTCTGAGCCCCACACTGGGCTCTGCACTGACCGTGCAGAAACTGCTTGGGATTCTCTACCCCTCCATCTCTCCCCCACTCCCTCCCATGTGTGCACACACACACTCTCTCTCTCAAAATAAATAAATAAACTTAAGAAAGAAAAAAAGATCAAGAAGGATACCCTTCAATAGTTAGCTGGGGGGCAGAGAAAAGGAATAGTGCCAAAGGGACCTTGATTTGTAACATTCTAACTTTTAAAGTGGAGATGGGAAATATGTATTACTTGCAAACATACAAATTGATAATAAAAATAATATGCTCTCGAGGGTACTGGTGAGGACGAGAGGCAGACCCTACAAGAGAGTGTCAAACATACAGTGACTTCTCAAAGTAGAAGTAAAGGGTTTTTATTTTATTTGTTGCTTTTCTTTACTGACAGGCTCTTGGCATCATCCTAGGTCACCTGTTTCTTTGGGACCTCTGGGGACACGGCAGCTGGCCCCCGGACCCCAGAGTCCCTCAACCACGTAAGGACAGCCTGGGTAGGTTAGATGATGCCCCATGTTATGGCCGGGAAAGGCAATGTAGATCCTGGCTCACAAGTATTTTTACAATGTCACATGCGTTAGTTAGGCTGACAAAAAATGGGAAAAGATATCCACGTCCATCCAAGTCACTTAGCAGGGATTCAAGTCTGCCTATGGGCCAACTGCTTATGTTCTAAAGTTATGTCCTTGCCCAGGAGTAAAGGAATTTCCCGCTCTCCTTTTACTGGAAAAAAAAACAAAAAACAAAAAACGGTGGGGTGGGGAGAGGGAATATTTTCTGCTAACAAACTCATAATCAAGAAGTGGGAAGAATCATTATGCTTTGTGTTAGATGTCTGTGGCAACCTGAGAAGTTTCAGTCTGCAAGTCCTTTGAATCTGGGGGTGAATGCTTTTATTCTGATGGCAGGAATTATGTCTATACAATAGATAGAGATATGTTTTTTGTTTGGAGATAAAGTTTTGTTTTTTTTTTTTTTCCAACGTTTATTTATTTTTAGGACAGAGAGAGACAGAGCATGAACGGGGGAGGGGCAGAGAGAGAGGGAGACACAGAATCGGAAACAGGCTCCAGGCTCTGAGCCATCAGCCCAGGGCCTGACGCGGGGCTCGAACTCCCGGACCGCGAGATCGTGACCTGGCTGAAGTCGGATGCTTAACCGACTGCGCCACCCAGGTGCCCCGATAAAGTTTTTTTTTAATCTTTATTTTTGAGAGAGACAGAGACAGAGCGAGAGCGGGGGAGGGGCAGAGAGAGAGGGAGACACAGAATCTGAAGCAGGCTCCAGGCTCTGAGCTGTCACCACAGAGCCCAACATGGGGCTCAAACCCATGAACCGTGAGATCATGACCTGAGACGAAGTCGGACGCTTCACTGACAGAGCCACCCAGGCGCCCCTGTTTGGAGATGATGTTTTAAAGGAATAAGGAGATAAGAGGAAGACAGAAGGAAATTTGACCTCCTGACCTGGCATCCTGAGACATGTCCAGCCTCTTTTTAAAAAAAAATTTTTTTAATATTTATTTTCAAGAGAGACAGAGTGTGCGTGGGGGAAGGGCGGAGAGAGAGAGGGAGACACAGAATCTGAAGCAGGCTCCAGGCTAGCAGCAAAGAGACCGACGCGGGCTCGGACTCATGAACCGGTGAGGTCATGACCTGAGCCGAAGTCAGACACTTAACCGACTGAGCCACCAGGTGCCCCTGTCCAGACTCTTTTCTAAGAATTCTTTAATCCCTTTAAGAGCCCCTGACCCAGGGTGTTCTGTTCTCCCCTGACCTCCAGACCTATGTTATCTGTCTGCATCTTTACCACCTCCACTTAAAGGTCCAATGGGCATCTCAAATCCAGCATAACCAGCTGAACTCCTGACAGCCCCACCAAATCTTGCTGTTTCCTCCACTTCAGTAAATGGCAATTCCACCTCTGCCATGGATCACCCTGGACTCCTCCTGATCTCATCTCTCACATCCAATGCATCCACAAACTCTAGTGGCTCCACCTTCAAAATACTTCCAAAACCTCCTCCCTTCTCTCCACCGCCACTGCCACCGTCCTGGTCGAGCCACCACCACCTACTGCCTGGATTGGTACAATGGCCCCCTAACGCGTTTCCTGGGTCTCTCTCTTGACTCTCATCAAAATCTATTCTCTGTACAGCAGTCGGAGTAATCTAGTTCAGGTGTAAACCAGACTATGTCCCTCTTGTGTTCAAAACCTTGCAAAGGCTCCCATCTCACTCAGGATAAAAGCCCGTAAGGCCCACATGCTCACCAGGATCCCCCTATTGCCTTGTCTGATCATATCATCTCCCACCCTCCTCCTCACTTATTCAGCTCCGGCCACTCTACCTCCTTGCTGTTCCTGGAATAAACCCAGCATACTCCCACCTCAGGGCCTTTGTACTTGCGGATAGCTCCTCCCGGAATATTCTTCCCCAAAGTAGCAGCATGACTCGTTCCCTCACCTCCTTAGGTCTCTGCTCATATGGCACCTCTTCCCAGAGCTCTTCCCCAAGTACCATATACAAAATGGCAAAACCTCCCATCTCTCTGCGCTTAACATCCTGAAAAAAGTACGTGTCCAAAACAGTGCCCACACAGTGCCTGACACATAGTGGATGCTCAAAAAAAGACTTGAACAGATGAATGAACAAACAAACGAACGAATACCTGGCGATTGGCAGGAGGTGGGGCCTGCTGGACTGCTGTGGGTGCTGCTGAAGGCGTGTAGATGCTATTGGTGGCCAGTGAGACTGTGGCCAAGGGTGGGGCATTCCCCTGGCACTGTTCCCGCTTGTGGGTCATAAATGCTGGCAGCGAGTTGAACTGCTTCTTACACTTCCCGCAGAGAAAGACATCCTCATCATCTAGGGGTCACATCCATACAGTAGCAGAGGGAGAGGAACAATGATAAAAGGGAAGATAAATGAGAGGGCATCACAATAAGAAACAGGACAAAACCTGCGGCTGGACCATAAGCATGGCAAACCTAACAGCAACCCATGACTCAGTGTGCGTGTAACAAATGTCAAGATTGTGCTTCCTGGGAGATTTCAAAACCACATAGGCACCTGCAGGAACATCCAGCCACAACTACCCAGGTATCAAAAAATCAGAAATCAAGAAATAGTAGAGTGGGTGCACTTCAAAGTTGAGATATTCGGAATTTTTATCCTGCCTGAGTTTGTTCACCAGTCCCCAAATGGCCTACATGACTTTCTATGTCTCCGCAGGCCCTGTTCTCTCTGCCAAGCTGCTTCTCTCAGAACAACTCATTCTGCAAGATTCTGCTCAAATGTCAGGAAGCCTTCCTAAAGCTAGTCACCACAGCTCCTCGCATATCACACTTTTCCCAGCACCACCAGACTATGAGTCCCCTGAAAGGGAGGAAATAAGTCTTACTTGCTACCAGAACTGCAATAATCCTGGCATATTTGTTGAATGAGTGGAAGACTAAATGAATGATTAGCTATAGCTGACACCACCCATTGAGGGGGTCTACCACAGGCCATGCACTGTGCCAAGCACTTGACATGTTATGGCAGGAATGTCTATTTGTCATTCAGTATTTACTCTTCCTTCTTAGACAGTAATACAAATTTTAGTGGGAAACATGACCATCTCGTTAAAGACTGTATTTCCCAGCCTTTGCAGCTAAACATGTCATGTGACCAAATTCTGACCAATAGGACAAGGGCAACAGTATACTGCCTATGCAACTTCCTTTCTTTTTTTTTTTTTTTTTTTTCTTTTTTTAAAAGTAGGCTTCATGCCCAGTGGGGGCCTGAACCCAGGACCCTGAGATCAAGACCTGAGCTGAGATCAAGAGTCGGGCACTTAAGTGACTGAGGCACCCAAGCGCCCCTATGCAACTTCCTTTTAAAAGGAAGTTCTTTCTTCCCTTTGTGTTGGCTACAATGTGGAAATGAAAGTGAAAAGCTGGAGCAGCCAACATAGACTGCAGATAGAGGGCAACAGAACCAAAAGAAAAAAGGGTCTGAGTCTCACCATCCCCACCCCAAATGCACATCAGGACTTCATGTAACAGAGAAATAAACTTTCATCTGTACAAACCACAAGAAACTCACGTTTCTTATTTACAACGGCTGAAGGTAAATCCCAAGTGTCCTCACAAGGCTTCTACGAGGCAAGGCTATTATCCTCACTTTACAGATGTGGAAACTGGGGCACAGAGAAGCTAACCTACTTGTGTCCAAGGTCATAGAGCCAGGAACTATGGGAATAAGGATTCAAACCCAGGTGGGCATCTCTCTGTGCCCAGAATGGTTCCCAAGTATTCAAAACTGTTTGTGGAATGAATAAATACACAGATTCACACAGGGCTTTAAAGTTCCTTACTTTCTCTCTCTGTCTCAGGGGCCTGGCTAGTAAACTGGAGATTCATGCTCAGCCTGTTCTTTCCATAGAAGGGAGGCTGAGAAATAACTTCTGGGTCAAAGGTACAACCACTGCCAAGCTCCACTGCCTAGACCTTCCCTATGTCACAATCCCCACGTTCACTAAATGATTGAGAAAGCGTGTCCTCATTGCTAAGCAGAGAAAAGCATGAGCCTGAAAATCCAGGCTGGGAGAGGGGAGAGGATTCAGACACCAGAGGACATCCTGGGGACCACAGTAGGCAATTCATTCCCATATGCTCTCAGGAGCCCCACCTGTTTTTCACAGGGAGTTACTCACCCTTCCCACTGGTGAACCTGAGCAGATACTCACCCAGTGGCTGGATAGTAGGAGGTGCATTGACACTCTGGCCTGTTGGATCAGGGACTGCTCCTTGGCCATCCAACAATGACTGGACCGCCAGGACAGTCTGATTGTCCATTCCTGAAAAACAGCAACAACAAAACGGTGTCTCTGACTTCACCCTTACAAGCCAGACCCAATGCAAGGCCTCTGTGGCAAAGACAGTTGGCTGTGCCCCGATGCACATTCTCTCCTACTTCCACTGCAGTAGAACCCAAGGTTTTTGGCTGAAAATATGGCCCCACAATAAAGATCACACTTCCCAGATGCTCTTGCAGCTACAGAATGTCTAAATTCTGGACAATGGGATATAAGGAAAGGTGTTCTATGGCAGCATCTAGAAAGTTTTCTTAAAACTGCCTGGCACATGATGTCCTTCTCTTCCCCATCCTCCATCCTGCTTCCTAGAACAAGAATATGATAGTGAATAATCTAGCCACCATCCCAGATCATGAGGACAAGGGTGATACCCTAGGGATTGCAGGGCAAAAAGCTGGAAACGATCCTGGGCCTCTGGGAACCTTGTAGGACACAGCCACCTTTGTAGCTCTGGACCGTCTTCCTCTGGACTTCCATATGAGAGAAATAAAGAAATAAACTACTAGCCTGTTTAAGCCACTACTAGATTGGGCTTCTCTCTTCCTCTTGGAGAGTCTGATCCTAAATCACATAGCCCCTCCACAAATCATGTTACCAAGTCCTCCCCACCCTATTCCACCCACCCCACAACAAATTTATTTGTGCACTTGGCCATCCTTGCTTCCCTTGTTTTCCAACATGTGCTTGTCTTTTCAGTTCCTCAGTAACCAGTGTAATCTGAACTGATGGTGGGGACACCCGTGAGAAGCCGAGTGCTTCCATGTTTTCCAATCCATTGTCACTGCCGAGGTTCACGGTAGAACATTATCTAGCCATGTCCCCAGCTGGAGGACAGGTGTTCTCACATCGAAGTGGCCACCAAAGCACATTACCTCCCTCTCCAAAAAACCCAGAGAGTGCCTCCTTCTCTCTGTCCCCACAGCCAGTGCTCTGCTTCCAACCTCTCAGCTTTTACCTGGACCCCTGCCCCAGCTTCTAAAGGCAATGCAAATTAGAACCATTAGTTCCTGCAGCCAAGGTGAATTCATATTTTCTCTTGTCACAATGCTTGCTGTGTCTTTCCTGAGACCAGCTCTTCCCTCCAACCCCTCCTACTCCCTCAGAAACCACTCTCCACCAACTGGTCCCTTGTTTCACAGTATGCCAGCAACCTTTCCTTCCCATCAACAGCTACACACGCTCAGGTCTCTCTAGAATGCCCTCTCTTGAACCTATATTCCTATCTCTCCTTCCTTCAACATCAAGCATCCCTCCATCTCCTCTGCCCACCTCCCGATACTCCTCCACCCACTTCGTGAGGCTCTGACCCCCAGCATTCCACAAAAATCACCAAAGAAACCTGTCAGCATTGGATGTTCCTTCCTTGAAACACTCCCTTCTCCTGCTCTAGGATACCCCCCTCCTGGGTCTTCTCCCACCTTTGCTCACTCCTTCCCAGACTCCTTTGCTCTTTTCTGTCAGTCCCCTAAAGTTTCTATTTTGAAAGGTTCCTTCTGTCCGGATTCTCTCTCCTTTCCCTCTTACACTCTCCCTGGGGAGACTCACTCACCCCCCCCCATCTAGTTGTCCCCCAAATCTGGAGTCTCAAACCTGGGGTTTGCTCCCCTGGATGAGCTTCAGTAAATCCATTTTATGCAAGATTGTGAGTATATTAGCATTTGTATTCAAACCTGCACATGAGCATTCGTACTACTATTTATTCATAATAGTAAAAAACTGGAAACTCAGATGTCCTTCAACGGGTGAATGATTAAACACACTGGTATATCCCACTGTGGAACATGACTCAGCAATAAAAAGGAACACACTAGTGACATACACAATAACTTGGGTGACTCTCCAGGGAATTATAAGTGAAAAAAGCCAATCTCAAAGGTCATATACTATATGATCCCATTTACATAACATTCTTGAAAAGACAAAAACTTTAGAACTGAAGAACAGATCAGTGGTGGACAGACATCAGAGATGAGGGGAGAGGGGAAAGAGGTGGGTGTGGCTATAAATGGGCAACACCTGACAGTGAGGGAACTGTTCTGCATGTTGTGTTATAAAATAGTTTTGCACAATGTTACATTGAGGAAAACTAGTAAAGAGTACATGGAATCTCTCTATTATTATTTCTTACAACCACATGCGAATTTATGAAAAAAAAAAGAATGATTTCAAAATAAAATATTTTATTTAAAAAATACTGCCTGGGAGTGCCTGGGTGGCTCAGCTGGTTAAGCGTCCGACTTCAGCTCAGGTGGTGATCTCACAGTTTGGGAGTTGGAGCCGCACATTAGGCTCTGTGCTTTTCTGATCCTGTCTCCCTCTCTCTGTGCCTCCCCCACTCACGCACGCTCTCTCTCAAAAACAAACAAATATTTTAAAAACATAAATATAAATATAAAAAATACTGCCTGTCAGGGTGCCTGGGTTGCTCAGTCAGTTGAGTGTCCGACTCCTGATTTCAGCTCAGAACATGATCCCAGGGTCATGGGATTGAGCCCCACGTGGGGCTCCTCACTGAGTATGGAGCCTGCTTAAGATTCTCTCTCTCTCTCTCTCTCTCTCTCTCTCTCTCTCTCTCTCTCTCTGTCCCTCTTCCCTGCTTGCTCTTTCTCTGAAATAAAAAATAAAAAGTTTAAAAATAAATAAATAGGGGTCCCTGGGTGGCTCAGTTGGTTAAGCGTCTGACTTTGGCTCAGGTCATAATCTCACAGTTTGTGGGTTCGAGCCCCGCCTCAGGCTCTGTACTGACAGCTCAGAGCCTGTTTCAGATTCTGTGTCTCCCTCTTTCTCTGACCCTCCCCTGTTCATGCTCTCTCTCTGTCTCAAAAATAAATAAATGTTAAACAAACAAAAAAAAAATGTTAAGAGTGAACCTTAAGACAAACCATGGACTTGGGTGATTACGATGGGTCAATGTGGATTCATCCTTGGCAGCAAATGTACCATTCTGGCGAATTACGTGGAGAATGGGGGAGGCTAGTCATGTGTGAGATGAGAGGGTACACAGGAAATCTCTGTACCTGCCTCTCAACTTAGTTGTGAACCTAAGACTGCTAAAAATGAAAAAGGTTTTTTTTTTTTTTTTTAAATACTGCCCATCTAAAATGGAAATCAAGCTAAATGTGACACTCTCACCCCTCAATTTTCCCTCTTCCAATAATCCTCATAAGCAAGAACAGGTACCACCATTCACCCAGCCACAGCCCCCGGAGCACCCCTTCGCTCTTTCCCCAACCTATTTCCCGGCCCTCTTCTCATTTCTAGTCCCTCAGCAAATCTGGCCTATTCTGCTCCCACTGCCTCTCTCAGATCCACTTTCTTCCATCTGAGAGGCTGTCCCCCCCTGGGGCCCAGGCCACCATCGGTTCTCAGCAGGACAACTGCAGCTACTTCACTCACCTCCCAGCTGCCACTCTGGCCCCCTCCAGTGTGTTCTCAGAGCAGCCTGAGTGAACTTTATAAAACATACATCAGATTGTGTTGCTCCCCTGCTGAAAACCCTTTCTTGGTTCCACACTGATTCCAAGATAAAGTTCAGAAATCTCATTTCTAGCTCCTGGTTCACACGAACTTCTGTGAATCCTAGAAGACCTCTCTTCCTCCCAGGGCTTTGCAAATGCAGTTCCTACTGTCTGGGTCACCTCTGGATCCCCACAGTTCTGCTGTCCTTGCCCAAGCCCAGCATGTACCACACTGTTCTAGGAACTGATTTTTCTTCTAATTTCCTCATCACTCAGTACATGAACAAATTCAAACATCTAGGACGTCCATGGAACCTAAAGAGAAAGTAGGCCTCACCCCATTCTGTTGGTCTCCCAGATCCTGACACTGACCCTGGCCCTCCACATCCATCACCCACATCAGCACTAAATGCCAGCTAAGATAATCTTTTATGGCTTAACTTTTCTATAATTCTAGAATTACAATATTTGCTTGTTCTATAATTTCTTTATGCCTCCTCCCTGCCCCCCACTGTGGGGCAGGAAATGTGTTTGGCTCAGTGAGTATTCTTGAAATAGAAACTCTCCAGATGGGGTGAGGGTTACCTACATTTTATGGTGAGAACTCTGATCCCCCAAGAAGTGAAGGGACATCATAGAGATCTCCTAAGGGGCTCAGTCTCAGCTACATACCACTAGTCGGGCCAACTTTCAGTCTGCACCCTAATTATGTGCACACTGATGTTATCACACCTCTCCAAGAACATTCACACCTCTCCAGTCTGTATCCCCCCCTGTATCTACTCTGCACCACGGCCCTGAAGCCAGTAAGGCTCCTTCCCACCCACCCATGTCCAGGAGTGCATATGGAGGCCTTCAGTGTTTTGTCTCCAAAACCCACAGTTCCCTGGGTCTGAGACCCACCTCCATGTTAGGAACCTGCAAAGCACAGGACCATCAGTTGGTGCCCAGGGTTTATAGGTTTCCGTCTGAGGGCACTGTGTTCCAGCCAAGCACACCGTTGACACCCATATACTCATCGTTTCTTGGTCTGAGTTTATAAAATTCAGCACCCCAGCACAGCGCACAAAATAGGCACCTAGTGTTTGTTGTTTTGGGTCTGTGCGCACGAAGTCCTGGCCTTGCGCACAGGTAGCACCTATCCCTTCCAGGTCTGATTTTGAGACTATGTCAGGGAACGAGGCACAGTTGGCGCTCAAGGCAAGTTCTTCGTGGTCAGGACTCCTGGCTCGGCTGCTTCGGCCCCCACGCCCCTCCCGCCCTCGAACCATTGTCCCCCCCGGGAGCGGCACCCTTCGTCGAGCTCTTCCAGGCCTGGCGGGTGCGCGGGCTCCCCGGCTGTTCCCTCCAGGAAATCCCTCCCGCGCCGGCCCGAGGCCCTCGCGGGTGGACGCTGTTCCTGTCCGAGGCCTCCCCCACGACCAAGGCCCCGGCCATGCCTCCCCGGCAGCTCTGCCCCGTGCTCGCCCCCAGGGCGTTCCCTCCCCGCTCTTCCTGTCCCGTTGTCCCCCCAGCGCCGAGCCTCGGCTCCCGCGGCTGTTCTGCTCCGATGCCCCCGCCCCCCGCCACTGTGCCCTAGCTCTGCCGCTGTTCCGGTTCCGTTGCCCACCCCCCCACCGCCGGGCCTCGGCTCCCGCGGCTGTTCCCGTCCGTGCCCCTCCCGCCCCGCGGCTGTTCCGGTCCCGGCGCCCTCCGCCCCGCGGCCGCCGCGCGCCCTGGGCCGGGCGCTGCGAGGACGCGGCGGGAGGGGGTGCAACGCGGAACAGCCGCCTCCCCCGGCTCCGCCGCTGCTCACCCTCCAGGGCCTCGAAAATCGTCTGCGCCATCTTGGAGCCGCCGCCGTCTCCAGAGTCGCTGCGGGGCTACGTGAGCATTGTGGGAGCCGCGGCGGAATCAGGGCCGCCAGGGGGCGCTCGGGAGTCGCCGCCGAGCCCCCTGTCCTTGAAACTCAGCCATGGCCCCTTCCCCTGGGCCGCCTTGGTAACCCAGTCACTGGGGCACGTGGACCCCCATCCCTGTCTTACTTGAACCCGCAACTCTGCACACGGACCGCATCCCAGACGCACACAGGGGACCTCCCAGTTGAGTATTAGATCCGTAATATTATCTGGACCTCCATCTCTGCCACAGTGGACTTGCCACCCCCACCCCTGCAAGTGAGACCCCCAATTTTGCAACATGGAACTTATATCCACCGCACAGAGTATCCCCCACCTAACCCGGACCACCCAGCTCTGTCACTAGGACCTCCACGTAACACAAGACCCCTGCCTCAGCTATGCAACACTGATTCCCACCCCTTCTCATTTGCCTCCAACCACAGTGAGCCCCATCTCTGCCTATTGGGAGCCACCTGTCTCATGAAGTGTTTCCCATCTCAGCTTGGTCTTCATCTCCCATCATCGCAGATATTCACCCATGACTGTTGCTTAAACCCCCATTTCCACCTTTTGGGAATGAGCAGACCTCCATCCTGCCTCCTAGAGATTCCATTCTGTCAGTAAACCCCCAATACCTACCTCAGGAACCTCCAGCCCAGCCTTATAGAAAGCCTATCCAGCTGTTCTAGCGATTCCCCCTATCCCTCCCTCCCCCCATCTCATGCCCTTCTCTCTTCCTTGTTCATGCTCCATCAGCCACTGAGGGCTTACTGTGCACCTAGTCCTATAATACCTCCAGGATGCAGTGTTCCTTTCCCATGGAGTTAGGGATGGAGGGAGCAGACAAACATTAAATCTTAAAAATTACTTAATAACAAGGTGTGATAGTGTTTCCAAAGGAGTATACTTGGGTCACAAGGAAGAGTTGGGGAGTGTGTGGCGGGGAGAGGAAACCAGAGAGGTGCCATCAATCATTCTCTCTCCTATGAATGTAGCCAAATCCTCGCATTGGACTACCATGGATCTGACTCTAAATGTTCTCATTGTTTTTGTGTTTTGTTTTGTTTTTTTTTAACCTATTTTAGACTCATCTAAAGCAATAACCATAAAAATCACAACCTTCATTTTCTGATATTCACTAAGTAAATATATTAACTCCTAAAAGTAAAAAAAATATTTGTTCAAGAGTACTTTACCCTTGTGGAACATTACCAGCCACTGCTCCTGATAAGTTGCCTCACAGATCCTTTGTCTACACGCCCCCTCAAGGCTCATTTCTGCTGGTGAACTCCCCATCTTACCCAGAATACCACCTGTCCCCCCCAGCACTACACCCCTTCCCCTTCCTATTCTCCCCTGCACAGCAAGCCCTGAGCAAATGTCCACCACAGAGAACCTACCCTTTTCCCAGATTGTATGCCTCACCCTCTTTCCTGGGAACCTTGGAGACCTAGGGCCCTCCTCAAGCCCTAAACCCTCCTTCCCATTGACTCTCTAGCAGGAGTGAGGCCAGGCTTCCTCCTCCATGTCTTTCCTTTAACATCACCATTGATCCAATGGCCTTAGAGTCTCATTATCTATCCCCTTCAAGAGCTTCTCAACATAACTGTTCTTTTAAACAATTATTTAAGTAATATATTAATACGTGCACATTCATTTAATTAGAATTGACCCTTGAACATCATGGGGGGGGGCACCAACCCTGAACACAGTTGAAAATTCTGTGTATAACTTTTGACTCCCCCCAAATCTAACTACTAATAGCCTACTATTGACCAATAACATAAACTGTTGGTTAGCAAATATTCTGTATGTTACATGTAATATATACTGTACTCTTACAATAAAGTAAACTAGAAAAAAAGAAAATGTTATTAAGAAAATCTTAAGGAAGAGGGGTGCCTGGCTGGTCCAGTACATAGAACATGTGACTCTTGATCTCGGGCTTGTGAGTTTGAGCCTCACGTCAGGTTTAGAGATTAGTTAAAAAATAAAACTAAGGGCTCCTGGGTGGCTCGGTCGGTTAAGTGTCTGACCCTCAATTTCAGTTCAGGTCATGATCTCATAGTTCATGAAATAAAGCCCCATGTTGGGCTCTGAGCTGACAGTGTGGAGCATGAGTGGGATTCTCCCTCCCTCTCTCTCTCTCTCTCTCTCTCTCTCTCTCTCTCTGCCTCTCCCCTGCTCACTCTCTCTCCCTCAAAATAAATAAATAAAAACTTTAAAAAAGTAAATCTTTAAAGGGGTGCCTTAGTCACTACAGCATGCGACTCTTGATCTTGGGGTTGAGTTCCAGCCCTGAGTTGGGTGTAGAGATTACTTTAAAAAATAAAATCTTAGGGGCGCCTGGGTGGCGCAGTCGGTTAAGCGTCCGACTTCAGCCAGGTCACGATCTTGCGGTCCGTGAGTTCGAGCCCCGTGTCAGGCTCTGGGCTGATGGCTCGGAGACTGGAGCCTGTTTCTGATTCTGTGTCTCCCTCTCTCTCTGCCCCTCCCCAGTTCATGCTCTGTCTCTCTCTGTTCCAAAAATAAATAAACGTTGAAAAAAAAAATTTTTTTAATAAAATAAAATAAAAAATAAAATCTTAAAAAAAATAATAAAAAATAAAATCTTACAAAAAGAGAGAGAAAATCATAAATAAGAGAAAAAATATTTACAGCACTGTACTGTGAAAAATCCACATAAAAGTGGACCTGCACAGTTCAAACCTGTGTTGTTCAAGGTTAACTATAACTTAAAATACTTACTATGTACGTATTGTGTTAGACATTGTTCTAGATGCTGGGGACACAGCCATGAATAAAAAGACAAAAATCCTTGCTTTCATGGAGTCATCGTCCAGCAGGCAAGATGGGCTGTAACAAGAAAAAAAAAGAGAGAGAGAAATGTTCTGTGACTCTCTCTCTCTCTCTCTCTCTCTATATATATATATATATTTATTTATTTATTTATTTTTATTTTTTTTCAATTTTTTTCCTGGAGGAAAGGAAACTACTGTCTGGGTGGTCAGGGAGGGACTCTCTGAGGAGGTGGACTTGAGAAATGAGATGGAGTCATATGGAGAAAAGGAAACACGCAGAGCTTATCAGCTCAATCATCTTGGGCAAAGGCGGACTCTGAGGCCAAAATGAAAGGAGGCCAAGGACTGTAAAGGGGCAACCGAGGATAAGTGAGGTATGGATACAAGAACATGACAGTAAAAGATTCCACCAACACAAGTCTTGGCAACTTTCCATACATTTTCATATATCTGGGTGCATATGCATATCGTTGATTTTTATCTGCTCTTCAGGCCTTTGCAAATGCTGTTCTCTCTTACCAAAATGCTATTCTTCCACCCTCATTGGGACACCACAAGCTTGCCTTTGTGCCCCCTCTAAAAAGCTTTCCCTGATCTGCCTAGATAGGATCCATCCCTCCCTTGCTGTTCCAGTTTCTCACAGTACCTGGTACTACTGCTGTCATGTGATGCTTTTCTTGGAAACCCCCAGTTTCTCCACCCCATCAAAAGGAGCTCTCTGAGCTGGGGAGGCACTTGATCCATCCTGGTTGGTTGGAACTCAAAGCTTGATGCAGAGTAACCTGTGAAATGCTCCTTACTTGACTACCTGACTGATATAACACCTGAATGAGCTTTCAGGGATGTTGAACCCATCTCCATGAGGCTCCCCATTCAGGCTGCCCCCTGCTCTCAACTTTCTGCTCCTCGCCTTCATCTCTTCCTCCACCCAAATCTACCAGTCCTAGGTCCCATTTCCCTGGGACCAGCTGGTTGGCACTGAACTGAATCAAATCACAGCTTAGAGAGTCCTGGTATAAGTAACATAGTAATTCTAGGTATGGAGCCAAGCAGGGAGGAGGGAAAGTTTGGGAAACTTCCAGTGTTGCTCTCCACAATGAGTGCTCCAACCATCCCAGAAAAGTAAACTTTCTCCGTGGGGAGGAGAGACATCATGAGCAGCTTAAACCAGATTCCTAGCTGCAAGGGAAAGGAAATTAGGACACACATAGCAGTACTGGGCCCTGACATCTTGTTCATTGTTATTGGTAGGAGATAGCAAGACATGGTAGTTGCTATGGGCTGAATTGGGTCTCCCAAGAATTCATATGCTGACATTCTAACCCCCTAGTACCTCAGAATGTGACTATATTTAGAGATAGGGCCCTTAAAGAAGTAACTAAGATTAAATGAGGTTATGTATCATATAGGTAGGTCCTAATCCAACATGTCCTTATAAAAAGAGGAAATTTGGACACAGGTACATACAGAGGGAAGACTATGTGAAGACACAACAAGACAGCCACCTATAAACGTTATCTAACATTGCCACTATTTTCAGAGGATTAACTGAATAAACCAGTCCACCATTACTGGAAAGAAAGAAAGAAAGAGAGAGAGAGAGAAAGAAAGAAAGAAAGAAAGAAAGAAAGAAAGAAAGAAAGAAAGA
>NW_024412427.1:11923157-11950072 GCF_014898765.1 Herpailurus yagouaroundi
AGAAAGAAAGAAAGAAAGAAAGAAAGAAAGAAAGAAAGAAAGAAAGAAAGAAAGAAAAGGGGAGGAAGAAAGAAAAAGAAAGAGAGAAAAGAAACAAAATCCAGTTTCAGTGATAAAATAGGCCAAGTATAATTCCTCCTTTACTAACCTCTGACACCATTTTCTGACATTGACTTAGGCAATAATATCCCAGATAAATACCACGTGGCCCAAGTACCACATACGTCACCTTCACAAGCCATAGCCACCACTCAATGTGTAGCTGTTATCCAATGACAACTCCATATAGTAACATACATAAATTTTACCCACCAGTGCTCTGGGAGATGTCAACCCCAAACTGTATTGCTTCAACAAGCATATGTTGGACACCCACCATGTGCTAAGTGCTGGGGTTACAGCAGAAAACAAGACCGCCAAAGTTTCTGCTGTCATGGAATTTACAACCTGGTAGGGACAATGGACGATGGACTTGTAGCAAACAAATAATTTCAAAGAGTGAAGAGTTAATATGAAGAAAATAAAAGGGAGGGCAGTGCTACTTTTAGATGGGGCATCTAGGAAGCCCTCTCTGAAGAGGCGACATTTGATCTGAAACCTGACGTTTGTGAAGGAGCCCGCCATGGGCAGAACTGGGGGTGATGCATACCAGTCAGGGAAATAGCAAGTTCAAAGACGCTGAGACAGCAGCATTCTTGGCATGCTCAAGGAATGGCATTCTTACCAGTTTTGCTGGAGATGAGTGAGGGGGCAAGTGACAGGATATGAGGTTAGAGAAGGAAGCAGGGGCCAGATTATACAGTCTTCTCCTGTGAGTTGTGGGAAGGAGTTTGGATTTGAAGAATAAACGGAAGCCTTTGAGATGCCATATGATTTATGCTCTGACAAATTGCTATGATCACTGTTATCCAATCAGAACTGTCATGTGTAAAGGTGAGGTCTGGCTCCTCCCAGGGTCACTATCCCAATACTAGGGAGGGCAGCTCCTCTTTCAAGAAGCCTCCTTGAAAACTCACGGGTGACCCACCTACTTCCAACCACGGTCTACAGTCTATCTGGTGGGACAAATACGGGCTCAGGATTCTGGCCCCCTTAGGACCGGTCGGGCGGAGCCCATTTGTGATTGGTTACAAGCTCTCCCACTCTTCCAATCAGACGCTACTCGGGAGGAGTGCCAACATCCCGTTCCCCATGCGAGATGAGTGGGCCATTTGATTGGCTCTTCCCCTAAGAGTGACAGCAGACAAAGCCTATGGGTGCAAAGGCACGGCTGCTCCGCCCCGCGCTTCCAAGGTGCGCCGCCGGATCCTGCCAGTGCTGGTCCTGCTGCTTGCGCTGTCTCTTCGTCCCTATGGCCGTCCCGCCGCAGCTACGGGCTCTGCTCCTTGCGGTCAACGCACTGTTGCGCAAGCGCCGCTACCACGCTGCGTTGGCCATGCTTAAGGGCTTCCGGAACGGGGCAGTGTGAGTGGGGCGGTCGGGCCGGGCCCGGGCTGAAGGGTGGGTCCGGCTGGGGTCGGAGGAGTGGATTCTGGGCCCACCGCAACGCCGTGTGCCCTTGAGCAGCCTCCCTAGGCCTCGGTCTACCGAGGTGTCCAGCACGGTGGGCGCTGGATTTGGGGTTCCGTGAGCCTTCTGAGCTGGGGCTCCCATTAAGCTGTTTTGGGGCTCTACATGCTTTGCAACCTGGCCCACTTGCCTTGACCACCTCCCACGCCAGCCCTTGTATCCCCTCGTTTGACCCACCCCTCCCCACACCACCCCCCATACCCCGCTATGTGTCCTTGGGTCTGCCTGGCTTCAGCGGTCCCATCTGCACAGTGAGAAGTGGCCACTGGCCTCTAGCAGGCCAGCGGTGCCTTCTGCCTATGCTCCCACCATTAAGGAGCCCATGGGCTCATATCCCACTTCTCACTTCTTATCTGTATGACTCTAGCGCCAAGTCCCCATCCTGCCCAGGGAACTCCTAAGGCATAAGCCTGAGGAGTAAGAACAACTGTGAAAGAAGCTGCAGATATTTGCTCGACATTGAATTGATTCCACCCTGGCCATCAGATCTGCTGGAAAGGAGGTCTTGGGTTCATTTCACCTGGCTGGTAACTGGAGGGGAGCTCCCCCTCCTTTAAAACTCATGCATAACTGTTGTCATTTATTGAGAGTGTACTGTGCCAGAACTGGGGACACAACAGAAAAAACCAAAGATTTGTTCTCCTGGAGTTGGCATGCTAGTGGCATCATGGCATGGTGGTGAGACTGCCTTTGTTCAAATCTTGGTGCCACCGACCTGTGTGATCTGGAGCAAGTCATTTAGCCTCTCTAAGCCTCAATTTCTATAAAATGGGGACGATAATAATACTTAACATCATACTGTCAGAGGATTGAATCAGTGTATGTGAAATGCTCAGCACAGTGCCTGGTATATATATCTGTTGGCTGGTGTGTGTGTGTGTGTGTGTGTGTGTGTGTGTGTGTGTGTATACAAGGACGTCTGCCTAGATCACACCGTCACCTTTTCAGGTCTCTGCTTAAGTGTCACCTTCTCAATAAGGTCGTCTCTGAACTCCTCACTTCCTCGCATACTTACGTTTTCTCCATACTACTTGTCACCATCTGACACTAAGTTCACCTATGTATCCTGTTTTTATATTCTGTCTTTCTCACTAGAAAGTGGGCTTCATAGGGACAGAAATATTTATCTACTTTGTTCCTTGGTGTATTCCTAGTACATGGTACATAGGATACTCTCAAACATTTTCTGAATGCATGTACGAGTGTACAGGGTAGGAATTGCAATTGTCCCCATTTTCCAAATGAGAAGACTAGCTCAGAAAGGTAAACTCATTACTTACGGTCACATCACTTGGCCAGTGTCACAGCCAGGATTCAAACACAGAGGTGCCTGATCCCAATGCCAGGCTCTTGGCTTCTCTGGAAACCCAGAGTCAGGTGGAATTGGTACCTGTTGGGCCTGAAGGTTTTATCAGCCATGCTGAGGGGTGACTAAGATGGGATAATATAAGTGGCCCTTTGCCAAGTTATTCTCAGGACAAAGCAGCAATGGGCATTGCCCAATGCTAGCTTTGTGTATCTACTTTCAACCCAGTTGTTCCTGTTGTCTCAGCCTTCCCAGCCAGGGCAGGCACTTGCTAAGATCAGGCCCTTCTCAGGCCTAGTTCCTTTATTTCAAAGCTGGGTGCCTTCATCTCTTCTGGCCTCAGTTTCCTTCTCTGTAAAATGGAAACAGCCTCACTCAAACGGAGTGATCTAAGGCAGTGATCCCATTACTGTTTAGTGCTAAGGCACCATGCCCATCTGTAAGGACCAAGAGTTCAAGGTCCTAATGAGATTCATCATTAAAGTACCATGGCAGTGCCCGGAATGCTTTACACAGGAGATGATGGTGACGTTTTGAAGGCCGAGTTAGAATTTTCCAGGAGGAGAAGGGCATCCCAACCAGAGGGAATGGTTTGAACAAAGGCCTGGAGGGGGAAAAGAATATGCGGTTTGTGCAGAGACGCTATCCATTCAGGGAGGCAGTCTTGGACGACTAAGACATATAAGCTTTGTAAAATTGAACTCGCTGTGATTTCTACTCCTCAATATGTCAGTGTGCATCTCTAAAAATTAGAGCATTTTCCTATATGGCTAATTATCATGATTATACTTAATAAATTAATAATAATCTATAGTGTTGACTACTGTCCAGTTAATAGTCAAATTGTCCTGGCTGTCCCCTAAATGTCCTCCCTAAATGTTAGTTTGCTGAGACCAGGCTCTTCCTGGACATCATGTTGAACCTGTCATTATGTCCTGTAATTCCTTTCAAACCCCAGGCACCCCCCTTTTTCAGGACATAGAGTAATCCTGTGAATGATAGTAACTGGCTCCCACCTGAGTTTGAGGGCTTTGGGAATGAGGCCTGGCAGATATACGTAGGTGGGGGCACTATTCCACTTATGTCTGGGGTATAAGCAAGGGCCCTTTTCACCCTGGTGAGCTGGAGGAGGCTGAGGGCCTCTTTGTTCAAGGGAAAGAGACATGGCTTTGGATGAGGTGTGGCAGAGAGCTTGCTGTGGCCAAGATGGGGGCCCTGCCCACTGCTAGGCAGGAGACAAGCAATTCAGCATGGCCATCGCAACGATAACACTGGCTTCAACTTGTTAACATTTACAAATTTAATTTATATATATGTATATATATTTTAATTTTTAATGTTTATTAATTTTTTGAGAGAGAGAGAGAGAGAGAGAGAGTGAACAGGGGAGGAGCAGAGAGATAGGAGGACAGAATCAGAAGCAGGCTTCAGGCTCTGAGCTGTCAGCACAGAGCCTGACACGGGGCTTGAACTCAAAAGCTGCAAGATCATGACCTGAGCTGAAGTCGGATGCTTAACTGACTGAGCCACCCAGGTACCCCTATATTTTAAAAATTAGGTAACGTTAGGGGTGCCTGTCTGGTTCAGTTGGTAGAGCATAAGACTCTTGATCTTGGGGTTGTAAGTTTGAGCCCCGCACTGGGTGTAGAGATCACTTAATAGTAAAATCTTTTTTAAAAATTAGGTAACTTTCGGGGCGCCTGGGTGGCTCAATCGGTTAAGAGTCCAACTCTTAGTTTCGGCTCAGGTCATGATCTCACGGTGTGTGAATTCGAACCCCACATCAGGCTCCATGCTGACAGCGCAGAGCCTGCTTGGGATTCTCTCTCTCTCCCTCTCTCTCTGCCCCTCCCCCACTCACTCTGTCTCTCTCTCAAAAAAACAAATAAATAAAACTTAAAAAAAAATTTTTTTTAATTACATAACTTTCAGAAAAGGCATAAAAAATTCGATGATATGCCTGGCTGGCTCAGTCAGTGGAGCATGAGACTCTTGGTCTCAGGGTTGTGAATTCAAGGCCCACATTGGGCGTGGAGCCTACTTAAAAAAAAAAGGTAGATGCTATGAAGGCCTGCTCACCCCATTCTTCTATCACTCAGTCTCCCTCCCTGGAGGTGACACCTATATCCAGTCTCATGTCTCCCTCCAGAAGTATTCTCTGCATGTACAAACAAATACATATATTTCCCCCACACACATTTAAGACAAGTTTTCTTTTTTATTTTATTATTTAAAAAATATATTTATTTATTTTTGAGAGCGCAGGCAGGGGAGGGGAAGGGAGAGGGGAACAGGAGATCTGAAGTGGAGTCTATGCTGACAGCAGCTAGCCCAGTGTGGGGCTTGAACTCAGGAATCACGAGATCGTGACCTGATCTGAAGTTAGATGCTCAACCAACTGAGCCACCCAGGTGCCCCAAGACAAGTTTTATTTTGAAATAATTTTAGATTTATGGAAGAATTACCTCGTTTGATGCAACTTTATATTTTACACATCTTGCTCTAATATATCCTGCAGTGCACATAAAGCTGCCTCCGTCTTTTACATCTGTGTAGTATTCCACTCAGTGGTGGGACCATTGTTTATTTATCCAGAAGCTCCCTGTGGATGGACATGGGTTCGCTTCCAGTCTTTTGCTGTTTCTAACAAGCCTGTGGTGAACAGTCACAGATACTCATATGACAATATGTAGTCATGGTCATTGTGCCAAGGATTTTTAGACCTTGTAGCTTAGTAAGATCAGGGCCTGGCAGCTGGAGAACTTGGTGGGATAAGAGGGAGTCCAGTCAAGAACAAGAAGGAAGAGACTAGAACTTTCACATGTGCTACGTCCTTAACTGCCAGAAGCAAGTCTGAAATGGAGAATACTTTTTACTGATGGGAGAAGAGAGGCTCAGAGAGGTTAAGTAACTTATCCAAGTTCACACAGTAAAACGTGGCAGGGCTTTGGCACCAAATACTACAGTATTTCTTTTCTACTACCCACTTGAATATAGTTAAAACAGAGGGGGCACCTCGCTGGCTCAGTGAGTGAAACATGCAACTCCAATCTTGGGGTTGTGAGTTTGAGCCCCATGTTGGGTGTGATTGTTTAAAAATAAAATCTTTAAAAAATAAATGAAAAACAATGAGGATGAAAGTATTCATGTTCACACAATCCCCAGTGCTCAAATGAGGAAGTACAAGGAGGGTCAGGGGAAGAGGTTTGAGTCTTAAAAAGAGGCCTTTATGTAACTTATAAAATTTATTTCGGCATGCCTGGCTGGCTCAGTACATAGCACGTGTGTCTCTTGATCTCAGGGTCATGGGCTCAAGAAGCCCCACATTGGGCATGGAGCCTACTTTAAAAAAAAATGTTTATTCCAATTGCTTTAATTTTAAAAGCAATGCTTAATCATTATAGATCATTTTGGAAGTATAGAAAAGTTAAAAGATAAAAGTAAATTCGCATACTTCTCCAGCTCTGGGGACATTGCTAATATTGTGGCATATTTCTTTCCAGTGTTTTTTATTTTTTAAATCCAGTTTTACAAAGCTCAGGTCCTCCTGTCTATAATAGTTGGAAAGAGGTGTATTTTGAACAGGTAGAAGGAATTATATTACTCAGCAACTATCTTAGGGAACTTATTAACTTTAAGATAAACCAAGCTGAAGATAGAACCTTCTAGAAATTACCTTCCCTCACAGATAATTAAAGGTTGTTCCAGAATCAGTCAGCCATTATGTACTAAGCACATGCTATATGTTAAGTACCATGCAAGGTGCTGGGGACTCTGTGGAGGACAAATCAAACACAGTCCCTCATGAAGCCCACAGTCTAGTGGAAGAAAGAGATAATTATAATAGAATAAGTAGTTATGAGAAATTGAATCATTAACCCAGGAGTGTAGAGTACCACAGAGAAGCTTGGGGCTCTGCGGCAATGCAAATATTACCCTAACCTAGGCTGTTGTGTAAGAAGCCTCCACAGAGGCCCCAGCTGAGACTGGAGAGCTGAGGAAGCAGTGGCTACGTGAGAAGTAAAGGACAGTCTGGGCAGAGGGAACAGCCTGCCCAGAGGCAGGGGAGAAACTGGCAGTCCAAAGACCTACAGGAAGGCCAGGGGGGGTTGGATGGAGCAGGAGAAATAGGGGGCAAGAGGTAGGAGAAGTAAGCAGGGACCACATCTTGCAGCACTTTCAAGGCTGTGGGAAGAGCCCAGATTTTATTCTGTGAGTAGGGGAAAGGTATTGGCGGCTTTTAAATTGGGATGTGATATGATTTATGCTTTAAAAAAAAATGACTCTGGCTGCAATGGTAAGTCAGTGTGGAACTGAGGGAGCAACTCCACACAGCCAGGTGGGTGAGGCTGGTGGAGGCCTTTGACACACATGGTCCCCTTTCATTGGAATTATAACCAGCCCTCTACGCTGACATCCCCTTTTACTGTTAGGCAAACTGAGGCTCAGAGAAGTTAAATAACAAGCCCGAGGCCACACTACCAAGAAGGTGTTAGGACTGGGATTTCAACCCAGATCTAACCTGAAAGCCAGCATTATCTCCCCTTCCAGGACGATGTTAGGATTAGGCTTGGAGAGGGGGCGAGGAGTCAGATTGCCCAGGGAGACTCTGTGAGGCAGTGACGCCATAGTAACTGTTTCCTTTCATTTCTGCAGCTACGGAGTCAAAGTCCGGGCCCCTCACGCGCTGGTCATGACCTTTCTCTTCCGGAGTGGCAGGTACCCACCCCCTCCTCAAACTGGGAGAGAGTATGTTCAGCCCTCAGTACCAGGGCGGTTGCACTAGCTTCCTAGCTAGGTCTAGCCTATCCCCCATCACCACCATCTCAAGTACGAGTCTGATCTATTATTGCTGCTCAAAAACTCCCCCGGCTCCCACGATCCTCCAGAGAAACCCAACTTCCTTCCTTAAAAGCCCCTCTGCAACTAACCACGAGGAGCACTGGATGATGTATGGGATTGTTGAATCACTACATTGTACACCTGAAATGAAGATAACAGTGTATATTAAGTATACTGGTAACTTAAAAAAACTTTAAGATAACTTTAAAAAAAAGGCCCCCCGGCTGCCTGGTCTCAGCTGCATCCCCACACTGTTCCCCTACATCCAGCCTGCAGTGCCCTTGGCACATAGGACTCGCTGCCATGCCACATGTGGTTCCACCTCCACACGTTTACTTATACAACACCCCCTGCCGGGCATGCTCTTTCCTCTTCTGCCCTACCTTTATTTCCTTCCTGGCAACCAATACCAATTTTATGAGGGTTACTTCCTTGGGAAAACTGTCTATGACCTCCCTCCCTTACTCAAACTTCTTGGTCTTCCTCCAACCCCCGTGACTTTCCCCTCATTGCACTTCTCAGAAACTACTCTGTGGCCTCGTTTTTAATGCTGAGATTTATTTGGCCACGGGTCCTCCTTGGGTGAACCATTGCTTTTTTTCTTTTTAAAGTTTATTTATTTATTTTGAGAGAGAGAGGGAGCGTGCATGAGCAGGGGAGAGGCAGAGAGAGAGGGAGGGAGAGAGAGAATCCTAAACAGGCTCCATGCTCTCAGCGCAGAGCCCAATGTGAGGCTCAAACTCATAAACCGTGATATCTTGACCTGAGCCGAAACTAGGAGTCAGACACTTAGCTAACTAAGCGTCTGTGGCCTGGTTTTTTTTTTTTTAACTTTTTTTTTTTTTAACGTTTATTTATTTTTGAGACAGAGAGAGACAGAGCATGAACAGAGGAGGGTCAGAGAGAGGGAGACACAGAATCTGAAACAGGCTCCAGGCTCTGAGCTGTCAGCACAGAGCCCGACGCGGGGCTCGAACTCACAGACCGTGAGATCATGACCTGAGCCGAAGTCTGCCACTTAACCGACTGAGCCACCCAGGCGCCCCTGTGGCCTGGTTTTTAATGTATGTAGCTTCACCTAGAGCTTAGAAGAAGTACACATGGACAGCCTATTGGCCAAATCCAGCTCGCAAGATTTTCCCTTTTTTGTATTTTTTTAGGGTTGCTCTTTTCTTTCTTTTTTTAAGTAAGCTCTATACCCATCATGGGGCTCGAATTCACACCTCTTGTATTTTTGCTTTATTTATTGATTCGCTGATTTTAGTTTTGGTTTTTGCCCTCTGTTTTCTTAAAATTGAACTCATTCTTTCAAACAGTAAATATTTATTGAACATCTATTATGTGCCAGACACCATTTTAGGTGCTAGGGATAGAGGAGCGAACAAAGCAGTCAGTGATCAAGAGGAACAATGCTGGTGGCCCAGACATTGGTGGTGGCAGTGTAGGGTGAGAGGAAAGTGGTCAGACTCTCGAAACATTTTGAAGGCAAGATTAGCACCAACACTTGATAGCTGGGAAATCCAGCTTTCTTGCATTAATGCCTGGCTGGCACAGTCACTATAGCATGTGACTCTTGATCTCGAGGTCATGAGTTTCAGCCCCATGTTGGGCATAGAGTTTACTCAAAAAAAAAAAAAAAAAAGATTAAGAACTGGCAACACGGGGCTTGTGTTCCTGTGAGGCGAGAGCCAACTGACTCCTGGCTGTCCCCACTCACCTGGCCGATTTCCACAGGTTCCAGTTGACCCACTTCAAGGTCCTTATCTAGCCTCTAGGTTGGTTGTGTCATCCTTGAATTGACTCCCAGAGTACACTCTGCCCTTGTCCTTGTGTTCTCCTCACTGCCCCCTAGTGACTTAATTTTAAAAGATAAATAGAATCCTTTCCCTACTTAAATGTGTACTTTTCTCAGGATAAAGACAGAAGAGCATGGCCCTTCCTCTCCCCACATCATTTCCCCTCATATTCTTTGCTCAGGCCTTGATGGCTTCTCTCTGTCCCTTTACTCCTTACTCTCTGTCCCTCCTCCAAACCTTTGCATGTGCTGATCCCTCTGCCTGGATGCAAATCCTCTCCCCTCTCGACTTCATTGACACCTCATCAATCCTTCAGATCCCAGGATCATCTCTGGTCAAGTCGAAATTTGACCCTTGCTTCGTGATTATTTATGTTCTCCCTTTAGATCATATATCTTATGAAGGCAGCAAGCACTTTCCCTCAGAATCGTATCCCCAGCTCCAGTACATAGTAGGCTCTCCCTTACTCTCTCATTCATGTCTTCACAGCTCACTCCAAAAAAACACGTATTGAGTACCTACTATGTGCCAGGCTCTGTTCAGATGTAGACACCACTCTTCAGTAGCTTGCACTGGAGTGGGGTGGGAGTGGGGAGAAATAATAAACAAGCATATAAGTGTCAGCTGGTGTAAGAGCTGTGAAGGAAAAGAGGACAGGATATGATGGGCATTCTTTTGAGTCGGGTGGTCAGGCAAGGGCCCTCTGAGGAAGTGGCATGGAGTCAAGGCCTGAATCCAAAGGGACAGCAGCCCCCACGACATGGAAGCTAGAGGCCTGGGGCTGAAAGAGCAGTGGCCGTGAGCTCCTCGCCTGGTTCACATTTGCACGCCCAGTGAGTGAACGTGGAACAGTGGGCCTGTGCTCATGGGGGCTCCCTGTGTTTGTGCAGCCTCCAGGAGAAGCTGCGGGCCATCCTGCAGGCCACGTACACCCACTCCTGGAACCTGGCCTGCTTTGTGTTCGCCTATAAGGGGCTCTGTGCCCTGCAGTCCCACGTGCAGGGCGAGACCTACCAGGTGCACTCGTTCCTGGCTGCCTTCATCGGGGCCTTGCTGGTGTTTAGAGATAACAATAACATCAACAGTCAGGTAAAGACCCTGCCCCAGGATAGGGGTTGGGCTGCGGGTGGGGTGGGGGGTGGGAGGGACGTGGTCCAGGTAGAGGTCAAAGAGGTAGAGGTCCGAGGGTCTGTGATTCACCAGTCCCTGTGTGACCTTGGGAAGGTCACTTTCTCCTCAATTTCCTTATCTGTAAACCAAGCAAGCGGCTTGCTGAAATTCCGTCTTTCCCAAAACTCAGTGTGTGTGCTGTTTTCTGGAACAAAGATCTTTTTTTTTTTTAATCTAGAACGCTTCACAAATTTGTGTGTCATCCTTGCACAGGGGTCATGCTAATCTCTATATTGTTCAATTTTAGTAGATGTGCTGCCGAAGCGAGCACTGGAGCAAAGATTGAAAAACAAAAAACCAAAAAACACTGTGCAGTGAAATGAGGAAAAAAAAAAAAACACACACACACCACCACTCTGGGGGCACCTGGCTGGCTCAGTCAGTAGAGCATATGACTCTTGATCATGGGTCATGAGTTCAAGCCCCACATTGGGTGTAGAGCTTACTTAAAAAAAAAAAAAAAAAAAGGCTACCACACACCTGGGGGGCTCAGTTGGTTAGTCATCTGACTTCAGCTCAGGTCATGATCTCACCATTTGTGAGTTGGAGCCCCGTGTCGGGCTCTGTGCTGACAGTGTAGAGCCTGGAGCCTGCTTCAGATTCTGTGTCTCCCTCTCTCTCTGTCCCTCCCCTGCTTGTACACTGTCTCTGTCTCTCTCAAAAATAAACAGTAAAAGAAAAAAATTTAAATTGGCCTGGAGTAAGATATTCATAAAACATAACTTATTTAAAAAAAAAAAATTTTTTTTTTTTTTTTACATTTATTGTTGAGAGAGACAGAGAGACAGAGCATAAGTGGGAGAGAGGCAGAGAGAGAGGCAGACACAGGATCTGAAGCCGGCTCCAGGCTCTGAGCTGTCAGCACAGAGCCTGCCACGGGGCTCAAACTCACAAACCGTGAGATCATGTCCTGAGCTGAAGTCGGGCACTTAACTGACTGATCCACCCAGGCACCCCATAAAACATAACTTATTAACCGGCTGATCCACCCAGGCTCCCCATAAAACATAACTTATTACACTCGAAGAATGATCTATTCTTTAACTTGTCCTTTTTCTAGGTTAAAATCCTTTTTTTCTTCTTCTTTTTTTTGTGAAATGAAATGCTAGTTATTGTTTTAAGTCCTTTTTGGTCATCGTGAAAAGTTGGCAGACCCTCTTTTTGCCTCCCTCAAATTTATTAAATACTTTCAAATTATAAAACGTTTTATTTTCACATTTTAAAAAATGCAGACTAAGCACCCCTGTGTGCCTGGCATACTCCTAGGTGCTTGGGGTATGGTCACAATAAAACTAGAAAATAAATTGAAAAGGGGCACCTGGGTGGCTCAGTCAGTTAAGCGTCTGACGCTTGATTTCGTTTCAGGTCATAATCTCACTGTTGGTGAGACATGAGATCGAGCCCACATCTGACAGGGCAGAGCCTGCTTGGGATTCTGTCTCCCTCCCTCTTTTCTTCCCCTCCCCATTTGTGCGTGTGCGTATGCTCTCTCTCTTTCAAAATAAATAAACTTAAAAAAAAAAAAAGGATTTAAAAGAAAGTTTCCACCCCCTGCTAATTGTCCAGCCACTGTCCATGAACACTTCAACTGTGTCTTGTGTGCTCTTCAGAAATTGTCTGTGCTTGTGTCTGAACATATCAGGAGTTTTCCTCCAATGAGATCACACCACACTTTTTCTTCACAGAATGATGTATTTTGGAAACCTTTCTTGTCAATCCCTCATTCTTTTTAACATCAGCAAAGTTCTCCATTGGGTGGATAGACCAGGCTTGATTTTCCCAGTCTCCTCTGGATGGACAAGGGGGTCTCTAGCCTTTTGCCAGTACACACACATTGCAGTCTGCGTCTTTGGGCGTTTGTCTGTCAATCCATCTGAAATTTCCTCAACATGGGATTGTGGAGTCTGTGGATATGAGCATTTTGTATTTTGAGAAAATTTCCCCAGTTTTTGTTGTTGTTAGAAATGTCACTGGTCTGGGACGCCTGGGTGGCTCAGTTGGTTAAGTGTCCAGCTCTTGATTTTTTTTTTTTTAATTTTTTTTTTTCAATGTTTATTTATTTTTGGGACAGGGAGAGACAGAGCATGAACGGGGGAGGGGCAGAGAGAGAGGGAGACACAGAATCGGAAACAGGCTCCAGGCTCCGAGCCATCAGCCCAGAGCCCGACGCGGGGCCCAAACTCATGGACCGCGAGATCGCGACCTGGCTGAAGTCGGACGCCCAACCGACTGCGCCACCCAGGCGCCCCCCCAGCTCTTGATTTTAGCTCAGGTCATGATCTCAGATTTTGTGAGCTTGAGCCCTGCGTAGATCTCTGTACTGACAACATGGAGCCTGCTTGGGATTCTCTCTCTCCCTCTGTCTCTGTTTCTCGCCTGCTGTGTGGGTGCATACTCTCTCTCAAAAGAAATAAACTTAAAAAAAATAAATAAAAGAAATGGCACTGGTTTATGAACTTCTAAGGCCTAGGAATCCTAGTCACACCATCTTCTTATCCCTCCTTTCCCCTGACCCCTCTGACCTCCATTTCTGAAATTTTGTCATTTCAAAAATGTTCTAGAAGTAGAGTCATTGCTGTATGTAACCTTTGAGGATTGACTTTTTTTTTTAAGTTTATTTATTTTTTTGAGAGAGCTCACGCACATGGAGACATGCGATTAGGGGAGGGCAGAGAGGGAGGGAGAATCCTAAGCAGGCTCTTATGCTGATGGTGGGGCTCAAACCCACGAACTGTGAGATCATGACCTGAGCCAAAATCAAGAGTTGGTCGCGTAACCGACTGAGACATCCAGGTGCCCCTGCATGTTTAATTTTTTAAGAAGTTGCCAAACTGTTTTCTAGAGGACCGTACTATTTTACATTCCCATCAGGAATATACAAATGATCCATTTTCTCCACATCCGAGCCAGCATTGGTTGATCACATTTAAAAAAATTTTTTTTTTTCAACGTTTATTTATTTTTGGGACAGAGAGAGACAGAGCATGAATGGGGGAGGGGCAGAGAGAGAGGGAGACACAGAATCAGAAACAGGCTCCAGGCTCTGAGCCATCAGCGCAGAGCCTGACGCGGGGCTCGAACTCACAGACCGCGAGATCGTGACCTGGCTGAAGTCGGACGCTTAACCGACTGCGCCACCCAGGCGCCCCGGTTGATCACATTTTTAATTTTAGCCATTCTGATAGGTGTCAGGGCTTCTCATTGCGGTTTTAATTTGCATTTTCCTAATGGCTAATGACGTTGAACATCTTTCCATGTCCTTATTTTCCATCTGTATAACCAGTTCAGTGAAGCATCTGTTCGCATCTTTTGCTTATTTTCTAATTGGATTGTTTCTTTTCTTTACCGTTGAGTTTTAAGAGGTTTTTTTTTTTTTTAAATATATTCCAGATACCAGTTTGTCAGATATGTGTTTGTGAATATTTTCTCTCACCTGTGGCTTTTCTTTTCAGGCTCTTCATAGGGGCTTTCACAATCAATTTTAAATTTCGATAAGATCCAACCTATTAATTGTGTGTGCGTGTGTGTGTGTGTGTGCATTGTATTTTTTGGTGTCAAGTTACCTTTTAGTTTTGAAACATGTAAATGTATTCATTTTCTAAATTTTTTTAAATGATTATTTTTGAGAGAGAGAGAGCACGAGCAGGGGAGGGGCAGAGAGAGAGGGAGACACAGAATCTGAAGCAGGCTCCAGGCTCTGAGCGGTCAGCACAGAGCCTGACGTGGGACTCGAACTCGGACCACAAGATCATGACCTGAGCCAAGGTCGGGCGCTCAACCAACTGAGCCACCCAGGTGCCCTATTTTCTAAAATTTTTAATTAACAAGAATGATAAATTAAGAAATGAATAGCAATGTTAAAATACCCGCTACATACTATTTCAAATCACCTTGCATACCAGCACACTGTTCCAGGGGCTGTTGGATGGCTTAGTCAGAAGAGCATGAGACTCTTGAACTCGGTTGGGGTCATAGGTTCAAGCCCTACATTGGGTGTAAAGATTACTAAAATTTAAAACTTTATTCTTTATTTATTTACTTTTCTAAATGTTTATTTATTTTGAGAGAGAGAGCATAAGCACAAGTGGGGGAGAGACAGTAAGAGAGAGGGAGAGAGAGAGAGAGAGAGAATCCCAAGCAGGCTCAGTGTTGTCAGCACAGAGCTTGACATGGGGCTCAATCCCATGAACCCGTGAGATCATGACCTAAGCCGAAACCAAGAGTCCGATGCCCAACAGACTGAACCACCCAGGCACCTCTAAATAAAGAAACTTAAAAAAAAAAAGAAAAACACTAGTCCACTGCACAGTAGGTGCCCCAGTGCATGTGTCAGGGGGAAAAGGTTCCCAGTGGCTGGGCCCTCCTGTAATCCTCTGTCATTCCCTTCCTGCAGATCAACATGTACCTGCTGTCACGACTCCTGTTTGCCCTGTGCCGCCTGGGCGTGGAGAAGGGCTACATTCCCGAACCCAGGTGGGACCCTTTCCCTTTGCTCACTGGGATAGTGTGGGGGCTGGTGCTGTGGCTCTTTGAGTACCACCAGCGCACTCTACAACCCTCACTGCAGTCCTCCATGACCTACCTGTATCAGGACAGCGATGTATGGCACGATATCTCAGACTTCCTCCTCTACAACAAAAGCCTTCCCTCAAAGTAACGTGCTCCCAAGGTGCTTATGGGGGCATCTGCACCCGAGATTGGCTCCATCGGTGAATCCTCCCAGTGGATCCTTCTTCTCAAGATCATGGTTCTCAGACTCCAGATTCTATTGTCCCAAGGTTCCATTTGCTGAAACAAAAGCACTGATTTCCAAGTCCCGTTAGGTACTCCCAAATGGTGGACCAAGTGGCGATTCGGGCTGTGGAGCCTTGGACACGATTCCAGCTCTGCTGCTGACTTCTGTGAGACCAGGGAAAGACACCCCCTCTGGGCATCAGAGGAGGGCCCCGAAGTCTCTTACTGGTGTGTACGGTCTTCAATCATTCTTAAGTAACGGAGTGCTCCTTGCTGGTGGGCAGTGGGTTGCAAATACGTTTTTAGAAAATATTATATTCCTTGCTCAGGTGTTCTAATGGAGAAGCTCTAGAATTCCACTGTCCAGTGGAAGCACAATGGGATCCATATATGTAATTAAAGCTTTTCTTAGTAGCCACATTAAAAAAAGTAGAAAGAAACAGGTGAGATTAATCTTAATTATATATTTAACCCAATATTTCTAAAATTTTATCATTTTAACATGTAATTAATATAAAAAGTAACAAGCTATTTTACATTCTTTTTTCTAGTACTATGTCATCAGAGTCACGTATGTGTTGTATGCTTATAGCATGCCTCAATTTGGGCCAGTCATTTTTCAAGTGCTCAGTCAGCCACATGTGGCTAGTGGCTACACAGATGTAGAACACTTCTGTCCTTACAGAAAATTCTAGTGGACAGTATGGATACAGAGCTGGGGATATGGGTTTGAGTCCCCACTCCACCACTATGTAACCTTGGGGAAGGTGCTTAACCTCTCTGAGCCTCAGTTTCCTGTAAAATGAGGATAATCATAAAACACAGCAGGTGTCCTCATTGGACTTGTATAACTACAACAGCTGCTATTACTACTAATTACTTCCATTTAGTGAGCTCCTACTTCCTCCCGGTGCTTTGCACATATTATTATTTTTTTTTTTTAATTATTTTTTTTTTTCAACGTTTGTTTATTTCTGGGACAGAGAGAGACAGAGCATGAACGGGGGAGGGGCAGAGAGAGAGGGAGACACAGAATCGGAAACAGGCTCCAGGCTCTGAGCCATCAGCCCAGAGCCTGACGCGGGGCTCGAACTCATGGACCGCGAGATCGTGACCTGGCTGAAGTCGGACGCCTAACCGACTGCGCCACCCAGGCGCCCCTGCACATATTATTTTTAATCCATGCAGTGACCTTGCAAGTATGTATTCTGATCCTCATTTCACAGATGTAGACACAGGATCAGAAAGGGGAAGAGTAACTTGCTGAAGGTAATACAACTAGTATGATGGCCAAATCAGGGTTTGAACCCAGACCTGTCTGAGTTCAAAGCCCATGGGTTTTTTTCAGTGCCTTATGTTAAATTTAGAAACCTAAGCTATGCAAACGTTAGCTGGTTATAGGATCGGTTCCAGGCCGGGGGTGCAAACTCAGGTGCCCACAGGGACCTGGCAAGGGGCATAAATGAAAATGTGCACTAGGGAGTGGTGGGGACACGGTCAACTGGAGACTCATGGGCCAGTCTGATTTTAAAAATCAGTGTGCTGGGTAAATCAAACAGGTCTCCAGGAAGATTTGGTCGATGGCCCACCAATTTGAGACCCTTGGTCTAGTAAGAATACTTCAGTCTCTTTTTATATTTTAGAAGTTACTAGTAGAAATGTGCACATGAGTCACTGGTGATCTTATTAAAATGTAGATTCTGACTCAGTGAGTTTGCGGTAGGGCCAGACGTTCTGCACTTCTCACAGGCTTCCAGGTGCCGCTGGTGGTGCTGCTGGTCTAAGCCATACCTTGAGTAACGAGGCAGTAGGGAATGATATGCAGCCAGCTATTATCCCTTGTTACAAGTGAGGAAACTGAGTCACAGAGCTGTTAGGTAATCATGGTGGCATCACATCTGATGCCAATAGCAGTGTTCTCAGCCATGGTGTTGTACTACACGTTTGGAGAAGGTGATCTGGAAGGTCTCTGAATTCACTCTGTGGAGGCTGAATGAGATCCCAAGGTTACGCGGGGGAGGGGGGTGGTCATCAGCAAGCAGATGCTGGGGGTGCTGCACCCATATCTCCTCCAACTTACCACTTCACCGCACACCAGCCAACTTTTCCACCTGCCACCCCTGTGTCTCTGCCTGAAGGCCCTCTCTTGTTACTGGCGTCTGCTCCGTCGCCCCACAGCAGGTCTGGAGGATTACCACATCCCAGGAGCAGCCCTCAACCAATGCCCCCCCCCCCCCCCATTATCACCGGGTGGGGTAACTCCGAGGCACATGCTCCACACTGGCTCCCAGAGTTCCCCAGCGGGACTGAACTTGGCTGCCCACAGTGGTCACTGGCTTGATAACACTCCCTTCTCTGTCTCCCTTCCTCATGCCCCTACGAGTACTTCCTGGGACCATTTCCCAAATAAACCACTTGCACTGAAATCCTTGTCTTGGGGTCTGCTATTGAGGAAACCCAAACTAAAATTGGCCTCCAGTGCAGCACGTTGAGAGTCCGTATAACATGCTGATTGGGGACAGCAAAAGCGCCTGGGCTCAGCCCTGTTTCCTTAGGCAAATGGCTTAACCATTCTGTACCTCTGTTTCTTCATCTGTAAAATATGCATTCTGATAGCACTCACCTCACAGGATGGCCTGGGGGATTAAACAACATGACGAATATAAAGTAAGCACTCAATAAATGTTTGCTGTTATTTCTAATATAGCATCCCAACGTAGGAGGAAGTGTGGTCCTAAGAACTGAGTCCCCCCCGCTTTTGGCCTGTCCCCCCCCCCCCCCACCAAGTTAAAGGTAGAGCCTTGGCTGTGTGCCTGCCTAGCATCCCCCCACTGCTGTGGGGGCCTGGCCGGCTACACCAGCGACTGTCTCTGCTCTCTAAGAATAGGTTTCCCTCACAGATGGCATCTCTCTGGATCCTGCCAGAGCATCTGGTGCCTCCAACTGCTCACTCCAGGGAGGAAGGCTGTGTGGTCCTTGCTGAGGAGCAGAGCTCTGGCTTCCAGCAGACCTGGGAGGAGTCCCCACTTGGCTCCCTCCTAGCCGAGCTTCCATTTCCTAAGATCCGTAAAATGAGCATTGCCAAAGGGCCCTTGGCACACAGTAGGCACTCTATAAATGCTACTTCCTGAAATAGTACAATGGTTTAATGTGTTTATTAAGGACCTGCCACATTCCTATGAAGTCTTCTGACACGTAAGACTATACAAAATAATTTTTCAGCAAAACTCACACAGTACAAAAGGTAGATCACAAGGAAAAATCAAGTTCCTTCGTACCCCCAAGCTCCACCCTCAAACCCTCTCTCTTGCCAGGGGCATTCACTGTTAGCACTTACTAGTACAGCCTTTCTGAGATATTCTGTACACAGCCACCTATCTTTGTCTTGTGAGAAACGTTTAAAAAAGATTTTATTTTTTTTTTCAACGTTTATTTATTTTTGGGACAGAGAGACAGAGCATGAACAGGGGAGGGGCAGAGGGAGAGGGAGACACAGAATCGGAAACAGGCTCCAGGCTCTAAGCCATCAGCCCAGAGCCCGACGCGGGGCTCGAACTCACGGACCGCGAGATCGTGACCTGGCTGAAGTCGGACGCTTAACCGACTGCGCCACCCAGGCGCCCCAAAAAAGATTTTATTTTTAAGTAATCTCCACACCCAACATGGGGCTCGAACTCACAACCCGAAGATCGAGAGTCACATGCTCCGTCGACTGAGCCATCCAGGCACTCCTGTCTTATGAGAAACTTTATATCACGCTGTCATCTCAACAAGTCTTTGGCATTTCTTCCTTGTCCTCTGCGTGTTCTGTTTCCCTTTGATCAATAATCTAATATGAAAGTGAGCCCTTTCTCTGAGCTGCTTCCCACCCCAACTCTACCCCATCACCCCCTCAGGCAGGCTGTTACTGTGATCAGTGTAAAGGTGAACCTCCCTAGATATCCAGATATTACCATCGGTGACACCCCACGTTCAGGCCGATGGAGCTCCCAGTGAAAGGGAAAGGACAAAACTGAGGTTAATTTGGGGCCTTCTCCTGCTCCACTTTCAAATTAGAGATGGGTCCGTGAGGCCCATGTGAGAGCAATGATTCATAGGCCAAGATGCCAAGAAACTGCCTCTTGTGACGCTCCCTGCTCCCTGCTCCCTTCTACGTCGCAGGCCCCAGAAAGAATTGTAGAGATGGTGTTTCTTTCTCCATCGTTTGCTCGGGTTTACAAGAATCAAGCTTTGAACCTGACGCTCTCCTAAACCAGAACATCGTGCTGCACGCATTCCACCCCCCAGAGCGAACCCCATGTTGCCACAATCTGTGACTTCAGCTGGGCTGCTTTCTTTAACGAATTAGAGGGTATTTATAAAAAGAAACGTTATTTCTTTTCCCCTCCCCTTGTCATGTTCCAGATGGATAGGGAAAGAGTGTGTCTTCCTTCAGCCCTGAAGAGCATTTGGGTAAGAGTGGTTTCGTTTTAATCGGAGAGTCTCCTGCAGGACTCGCTCATGAGCTACAGGCCGCAGGGGTCCAGGTGGACGACAGAGGGAAAGCTGGGCTCCCTTCTGGCATTGTTTTTAGAGACACTTCCTCATGGAGTGTTCCCTGCTTTCTGCACCAGGTCTCCGTGCCCAGAGCTTTGCAGGTGTCACGATTTCACAAACAAGACAGGAAAACAGGCAAAATGGAAATGTAGGTCATGGGGTCTCCATCCAAAACCTTGTTCCCATTGCTTTTCCAGGCTTCCTCTGTCAGACTGTCCTCACGGGCTGGATGTCAGCTGAGGGAAGGATCAGGGCCAGACCACATCAGCTCTTATGACTTTCCTTTTTAGGGGGTCTTTTTAATGTGTGTCATGAACCCCTTTGGCATCTGGTGAAGACTATGGACTCTTCTCAGAATGCTGTATTTAAACCCATTAAATAAAATACATAGGAGGGACGCCTGGGTGGCTCAATCGGTTGAGTGTGTGACTTTGGCTCGGGTCATCATATCATGGTTCCTGGGTTCGAGCCCCGTGTCAGGCTCTGCACTGGCAGCACAGAGCCTGCTTGGGATTCTTGCTCTCTCCTCTCTCTCTGCCCCTCCCCTGCTCACGCTTTCTGTCTATAAATAAATAAATAAATAAATAAATAAATAAATAAATAAATAAAGCTTTAAAAATAAATAAAATACATAGGATTATTGGGGTGCCTTGCTTGCTTAGTCAATGAAACATGTGACTCTTGATCTTGGGGTTGTGAGTTTGAACCCCACATTGGGTGTACAGATTACTTAAAAATAAAATCTTGGGGCACCTGGGTGGCTTAGTCAGTTGAGTGTCCGACTTTGGCTCAGGTCATGATCTCACAGTTTGTGAGTTCGAGCTCCGCATCCGACTAAGTGCTGTCAGCATGGAACCTGCCTCAGATCCTCTCTTCCCCTCTCTCTCTGCCCCTGCCCTGCTCGCTCTCTCTCTCTCAAAACTAAACATTAAAAAAATTATTTTTAGGGGCACCTGGGTGGCTCAGTCGGTTAAACGTCTGACTTCAGCTCAGGTCATGATCTCGCAGTCTGTGGGTTTGAGTTCCACATCGGGCTCTGTGCTGACAGTTCAGAGCCTGGAGCCTGCTTCAGATTTTGTGTCTTCCTCTCTCTCTACCCCTCTATTACTCATGCTCTCTCTCTGTCTCTCTCTCTCTCTCAAAAATAAACATTAAATTTTTTTAATCTTTTTAAATAAAATCTTAAAAAATAATAAAAATAAAATGCATAGGATTACAAAAGACAAGAATTATATTGACTATAGAGTTAATTATCAAAATATTTTTTAAATTTGTGATTTAGTATTATATGTTCTTTTTTTAGCACACTAAATAAATAGTAGCAGATCTAAAAGTGTCATGATTTCACAGGTGCATTAGGCATAAACAGTACCTCCAGATCCGGCAGCAGCTGTGACAGGGCACTGATGTAGTTGTGGTTTCTGTTGCTGGTAAAGTCCTGGTGCTGCTAATTTGCCTCTGGTCTGTTGCCTGCATGGAGTTGAAGGAGATGTTATATTGTAGTCAGAGGCTGGTGAATTAATAAATGTAACATTTTTTTTTCCTGTCCAAGTTGCTGGAACTTGGGTTCATGGGTCACAGATTCAGAACTTATGTTTGAGAGTGACCTCAGCCTGACCACATGGCAGCTGTCCTTAACCTAGCCCTGAACACGGGAATAATACAAATACTGGGTGATGTTGTCTGAGTCTCTGCCAGTACCAAGTACCTGGTGACATTGGACGCTAGGACTCGGCAATGGAAGAAGCCAGCTCCTGCTCACCGGGGGCTTAGAGTCAAGGGAGGGAAGGCTGGCACATGAATACACAAATAAGATAATTTTGGAGAGCAGTGGGTGCTCTGAAGTCAATAGCACAGGGCAGTGTAATAGAATGACGTGGAAAGGGAGAACAAGAGGGTCTGTTTTCCAGGGAAGGCCTCTCTGAGATCCACGGTGAGTAGAGAGCAGAGATACAGAGGAAGGGTGTTCCCAGCACAGGATCTGCAAAGTGTGCAGAGGAGGGAACCAGCTGAAAGCATTCCAGGGCCTGGCAGGAGGCCCGTGTGGCTGGGACAGAGTGCAGGGTGGGGGTGCGCTGGAGTGCTGGAGTGAGTGTTGGAGATGGAGGCTGAGAAGCTGGCTGGGCCCATCAGGCAGGCTTTGTGGGCAGAATAAGTGGTTTGGGTTTTCTTCTAAGTGTTACGGGCAGCCTCTGGCAAATTTTAGCAAGGGAGTGATATGATGCGATTTACATTTTGGAAAGATTCTTCTAGCTACAAGTGGAGAAGAGTGTAGGGGGGCAGGTTGGCAGTAAGGATCCAGTAAGGAAGTTACGTCATGGTCTGGGTGAGAGACCATGGCAGCCTGGACCAGGGTGGGGCTATGAGGTGGAGAGGAGTGGACAGATGTGGGATGTAATTTAGAGAGACTTTGTGGCCCAGGGCTGGGGGCGGGGGGAGCAAGAGGGGTATAGTGAATGACCCCCATGTTCCTCCTCCTTAGGCCTTGCCCCCCCACCTGAGAAAGGAAAGCCCTGACCTTGCCCCCCCCCACCCTTGCCTCCTCAGCCCCCTACAGCCCTGGGGCCCCTGGCATGCGGGCTTCCCAGCTGGCCCCAATTGTTGTTACTCCCCAGGGAGTCATGGGAACACACTCCCCCTGCCCCTTTCAGCCCCCTCTTCCCAGACAGGGCCAGGTCCTAACAATGCCCCCTCAGCCAGCCAGTGGCCTGGACACAATGCCCCTGATTCGGTTCATTGCCAGCTCTAGGAGGCCTGCTGGGTTTCCTGGCCTGTTTGGCATATATATAACTCTGGCTTCCAGCAGGGATTTTTTTTTTTTTTTTTTTTTTTAACAACAACAAAAATCCCTGGCTCCTCCTTTCTGAATATCTTAATATATTAGAAAAAGCTTTTCTCTTCCTATCCTGAGCCCTCCGTACTCCCCTCCCTAACCGCACTTGCCATGTGCCTGTCAACGCCCCCCCCCACCCCAGCCCCGACCAAATGCAGGTCAGCAGGTGTCAGCAAGAAAACGAGAGAAAGAAAGAAAAGCCGCTTGCTCCACCATGGCCAACCTCGAATGTGCTGGTGATGCTGAAGATCATGAGAAGAATCTGAGGGCTTGTGACATGGCAGGCATGGTGCCCAACGCGTTTTGTACACTAGATCTCACTACTTCTAAGACACCATCAAAGATGAGCTACAACATTATTTTGAGCCCCTGAGAAAGAAAGGAGCTACCAACGAAAAATTTAGGACAGGCCATTGATTGTATGATGCACCTCAGTTTCAGAGGTATTGAAATATGGGGGGGGGGGGGGGAGTCTTAGAATCCATGGAATTATGAGATCGCCTCATCTACACACCTTATTGCCCTCTGAACATATTTTTCTCCTTGTCTTTGTGCCTATCTGTGCCAACCAGAGTTTGGAGGGTAGTGCAGGGATTGCCTGATGAAAACTCTCCTAGTCTGCAGCCTCCCTAGAACGATTTTCCTTGCCTCCTTGAGAGGAGACGTAGGCAAGCTGCCTCAGTGATTCATCTTTCATTCCTAATAACAGCTGACATTTACTGGGCCCTCTCTCTGTGCCAGGTACTGTCCTAAGCACTTTAATGCCCCAACAGCCCTATCAGGTAAACACTATTTTTGTCATCCTCATTTTACACATGAAAAAAACAGAGCCCCTCCCCTCTAAGGGTCCGTTACTGACACTGCAGCTCTGGTCCGGGCAAGCACAGCTACTGTGTCTGTTTCCCCCCTCTCCTTGGAAAAGCATCATCCCTTCTCAGAGGTTGGAGATGATGTAGAGAATGGAAGTGACACTGGGTGAGCTTTGAAGGGAAGAGAGGTCCCCAGAGCCTGAGTTCAGTGGGTAGTAGGGTTTGGGGGAAGGGAGGATGGCTTATCAACCTGGGACCTGTCCACTTGCACTGTTGTACCTTGAACCCTCTGACCCACACCCTACTGAACTATGGACCGATGGATGGCCCAAGAACTTGGCCAAGGCCATCCAGCTGGGCAACTGTTGGCTGGGCAAGCCCCGTGTCTCCTGTTTCACCATGAATGCCCACTTTTTCTGCTCTTCCACACCCATGTCTTCTCTGCAAAACAGAGGGGCTGTGCAGGTGTTAGTTAGTTCCTCGATAGTAAGAATATCACTAATGCTAGTTAACATTTATTGGGCGCTTACTCTCTGCCAGGCACAGGCATCAGGGATTGCAAACTCAGATGGCAGGGCAAGTAAGGTCACTAGGTGAGGCAAGCCATACAGGGACTATGGTGGCCTAGAGGGTCAAGGCTCTGGTGAAATGGGGCTACAGCAATTGCTCAGCACTGTGATGGCATGGCTAGTGTTGCCAGATATTACGGTTTTAAAGGAAAGCCAGATATTTGAATTTTTATATAGCATTTTCCGGTTTAAGAAAATTTTAAACTAATTCACAATTCAGGAAAAAAAAAAAAAAAAAACCTGTGGGCAAATTAAACCATACCTGGGAGCCAGTTTGCAAATCTGCTTGTTTGCTTATTTAACCCGGACACCCATCCTATGAAGGAGCCTTTGCCCCTTTTTGTACAGATGGGGCAAGCTCTTTAAGAGCATAAATCATCTACTCAAGGTCATCTAGCTAAGCCACGTAGTTGGGGTCTGACTCCTGCAGCTTGCTCCTGTGTTTATGGCCTCTCAGATGGGTAAGAGGCCTGTGTTCAGACACAACCAGAACTGGCATGGTGACAGAACATCTCCAGGGACAGCAAACCGTCAGTCAGAGAATTCAGTGTAGCAGTGAGGGATCATTTGAGACAAATGTGATGTTGCAGACATAAAATTCCCCACCTCCCTCTGCCAGAACTCAACAATGGATGTCTCTGTGCCCCTTAATAAAATGTAGTCACCACAGAATCATTTCTCCCAATTAGGCACTCCTTATAATGATGGGATGTTCATGTTTGGAGACTTTTTTTTTTTTAAACCTAAGAATGTATGTTTAGGTGAGGTGGTGTATGTGGAATAAATAGCCTTGAATTATTTGTGGTGTTTGTCAAACTTCTTAATGAGCATATTGTACGTGTTCACGTAAATAATTCTGACTCTCCCACTGGACTGTGAGCTCCAGGTATGAGAGATGGGTCAGTTTTGCTTCTAGCTGTCTCCCCAGCACCTAAGCGTAATGTCTGACAGAACTGCTCAATAAATATCTTGTAGATTGAATGTCTGATACAATTGCTCAATAAATATCTGTGGAAGTGAATTGACTTGTCCAGGGTCACACAGACCAATGTTCCCATTTATATCCACTTGATTTAGAAGTTCATGCTATCACTTCTGCACAATCCTGCCTCTTGGAAAAACCCAAAAGAAAGATGTCTCCACACTGAGGATCATGGGCCCAGGAGCTTCCACACCTTTGGACTCTTTTAGAGTTAGATGTTGGTAGAGATGTGATGATGGGGGTGAGCGCCTACTAAGTTAGGCCACTATCCATCATAATACCTTTTGGACACCGCACATTATAATCTTGACAGACCTGAGCCTGGCTCGTGGGGTATTTATAGGAGGTCTTGAGGTATAAAGTGCAGGCCCTAGGGTTTTGCCGTGGAACAGGCTAAGTTCTCATCTCATTTCTGCTCCCTGACCTTGAGCTGCGAGTGGCCCTCCCTGAGCCTCCTTCTTCCTGCACCATGTGGATAAATAAGCTTCACTTAGGGGATTATTGGTTGAAAGGATATCATCACTGGAAGTGGCTGCCCAGTAATTGTGGATTTTTTGGAAGCCTACCAGCCAGAAGAGAACTGTTGATGTTGAGAACAGCCTTATCAGTATCTCCCAGGCTTGAGGCCAAGGGGCCCATCTTTCAGGCCTTTGCTGCTTTCAAGTGGGTATTAATAGATACAGAAGGACCTTATCTCTTCCTTGAATTCACACTGGGAATTCTGGTCTTCCCTCCTTTCTGCTGCAGCATGACAGGAGGGATTGTGGGAAGAAGGGCACCTGATTCTACCTGGGAGGTTGGGTACTTGAATACTTTGGGGAGAGCAGGGCTTTGGTAAACCTCTAGCTTTGACCTCACCAAGCATGAATGATAGCCTTTCATCTGCTAGGTAAGCTCATGCCCTTTGGGCCTCAGCTTGTCCATCATGAAATGGGGCAATAACAACATCTGTCTTCCTTCTCCAGCAACCAGTACAGTGCTTGGTGTATGACAAGTGCTCAATAACTGTTTGTTGAGTGACTATTGGGTATGAGAGGACTTTACAAAGAGAATGTTGCTGTTATTGAGACCCTTTGGGAAGATATGGAGAAAAGAAACTCCCATCTGGAATGGGACTGTTGCTGATTTCTCTTACCCTCTGTCAGAGTCTGGCTTGGTTATTTCAAATGAGACCTACCATTCTAATAATGGTGGCTTATCTGGGGAGAAGGAACAGGATGATCCCATGGCTGGCAATCCAGCATAGGCCAGATTCTATCACTGGCTGGCATCACAGGTCTCTACTCCCGAATGGGCCTCAGTTTTCCCATCTCTACAGCAAGAGGCTTGTGCAGTCTCTATGGTCCCTTCCAATGCTGACACAATCTAAGATTTACAATGAGCAATTTCAAAAACTGCTTAGGAAACTCCTGCTGCTTACCTAAACCACCTCATCGTTTATAAAACACGTTCAGCTCCCTTATGCTTCTTATCCTCATGGCAAGCCTGGGAGAGGCCAAGGTAAAGTGCCCATTTTACAGATGAGGAAACTGGAGCTGAGAATTGTCCTCAAGGGGCTATAACTTGAGGCTGCACCACACATTTTGGTTATACAGGTATACTATTTGTTCTCAAATGTGAACCTGCATAAAAATCACCTGGAATTGAGGGGTGGGGTGGGTAGGGTAGTCCTTGTGAAAATGTAGATTCCTGGGCACTTAAGAGACTCTAAATTGGCAAGGCTGGGGTGGGCCCAAAGGTAACAAGTGCCCAGGTAATTCCGAAGCCTG
>NW_024412427.1:11950472-12075816 GCF_014898765.1 Herpailurus yagouaroundi
CCACGGCGCAGGACGGCAGCGCCCCGCCGGCCCCCGCCGGTCCCGCCGCGCCCGCTGCCGGCCCCCGCGACCCCGACCTGCTGCTCTTCGCCACGCCGCAGGCGCCCCGGCCCACACCCAGCGCGCCGCGCCCTGCACTCGGCCGCCCGCCGGTACGGACAACACAAGGGACACTGGGCCGAGTGCGCGTCTGGACCCCCGTGTTGACCCGGGCGGGGCGCGGTTTTTGGCCAGGAGGCAACGGGGGCGGGGGAGGGGGGTGGGCCGAGGCTCCCGGGCTGGGCGGGGCCGAGCCTGGGTTGGGCCTCCGGGCCCCGCCCCGGGGTGCGGGGTGACCTCGGGCCAGTCCCCGTTGGCTTCTGTGCTCTGGGCCTCGGCTTCCCAGAGCCGCTCGAGGGTCAGACTCAGTGATAATAATGGCCCACGTGTATTCAGCTGGCGCTGCCTGTATGCCAGGTCTCTGGCAGACTTGGAGCCAGCTAAAACTCACAACCATGCTGTGAGCTCAGTGTTGTCACTGTGCCCATCTTGAATTGAGGCCCAGAGAGGGGAAGTGACTTGCCCCCGGTCCTACGGCTGCAAGTGGCGGGTCAGGGATTTGAACTGAGGCCTGCTGGCTTCAGACCAGAACTCGTGGCGGGGTAGTGGCCACGGCGCCTTGGGGAGGTGAAGGGGGGGTGTCCTGGAGCCAAACTTTTGAAGAGTCATTGAGGAGACCCTCCTTCCTGCCTAGATGCTCCACTGCCAGGTGCAGGCCTGGGCCTCTGGGGACAGGCCTCCTGGCTGGGAGGCCTTCTCTGCAGGGGCGGGGTGGTTGGGCCAGCTGCTGATCCCCTCCCTCTGCCTGTCCTTCCATCTGCCACCCTCCACCCTCACAGGCCCTGGTTGCCATGGAACCTCATTAATGAGACAGGCAGACCCCTAGGCCCCCAGGGAAGTACTGGGTGGGCTGGGCCTCAGGGAGCTGGAGTGGAAGCCCCCAGTGCCAGGAGAGAGGAAACATCCCAGGGAGATGCTTTGATAAAGTGCTGCTGGAGCAGCAAGAGGCTCAAGACTGGGGGGGAGCAGAAGAGGTGGCTGAATTGGAAGAAGGGAGTAGAGGCCCAGAGCTTGGACCCGTGGGCTTCAGGACAGGGTGTGGAGACCAGTTTGACTGGCAGAGCCTGTGGGTGAAGGTGGGGCTTGGGAGGCAAGCAGGGGCCAGGCCAGCCTGGCAGGATGGGGTCTCAGCAGGGGGCTTGGAACAAGTGGGAGGGGTGAGGCAGAGCCCAGGGCAAGGAGGTGGAAGCTGTCCAACTGCTTATGGGGGCCTGGGTGGCAGCTGGTCCCTGAGGCATCCCAGCAAGTCTCCCCTAACTCCCTTGGCCTCACGCCCAGTTCTGCCTTCCTTCCGGAATCACCAAGATGCTAATAATAATAACAATAGGAGCCACCATTGTTTTGAGACTGTTTTGTGTGTCAGGCTCTGTGCCAAGCACTTCACCCAATTAATTCTCAACAACCATCCCCTTTTACAGATAGAGAAGCTGAGACCCAGAGATGGTAGGTCATTCAGCTTAGTGAAATGGTGGGGCCAGTCCAAACTTCCTGAGCGGTTAACCAATTAACCACCGAGATGCCTTGCCTCCTGGAGATGCTAATAGAGGGCGAAGGAAGTTCACAGACCCTTCTAATGGGTGAAAGAAAGGAGGAGGATTCTACCAGGGGTGGGTCACCTATATCCCAGTGGCCTGTCTCTGCCGGTGCCAGCTTGGGTCCTGGACATGAAAACTGCATTTAGCTGACTGATAAGTACTTAGCAGGCCTGGAGCTGTAGAAGCTGAGCTCCACGCTCAGAGGGACTGCCAGAGACTGGGCTGAGGAAATGTCCTCCACCCCACCCCCAGTGGTGTCAGAGGCAGCCTCTGTGAGCCTGAGCATTCCATTCATTCAGCTGTTGTTGAGTTAGTGAACACCCAAGAGGTAGTAGACACAAGCAACTAAAAACCCCTGCCCTCAACAGGACTTAAGTGATAGTAGCCACTTCCTGTCAGTGGATGGTAGGGGCGAGGGCTGGCACCATCCTGGAGCTAAAGCCCAGAAACATGGGCCCAGCTTTTGCCCTCCAATACCTCCCAACTCCTGTACCTCTGGGTAGCCACTGGCCATATGAGCTGTGGCCTCCACTGACCCTCTGCACTGGCATTTGTTTGGGACAGTCTTTGAAACAAGCTACAGGTTCAGCTTCTGCATCAGTGAGCATTCATTGAGCATCTCTAGTGTACAAGTCTCTATGCAATTCAGCCATTCCTCCAGGCCCTTCCTGTCCACCTCTGTCCTGTCATGGCTATTAAAAAACAAATTAAATATAATGCACATTTACTGGGGTGCCTGGGAGGCTCAGTTGGTTGAGCCTCCAACTCGAAATTAATTTCTATTTAGGTCCTGATCTCTGGGGTGAGATTGAGCCCCATGTCAGGCTCTGCACTGAGCTTGGAGCCTGCTTGGGATTTGCTCCCTCTGATCCTCCCCCATGCATTACTCCACGCGTGTGCCTGCTCACTTTCTCAAAATAAACATTTAAAGAAAATACACATTTACTACAGAAAAAGAGTTAGACTAAAAAGTTGAAGGGGGCAGAATGCCAGCCCCATCCATTTTTCCTTCTGTTTTCTTTTCCTAAGCCTCTTTTTTTTTTTTTTTAAGGTGGTTGTGACAGCTTTCTTTTTCTTAAATTTCAAAAATTGTAGTTTTTCCTTTATTTCTGTGTTCAAACAGTGGATCATCCACACCTTACAGATATGGTAACAGTCCCCCACGATTGTCCCCCACCCACACACCATACAGAGCTGGCTCCTAGAATGGATTCTAAAAAATATTTTAGATATTTAGAAACTGGAGAAAAATGTTTCGTGAGCTTTTTAGTCCAAAAAGGGATCATACAAATGCATTGCCCTCTAACGTTGTTCTTGTCATTATGTCTTCGAGAGGATTCTGTGTCACCCTGCCTCAGTCCTGGACAGCTGTGTGGTATTCTAGGGGCTGAATGAGCCACACTTTTTGTGCCTCCCTTTCCACCGATGGGTATTTGAGCTGTACAGATTTTCTTTTTTTTTTTGCCAGTGTTCTGTGTTTCTTCACCTCTGCCTTCCCAGGCCCCTGTGCTAAGATCTCTAGAGAGCAGTGGTAGAAATTGACATTTGCTTGAGGCCTTGGTTTAGGGTGTGGCATTGACCTGTCTTCAGGGGGGGCAGGGGCCTGCAGAACTGGGAGAAGAGGAGGGGAGGGGTGCCATTGGCAGGAGCATGCTAGGTTCAGGAGCCAGGGGCAAGGCTGGAGAGGAGGTACATTCTGGTTGGCTTTTCGGGGCTAGGTTCTGGACTAGGCTCTAGGGAGGCAGGACTCATGGTAGATAGGAACGTGGGCTCAGTGCCAGCCTGTTAGGACTCATCCTGGCCCTGCCTCTCACTGTCTGTGCAACCTTTCCGAGGTACAGTTTCCTCGGGCAGTGGAAGTCATCATGGCCTCTGCTTGCAAGGTCCAGGCAGCAGCTTTGATGACCGAATGCAGGCAAAGCAATGATTTAGCAGTACCCATTACACAAGAGGCACTCAGCATGTGTGAGTGCTTCTGTCCCTGGGACACCTGAGGGAACCTGTGAATGTGCAGTCAGAGGGAGGGTCTGTGTAGAGGTTCATATAATAAACAGTAGTTGATGCCAGGCACTGCATCCAGTGATTATTTAGGCCCAGTGCCTGCCTCCGAGGGGGCCCTGCCCTCCAGGTGAGACAAACACATCTGCAGAAATTTGTATTGAGAGATAATGTGGGGAAAGATCAGGTATGAGGCACTTCAGTGGGCGAAGGGACCCGGTCTATTGCAGGATCAGAAAGTGATGGGGAAGGTGCCTGCCCCCGGAGGTGGAAGGAATTGGTGTGAAGAGTAGGAGGGAGGGAGGTGAGGGCACTCCCGGGAAGGAACCAGTATGGGCTAAGGCTTAGAGACCTGTCTCAGCAGAAGTGCAGGTGGAGAAGTGGCAGAGGTGGACACTAGGGTAGAGAGGGACAGATGGAGGTGGGGAGATGGGTGAGTGGTCCACATGGGAGGAGATAGTGGCTGTGGTGATGGGCTTTCTTGGCAACTGCATGTGATGAGGGTATGGCTGCCGAAGGTTCTAACTGGGGTTATGTGTGAAGGAGGGGTATGGCTGGTTTGGGTCAGGCTGCACTTGAGAGGCCTGTGAGACTCCATCCTCCAGTGTGGGTGACTAACCCGTGGGGTGTTCTGGGTGGAGATCCTGGCTCAGCCGCTTCTGGGCGGTATGACATTGGGCCTCTCTGAGCTTCAGTTACGTTATCTGTAAAATGGGGCCATTATTGTGCTGCTAGTCCCACAAGACGGACTGAACATGCAGAGCATGTGTGAGCACCAGCTGCCGCCATATTCAAACAAAAACCAGAGAGAGGAGGCAACTCGCCCAAGGGACCTATATCCTAATGGCATAAAACAACAAACAACTAATACAATACCGTATGTGAGCTATACTAGAATTGAAATTAAAAGCTTAATTAAAAAAAAAAAAACATTTATTATCACACAGTTCTGGTGGGGTAGGAATTCAGAGGAGACTTAGCTCAGTGCCTCTGCCTCAGGATCTGTTCTGAGGTTGCAGCCCAAGTGTCCGGCCAGGTTGCAATCATCAGAAGGCATGACGAGGGTTGGAGGACCTGTTCCCAGGCTCACCGGTGGTGCTACTGCAGGAAGCCTCAGTTCCTTGTCCCCGTGGGTCTGTGTGACATGGCAGCAGCGGTCCCCAGAGTGAATGGTCCAATTCAGAGAACAAAGAGGAAGCTCCAGTGCATCTTGGACCCCGTCTGAGAAGTGACTGGTCACCACTTCCATCACGCTGCTCATTAGAAGCAAGATACCAGATCAGAACTATATTCAAGGGGAAGAGAATTAGGCCCTGTTTTTCGAAAGGAAGAGTACCAAGAAATATGCAGACAGGGGCGCCCGGGTGGCTCAGTCGGTTAAGCAACTTGACTTTTGCTCAGGTCATGATCTCACTGTGCGTGGGATTGAGCCCCACTCCGGGCTCTGCTCTGACAGCGTGGAGCCTGTTTGGAATTCTCCATCTCTGCCCCTCCCCTACTTGTGCATGTGTGTGTGCATGCGTGCTCCCCGTGTGCGCGCGCGCTCTCTCAAAATAAATAAAAAAAAAAAAAAAAAAGAAAGAAATTTGCAGACATATTTTTAAACCACCACAGGCCCCCAGGGAGATAGTAGTGGAGCTAGAACTTGAACTCGGGTCTTCTGCCCTCCACTTGAGTGATCTGTCCTGTGTGGTAGGATTGTGTCCCCTGGGATCCCTCACACACTTAGAATGCCTGGTAGAGAAAGTGGGGCAGGGGTGGCCCAGGAGCACCAAGCCCTAAATTAGGTCTATTCTGGCCTCACTTCTGGTTATTGGGCATCATCCCATTGTTTCTACCACAGGTAAAACGGAGGTTGGACCTGGAAACTGACCATCAGTACCTGGCCGAGAGCAGCGGGCCAGCCCGGGGCAGAGGCCGCCACCCAGGAAAAGGTACCCACAGAACTTAGGCTGGGGCAGGCCCCCTGACCCGGCCCAAGTTGGGGGTGTGGACAGACAAATATGCTTGCAAAGTGAGCTCTGGCTGTCAGGCCTGGACCTGAGCCAGGCCTCTGGAGGCCCCGAGGGGCAGCTGGAGTGGCCGCCCGGCATGGCTTTCCAAACCCTGGGGGGTGGGGAGTTCCCCAGCCAGAAAAGGAATGCCATGTGGTTGGCAGGCGGCAGCCCCAGGGCCTCCCCGTCAGCTTTGCCAAGGGGAAGGAGCCATCTATCCCTCCCACCCCTATCCCTCTGCCCTGCATTGCCAGGAAGGCTGGCCTGCCTGGGGTGGGGGGTTGCTGAGGGAGCCACCTCGCCTGGACCCCCAGGTGTGAAATCCCCAGGGGAGAAGTCACGCTATGAGACATCGCTGAATCTGACCACCAAACGCTTCCTGGAGCTGCTGAGCCGCTCAGCTGATGGTGTTGTTGATCTGAACTGGGCGGCTGAGGTGCTGAAGGTGCAGAAACGGCGCATCTATGACATCACCAATGTCCTCGAGGGCATCCAGCTCATTGCCAAGAAGTCCAAGAATCACATCCAGTGGCTGTAGGTACCAGCCAAACAGGAGGGCAGGCAGAGCTGAGGCACAGGGCTGGACCAGCCTGGAGGAGCTGAGAGCAATACCCACCGTGGCTGCCCGCATCCTTGTCATATAGCTGGGGAAACTGGGGCTTAGGGAGTAGAGGAAGGTACACAGATCTCACATATGCAGCTTAATGCACCTTCATGTATTTCTTTGCCTGGGGAGCCACCATCCAGATCAGGATAAAGAACACACCCAGCACCACAGAAAGTTCCCTGTGCTGCTTCCCAGTTGTTGCCCACCCCTCACACCGTTAGGTGATCACTCTTCTGCCCTCTGTTGCCATCAATGGGATTGTCTAACACATCTGCTTTGTTCTTGTTAATTCTTGTTTTATTTTTCTCCTCTCCTCTCCCCCCCGGCCATCCTACTCCTCTCTCATTGACACATCTGCCTTTTCAGTTTTTAGCAGATGATTCCATTCTGCATCATTTTTTTTCTTTTTACTTGACCACATGTCTTGGAAGTGCTTCCACGCCTGTACATCCGATGCATTCTCATCCTTTTATACAACTTTATAGTATTCCACAGCATGCCTGCACCATCATTTACTTATCCTGCTCCCTGTGAGGGATATGCTGGTGTTTACAGACATTCAGGCCCAACTTTAGACCCCTGCCAGTCTGACTTGGAGCCCAGTTCAGCTCTCTGCTGCTTCCCAGTGAGAAGCCAGACCCAGAGAGGGACAGGGGCTCACTTAGATCTCACAGAACAGGCAGCAACAGACTGGGTGCTGAGGGTCTGGGCTCCTGGGCCAGGAGCTACAAGCCCTCTCTTTGCCTCCTGCAGAGGCAGCCATGCAGCAGTGGGGATCAGTGGGCGGCTTGAAGGACTGACCCAGGACCTCCGGCAACTGCAGGAGAGTGAGCGGCAGCTGGACCACCTCATCCATATCTGTACCGCCCAGCTGCGGCTGCTTTCTGAGGACTCTGACAGCCAGCGATATCCTTGGATCTTTGGGATGGCCCCCATGGAGGACAGGACTGGCGGGTGGGCGTCCCATCCAAGTGGGACTGTGAGGTTACCCTGGGCCCTGGATTCAGGAGAGGGCTCTGGCTTTGGATGCAAGTTCTGGGCTCAGCATTTACTTGTTGTTATGCTGGACAAGTTACTTAACCTCTCTGAGCCTCAGCTTCATCTGTAAAAGGGGAAAGTAATCAATTCTGAAATTGCACAGATTAAAACAAGAAAACTTAGTACAAGCAATAGTAAACATTTATTTGGTAGTGATTCAGTACATGGCCATAGCTTCATAGCTAGAGATCTAAGTTCTTGTTTGTCTTTCATCTAGAAAAATAGTAACTTATTTTTAAGATTTTATTTTTAAGTAGTCTCTGCATCCAACATGGGGCTTGAACTCACAACCCCGAGACTAAGAGTTGCACACTCCACTGACTGAGCCAGCCAGGCTCCCCTAGAAACTTTATTTTCAGATAAGGGGTTTGTTTTGTTTTGTTTTGTTTTGTTAGTAAATACCCAAATTATGTTTAAAAGTTTTGGAGACAGCCACCAATTGACACCAAGATCATGGGTCAGAATAAATTCTCAGCACCAGGCCTGGAGTTGTCTTACATAACTTACATGAAATTATTGCAGGCAACCATCATTACTTTGGGATTAGATGGGTAGAATGGTCTCACTGTACAGATGTGGAAATTGGGGCTCAAGGTGTGAGATAGGCCCAAGCACCAACGATGTGCCAGGCCCTGGGGTGGGGGATGGAGAGGACAAGAGAGACTAGGTAGGTGTGGGCTCTTATGAATCCTCTGAGTGGGTGGCCCCAGAGGTCATAGATCACGTGGTCCTTGACTCCACCAACCCTGGCCTATGTGACCTGCCAGGACCTTCGTAGCATCGCAGACCCTGCAGAGCAGATGGTTATGGTGATTAAGGCTCCTCCAGAGACCCAGCTCCAAGCCATAGACTCCTCAGAGGTGAGACTCGGGACTCCAGACCTGACCAGGACAGGCTGGGGTGGGCTGGTGGTCAGCTGAGCCTCAATATACCCTGCCTGCTGCCTCCACCCAGACCTTTCAGATCTCCCTTAAGAGCAAACAAGGCCCCATTGACGTTTTCCTGTGCCCTGAGGAGAGTGCAGGCGGGATCAGCCCTGGGAAGACCTCATCCCAGGGGACAGCTTCTGGGGAGGAGGACAGGGCAGTTGACCCTGCTACCACAGTGCCACCACCGTCATCTCCCTCCTCATCCCCTGCTGCGGATCCCAGCCAGTCCCTGCTCAGCCTGGAGCAAGGTGGGTGAAGGGTGGGTGGCTGGGTGGGGTGGGTCTGGGCTCCTCTCCCAGCTGGGTGGGCAGGCGTGACAGCCCCCTCTGCCCTCCCCGCGGGCCGTCCCCGGCCTGTGATGCTCCCCCATCTCCCCAGAACCTCTGCTTTCCCGGATGGGTGGCCTGCGGGCCCCTGTGGACGAGGACCGCCTGTCCCCGCTGGTGGCGGCCGACTCGCTCCTGGAGCATGTGCGGGAGGACTTCTCCGGCCTCCTCCCTGAGGAGTTCATCAGCCTGTCCCCTCCCCACGAGGCCCTCGACTACCACTTTGGCCTTGAGGAGGGTGAGGGCATCAAAGACCTCTTCGACTGTGACTTTGGGGACCTTACCCCCTTGGATTTCTGACGGGGCTTCGGGGGACCAGGGCCTCCTGAGATCCCACCCTGTCTCTGCAGCCCTGGAGCCCCCTGCCCCTGGCCGTCCCCCCAGCCCGATTGGAAATGTTTAATTTATACGCTATCTCCCCTATCTCCGGAAGCTTCTAGCTCTGGAGTCTGGCTATGGCCAGGAGGCTGAGCAAGCCAGGAAGGGAAGGATTCTGTTTGTGGTGTGTATGTGCATGCACCCAGCACCCAACATGTGTGTACACGGGGTGAGTGGTGTGTGAGCATGTGTGTGTGCATGTACCGGGGAATGAAGGTGAACACATCTGTGCGTGCACTGAAAACACGCCCCAGTGTGTCCACGTGTGTGTGCATGAGTCCATGTGTGCGCGTGGTGGGGGCTCTAACTGCACTTTTGGTCTCCTTGCTCCAGGGGCCCCACGAGGCCCAGGGTGGCCACCTGCCCCCAGAATCCTGCGTGCTGACCAGGCCAGGTGGAGAGGCCTTGGCCTGCTTGTTTGCAGGACAGCGAGAGCACTTCTGTCGTCTTAAAAGGTTTTTCTGATCGAAGCTTTAATGGAGCGTTATTTATTTATCAAGGCCTCTTTGGCAAGCCTGGGGCACCAGCTAAGGGTAGGAAGGATGTGGGACTGATGCCCCAACTCCCTATACGCCTGAGCGAGGGCGGGGGTCCCTAAGCTGTAATTTGCCCCACTCCGAAGGAGCTGAGGCCTGAGCGGTTTATTTATTGGGATATTGAGGGAGGGAGACAGACTGACTGACTGACAGCCATGGGTGGATTGAGGGGGTGGTCCCTTCCCAGGGGGTCACTGCAGGACCCCATCTGCCCCCCAGGATGGATGTGAGATGGGAGAGGTGAGTGGGGGACCTTCACTGACAGGGTGGGCAGGAGGGGTGGGTGAAGGGCTGCTCCTAGCCCAGACCACAGGGGCCCCTCCTGTGGCATTTGAAGTGCCCCCTCTACCCCACTTCTTGCTCTGCCCCACCCTCCAATCTGCACTTTGATTTGCCTTCCTAACTGCTCTGTTCCCTCTTGCTTTGGTTTTAATAAATATTTTGATGGTGTTTGGGCTGGGTTTTGGGACTGTGTTCTGGGAGCAAATCTGAGAGAGGGAGAGGTAAAGGTTGCTGGGAAAACACCCCTTGTCTACTTCCCCGCTCCCTGCCCCTGCTTGGTTTCATTTCATTTGAGCCTCCCAGCCACAAGAAAGGTAGACTTCATCACCATTTTTATCCTAACTTAAAAACTGATCCAGTGAAGTGGTAAGTGAACTCCCCTCCCTTTCTCAGTCCCAGAGAGGCCACTCTGATTGCTGTGTTCCTTCCAGATGTTTCTGGGCATTTATAAATATGGAACAAATAATTACAACAGGCTGATTATGTGTCAGGTTCTTTCAGGTTCTGGGGACACATTCCCTGCCCTCATGGGACTCTTGGGATCTGTTGGAAGAGACTTACACAAATGGGAAGATCAGAGGGTTTCCTGGAAGGAGTGATGCTTGAGCTGAGAGCTGTAGGATAGTTACCTGAGGAGGAAAATAAGAACCCACTTAGCAGACAGGGCATTGTGGTCAAAGGCCCCAGGGCAGGAGAGAGAGGGGCACAGAGGACCTCAGAGAAACCAGTGTGGAGTTGTGACGTGAGGGCTAGAGTGGAGAGAAGTTCAGTGTTGGGGTTTATTCAGGGGACAAGGACTCACTCGTGAGCCTGAGATAGCAGTGACATACCCTGTTTTATATTTTAAAAGCTCCCTTTGGCTGCTATGTGTTGGATGAACTGAAGAGGGGTCAGAATGGCAGAGGGGAGGGTAAAAAGGGCCGAGTTGAGTTTGAAAGGGGAGGGGAGGGTGACTGGGAGGCGATCCACACGGATCTGTTTAACCCTTAGGTGAGCTTTCTCTGAGCCAGGTCCTATTTTAAGCCCTTTACAGTCAGTGAGTCCCCACAACAATCCTATATGGTATCTACTATTACCCCCATTTTGCAGAAAAGGATACAGACGCTCAGCTGAAGTCCCTTGCAGGTCTTACCCACAAGGTGTCAGTCTGTTCTGCAGTTTGCTTTGTCGACCCTACAGTGGTGTGGGACCTGCCCTCGGTGCCCCCGCCCCGCGCAGCCCTCTGTTCTGTTGCTGGCTGTGTAGTACTCCCAAGCAGACCGTCACTTGTCATTTACACAGCCGGTCCCGGCTGACAGTGACCCCTCGGGTCGTTCCTTACTCCACAGTTGCCAACCCTCCGGGAGCCTCTGGTAACAGCTACAGAGGCGAAAGGTGTTGGGAGTTCTACGTTGTGCAGCTCTTGCCCACCTGGAGGCTGGAGTTTGCCTTTCCAGTCGGGAAGGCGAGGCCCTAGAGAGGGGCGGGCGGGGAGGGGGCCCCCGGGGCCAGGGGGGGGGGGGGGGGGAGCCGCGGGGGGCGGGGCCCCGGGCGTCCGCGCCGGCGCCGATGGGCGGGCGTCCCCCGGAGTCCGAGGCGGCGGCGTCCAGAACCCGGAGCCGCAGCCCAGCCCGAGCCGAGTGGGTGGCGGCGCCATGGCGTGCGCGGGGCTGCTCACCGTGTGCCTGATCCGGCCGCCCGCGCCCGAGCCTCGGCGGTCCCCCGCGCCCGCGCCTGCCTCCGGGCCCGCCGGACACGCGCTCTTCCAGGACGTGAGTGGGGAGCGGGCAGGGGGCGAAGGCTCTCTAGCCCTGGGGTTGTCAGTCTCTCCAGGTCTGTCTGCTCTCTCCCTGTGTCTCGCTGGGCTCTCAGTCTTTCGCTGTCTCTCCTTACCCCCGTCTCTGCGTCTCTCTCTCTCTCCAGGTCTGTTTGGGGCCCTGCTTCTGTCTCTGGGTCTCTGCCTCTCACCATCTCTCTCTGACCCTGCTGTCTCCGTTCTCCCTTATCTTTGTCTCCTTTCTTTTGTGTCCGTTCTCAGTCTCTCACTCTCCTTATCTCCTGGTTCGGTGTCACTGCCCCTGCTGCTGGCCCCCCCCCCCCCCCCACCGAGGCCACCCCATTTATGTGTCTGATGCAGTGGGGGCTGTCAACACTTGATCACAGGAGCAGTCCCCTCTATGGCAATCCCAGGCTGGGCTGACCCAGTCAGGGGAGGCTGGAAGAATAAACAGCCCCTCAGACTGCTGATCCAGGGCTGATCCCAGAGTCCCATAGATCTGACCCAGGGGCCATGGAGTCCCATAGTTCGTCAGGACTGCCCACAGTGGTCTGTACCTCCCTCCTGTGTGTGGCAGGTGGCCCTGCAGCGCCCCCAGGGGCACCAACTAAGGGCAGCCTAGCCAGGCCTCAGTCACTGCCTCAGGCCCCTTCCTCCCCTAGTGCTCAGCCCCATCCTGGCCCATTCACTCCCCCCCCCCCGCCCCCAGCTTCAGAGGTCTCTGCCTGTGGGAAAGACGGAAAGACGGCACTCCTGTCCACTCCCCGCTGCCCCCAGTGACTCAGCACCTTGACCGCAGTCCTGGATGGAAGGAATCTGTCCATCCCGCTTCCCAGATGGAAAAACCAAGGCCGGAGGAGTTAGGAACATGTCCACAATCACACAGAGGCAGAGGCTTGTTTGAGTGTGGCCCCAGGTGCCCTCATTCACAGCATAGCACCCCTTCTTGCCATCTCCGTCTGCCCCAGCCAGGCCACACTAGGCTGCTGTGTGACCCGAGACAGTGGCAGACCTCTGAGTCAGGCTTCTGGCTAGGGGTTAGATTCATCCCAATGCTTCACTGACCCAGAGGTAACAGCTGGAGAGGAGTGGCATTCAGGACCTGGAGTTGTTAAGGGTTCTTTGTCCAGACTTTGGCCGGCCCCTCCTTGCCAGGTGTGCTGGTCTCCCATTTGCTGGGCTGCTTTGGATGACCTGGGAGTCTCTGGTCCCTGATCACGTCTTGACTCTGTCCCTTTCTGCCTCTCTTGCCCTTCATCTCTGCTTCTCTGTAAATACAATCTGTCCACCCTTGCTTTCTGCCACTCCCACTCCCCTTTGCACATGTGTGTGCGTGCACACACACACGCGTGTGCGAGCCTGCCCAAGGCCTTCACACTGAATCAGCCTCATAAGAAGCCCTGGCCCTGGAATGGTTAACCCCAGACACCCACAAAGAAAGGACTAGCCACTGTTTGCATATCAGGGTCTTAAGCACACAGGGAAAGAGCCTTGAGTGGGCAGAGTCTGGGATGGACCATGGCCATGCTGCAGAGTTAAGGGGTTCAGGTCTGGGACAAGTAGTGCCCAGGAACTTGGCCCATTTCCCCACCTTCTTCAAGCTGGGACTGTGGCAAGGGCTCATACCTCAGACAGAACCCAGGGTAGCCTCTGGGTGTGGGAGGTGGGGGTGCTGGAAGCTGGTGTGCACCCCCTGTGGGGCCAGGACCTGCAGGAAATGTGAGCAAGTGGTGAGACCTGCTGTGTGATCTTCCTGTGCTCTCCTTGTTGGAAAGCCTCCCACAGGGCTGATCTGGGCAGGGGTTTAGGACCAGGCTGGGCAAGAGGAAAGGCAAGGTTGTGGGGGGGTAGGCTGGCCAGCTGGGGCCCTGATGAGCTGGGTGGGGGCATCCTGCCTCCTAGGCGGCACTCACAGCTCCTGTCTGTGCCCCTTTGTCCTCCAGGTTTTCCGCAGAGCAGACAAGAATGGTGAGTGTGCCTTCCCTTGAGTCTACAGTGTGGGGAGGGGTGGGGGCCATCAAGGAGGCTCAGGGGAGTGTCACGGGTTTGGAAGCACAGTCTAGAATGGAGAAAAATCTTGGGAAGACCCAAATCAGGAGAATCAGTCAAGCCGTCCTTCCCAGAGGGGGTGCCATTTGGAATTCAGTTTGGCAGGATGGAGAGTGGAGGGAATGTGGTTTAGCCAGAGGCTGGAGGTGGGGGCATACTCTCCCACAATGCCCCGGGCACAGGTATGGATAACTCTTCTATATGATTTCATGTTGTCCTCACAACCAACAGCTAGATGGGAATTCTTCATCCCATTTTACAGACTAAGGAGCACAGGCCCAGAGAGGTGAAGCAGGTTGCTTGAAGTCACACAGCCTTTAAGTGGTGGGCCTTGAATCCAGGTCTGTGTGATGCTTGGTTCCAAGCTTCCTGCGTAAGGGGCTTGGAAAGGTTGGGTGATGGAGATGAGGCTGTAGGGGATTGTGCTGTTAGATCTTTAGAGGGCTCAGTAACTTCCCATATGACTAACCACCTGGACCCAGGGAAGGCTTGCACAGGATGCTGCTGGGAATCAGCTTCCCCTGCTCTGGGTCCTGGGCAGTCTCAGACCCTGGTTTGGGAAAACCTTGAAAGCTAAAGCAGGAGCCCTCAAGGGAGCCCACGATCAAGTTGCTGCCCACAACTTGGAGCAGCCCACTGTGTCCTGATTGGCCAGGTGAGGGTCTGAGCTGAGGCAGCCGGTCAGCCTTGGCCTTACTTCCATCTGGGGTCTTCAGACCCTTTGGTGTTTCAGCCTCCTGGAGACAGGATCGTGTCCCAACCCATTGATCAGCCAGCACACATTTGGATCATAGCACTCTGTCTGGGGAGGCTCAGACCACCCCACCCCCCCAGCTCTGCTCCCCCAACCCCATCTGCTTAGAGACCTTACAGGCAAATTCCCGGTGTCTTTGGCCATCCCCCTGGTGCTCTTAGACTATTCCATAGCCCCTGTGAAGAGAAGGGCATTCCCTCCTGAGCCTGCCAGCCTGCGGCTTCTTGCAGGGGCTCCAACTCTTAGGAAGATCTCATCTGCCTCCTGGTGGCTTCTCTGTGAAGGGTGTGGGTACAGAGCAGCCTGGAGCCAGGCTTGGCGGGCAGAGACTGAGCCCCCAAGTCCTCCGAGTGATGTCTAGGTTCTGCCATGACCTGGCCATGTCCCAGGCTTTCCATTTGCTTCTTCATTTGGCAAGCATTTATTGAGTCCCTATGCAATGCCATGTGTGTGCTGCCTTGTCCTTTGGGTGCCTGAAGAGTGGACCCTGTTGCCTTAAGTGGGCACCCCTGGAGACTCTTTTGTCCCCAACAGCCAAGTCCCCCCAAGCTCAGAATTCCATTCCACCTGGCCAAGTAGCTTTAGGGGGTCTGAAGCTGGTGGCAGGGGTGCAGCCAGGGGTCAGGGATACCAGCTCTGCTCTCTGCTCCCACCCCAGATGATGGTAAGCTCTCATTTGAGGAGTTCCAGAATTACTTTGCTGATGGGGTTCTCAGCCCTGGGGAGCTGCGGGAACTGTTCAGCGGCATTGATGGGCCCTCCACTGAGTGAGTACGAGAACGGGTGGGTGAGCTGGGTGTAGATGTGAAGCTAGGCTCTCCCAGCCCCACGGTGTCCCCTGCCTCCTTATGGAGGATGGGGGGTTGCATAGGGAGAGAGGTGCTAGGGCTTGATGACAGCTTTACCCGCCCACTCACTCCCTCCCTGGCTCCAGCCTTGTCCATCACACTCCTTCCAGCTGGGACCCCAAAATAGCCCGGTCTGAGTCACCAGCCGTGGTTCAGCCCACAGGTGTCCCCCCACCCCCCTCCCCATTCCTGCTTCCTGCAGGGACAAGGGGATGCCTGAGGATAGCTGGGCCTCACCTGCTTCCACGCATCGATGCAGGTTCATGAACACGCACATACCTCCCCGTGTGTGCTCCCACATCTACGGGCCTTAGCAGGAGTCTGCATGCTTCCCTCCCCATGCTTCCTCACATGGGTGCATACACATACACAGCTGTCCCTCCCTCTCCCCCATCTCCTTAGAATAAATTTCAAACTCTGGGTCAGCGTTCAAGGCTTCCATGCCCTTCCCTACTCTGAGGCTTGGGCTGGACCTTTTATTTGCAATGTTGCCACCTCCCCACCACCAGACACTCAGATCAAATTCCTTGTCCTTGAAGGCCTAACTTAAGCACCCTCCTTCTGGAAGTCCTCCCTAACCTACCAAGTAATACCCCAGGCCTTCTCTGAACTTACCCAGACCTGGTTTTCCCTTCCCGGCTCTGATTATACTCCTCTCTGGCCTGTGTCCACATTTCTCTCCCTGGTCCTGAGTTCCCCTTGGAGGCCAAGAGTGGGTCTGAATTTTCGCCCTCAGTAATACCCTTGCTGCCCCCATTGGCCCACTGAGCAGCTTAAATTGGGTGGAGGCAGAAGCAGCCTCCTCATCAGGCTGAGCTGGGGTGGGCAGTGGGAGGAACATTGGCTTCAAAGTCTCAGGTCACCAAGCTTAAGTCTGTGGGACTGAAGCGTGCCTCCTCTTTTTCCTGCAGCAATTTGGAAACGGAGAAACTATGTGGTGAGTAGGTCCACGGGAGCTCTGGTCTCCTGGCGCCCCTGGGCAGGTGGGCATGATGTTCCTTGGAGGCTGTTCCTTCTCTCCTAATGGAACAAGATGGGCTTGCCTCAGGATATGAGGCCTGGTTGGCTGTTGAGGAATCCCAGGTTGGGTAAATGAGGCCGCGGAGCAGGAGTAGGGGGTGGTCTGGGAACCTTTGAGCACCTTCTCTGCCTGCAGACTATTTCTCAGAACACCTGGGTGTCTACCGGCCTGTGCTGGCCGCACTGGAGTCACTGAACTGTGCCGTGCTCACTGCCATGGACACCACCAAGCTGGTGAGTGGAGGGGTTGATGGTGGAGGGCCTGGAATGAGGGCAGGGGTGTCTGCTGTCCTATGGGAGCCTCTACTGTCATGGCTCAGGGCTGTGAAGCTAGAGGCTTGGGTTCTCTCCCACATTCTGGCTGTGTACCTTTATCTCTCTGGGCCTCAGTTTACTCATCTGTAAACTGGGGATAATAATAGAGCTTACCTCCATACATTTGATGTGACAGAGAAATGAGAATGAAGGCAGGGATTTTTGCCTTTCGTGTTCTCTATTCCCAGCACCCAGAGCTGTGCCTGGCACACAGCAGCCACTTGCTACCTGGAGCTCCTGCTGCTGCTGTTTTTATTATTGGCCAGACCTAACTATTGTGGGGTATCAAGCCCAGGACCCAGCAGGGATGGGCTGGGAGGTGGGCATACTCACACACAGCCACAGGCCCATGCTAGTGTGTGGAACCTGGTGGGGCAGGGCCTGGCCTGAGGACACGTGTAAGGCAGGCAGGCATGTAGCACCCAAGTGTTTGTATGCATGCGTGGCCACGTGTGTATACGAGCACAAACAGTGCTCACAGCCAGGGCTCTAGGCTCTTGGAGAGCGACTTCAAAAACACAAGCCACCCCTCCCTTTGTATGTTTCTTTTAAGAAATGTCTCCACCTCCCTTTGTCCCATAGCTCTTAATAAGGAGGCAAGGAGGGAACAGTGAGGATTGTGTGTGACCCCATATTTACAGAAGGGGAAACTGAGGCCTTCAGTGAGTCAATGATCAGCTAAGGACAGGGTTTCCTTTTCTGGTTGCTTCTCCATGGGTTTTAGTAGGTTTTCTGCCGTTGAGGCTTAGCATAGGATGGGAATCCAAATAGTACATGATGAGCAGTTGTGATAATTTCCATGATGTGTTGTGATAATTTCCATATCTGTGGCCTGGACACAAGTGGGAGTGTTATCTTCCTTGTTGCCATGGAAATGGGGCCCTGGGGGTAGGCACCTGGACTGGTATTCTCTGAACTGGCACTGATTATGGTAGATCCAAACTGCAGGTCAAAGTGAGGGTCCTTGGGATCTCGACCACCTCTTCCTGGCTCAGTAAGGGGTAGGAGTGACCCATCAGCACATGATGACTCTGCCACCTCCAATCACTTGAGACTTTTATTTGGCACTCAATGCCTCTGATAGAGCTATAGCTCAGCCCACTGTGCCCCTCATGTGGCACCTCCCCTCCAGTCCAACATGACTCAGTTGAACACTTTGTGCACCAGCCTGGAGCCACACTCCTGGTACATGGCCCGGGTTATCCAGCGCTGTTGGAAGGAACGCAAGGAGGCCACCATGGAGCCACCTGTCCACACTGCTGTGCCACGCCCAGGCTTGGCCACCAGGTGAGGCCGCAGTGCCCCATAGCCATGCCTCCGGCACTGCGCCTCTAGCTCCATTTCCAGGCGCTCAGTGAAGCCAGGGAAAAGCGTGGAACCACCGGCCAGCACCACGGTATCGGCCAGCCGCGTCCTTAGAGTCGCAGGGACCCTCTGCAGTGCCTGGAAGGCCAGTGCAGGCAGTCCTGGCTCGGCCTGGCCTAGCAGACTCGGCTGGAAGATGGGTTCCGGGCAGCGGAAGCGCTCGCTGCTGAGGCAGAAAGAGCACCCGTTGCCTAAACAGAAACTGACCGGATGGTGGCGGTCAGAGTTACGAAGGTCACCCTCAAAGTCCAGCGACACATAGCAGCAGCGCTTCTTGAGCTGTGTGATGGCCTTGCGGGGCAAGGCCCGCAGCGATGGATCAGGGCACGTTGCCACCAGCAAGTCCCGCAGGTAGCGCGACAGGGTGCTGCCTGCGATGTCCAGCCGGAAGGTGGCCTCGTGCCACGAGTGGCCCGCATAGACGGGTGTGGCGTGGCACACGCCTGCACCTGCCTCTACGGCCAGCCCGCTGAACGCGCCAGTGGAGCAGAGCGCCAACAACGCCGTGCTGGCCATGTGGCACGCAGGCACCACCAGGGCCTCGAACAGCAGCTCGGCCACCTTCTCGCGGCTCGCGGGCGGCGCCGACGGCGAGTCACTCACTAGCACGGGCCACTGCTCCGGGCACACCCGCAGGCCGCCCACCAGCAGGCGCTCCCACAGCCCCTCCAATGCCTCCCAGTCCACCACCACGCCATGCTTGATGGGGTGCGCCCGTTCCACGCCGCCCGCCAGCCCGCAGCCGGGTGCGCGGGTACACACCGGCCGGTCCCAGGTGGGCACCAGGCTGGAGCTCTTCAGCACCAGGCGGGGCTGGCGCTCACCCCCGAAGCCCGCCTTGATGAAGCCCGAGCCCTGGTCTACCACCACCGCCACGCGGCCCAGCGAGGGCAGCCGACGGACCCGGCGGCTCCCGGACCTCCGGGACACCGACGCCACGGCGCCTCTCCCGGCTCGACCCCGCCCTTCGCCAGAGGCCCCGCCCCCGGCCTCACTGGAGGCCCGCCTTTCAGCTCTTGGCTCGGGCCCCAGGCCTAAGTCTTGGCCTTTCTGGTTACAGAACTAGCGCCTTCAATTCTTGGCTCCGGCCTCTGGTCCTGAGCTCCCACTCTTCCGGCCAGACTGGACGTCTCTTTTCAGCTCTTGGCTCTGCCCACAGGCCCGAGCACCCGCCACTAATTTGAGCGTCAGTCTCCGCTCCTGCGGGCTCCGGCCGCTTTTGGCCCTCTTTGCCCTCCTGTGGCTCAAGGCTCAAGACCCACCTTGCACCAGGCCCACCCCTCTGAGGACGCGCCTCCGCTATGTGGCTCCGCCCCCTCAGTCCTGGTGGACGTAGATGTTGAGAGGGCCTCGTTCAATCCTTCTAGATGAGAAGCCTCTGGGAGCAGCAGGGCTCTAACAATGATGGGGCCTTGTGGCAGTGTCCTCCGGACATATATCCTTACTTGGGGACCCAGGAGTCCAGCCCAGTCCTTGAGCCCCAGAAGGTCTCCTGGCACCTCTCTCTTGGCCTTGACTTAAGGTAAGAGGGGGTGGTCAGAGAAGGAAGGAAAAGAACTCGGATTGGACTCATTGTGACCTCAGTCCTCAGTACCTGCTGTATTCCACAGACCTCTCCCATGAGAACTCCCTGGACCCATCCTCTCTCCTGAGACAGGACCAAGAGCAGTGATTTTGGCATCAGGGGATCCGGCCTCAGCTGTCCAGCACAACCAGAATGCTTCAGATTATCCAATGTACTCTGGCCGATGTGCAGCAGTCTCCTCCCCCCTCCCCACCTTCCTTCATGCTGAAGGGAAAGCTCTTAATCACAGATCTGTAGCCACTCATAGGACCTATGTGAGCTCAGCCCTGAGGGGCCCAGGCAGCCCACATAGGGACCCTACCTGCAGGGGCTTCCATGTATGGACTCCAGTGGACCCGAGGAGTTTGTGACTCAGTTCTGAAGATGACTCACTGTGCCCCCCTGAGCAAGTCCTAATCTCTCTCTGGGCTCACTTTCTCCCTCCAGAACGTACTAATAATCCTCACATAGGAAAAAGGCCACTTCTAGTCTCTGCAGAGTCTATTATTCTCTTTAGGACCATTTCGGTTGCAAGTAGAAGACCTACTCAACTGAGCTTAAGCTAAAATAGGGATTTGATTACAAGGATCTTGTAGGCCTTATGGACGCCAAGAACAAAGATGAAATCAGGTTTCAGGAACAGACTGGACGCAGGGCCTAGCTGCAGGATGTGTACAGGCTCTGCATTGTTTTATTCTTCTGAAGACTGGCTTCAGCCCATGCATGCTCACGTAGAAAACAGTCTCTCACATCTCCTGAATTACAGTCCCAGGAAAGAGGCTGATAGGACCAGCCTAGGCCAATCACGTATGGCCAGGATGTGTGGCCACATTGAAGGACATGGTTACCTTGATTTTAACCACAGGGATGGCAAGAAAGGGTATGTTTTTATAAGCATTTGGGGAGATGCTGTGGGTCATGCAACCTCCAGCCTGACGCAGGGGATACGGAAGGGATGTCGATTGTGTTGACACTAACGGAAGTGCATCTGTAGCAGAAGCCGGGCCTGTGTCTTTAATGAGCTGGGACCTTCACCCCCTGCTGCATCTGTCCCCTTTGGGACATTCTGAGGTGGTCACCAGTGGAAGGCTGGCTACAGGTTCGGTAGGGCTGGGGCAGCACTCAGGTCTGGAGCTGGGTTTGGGGCCCAGGAAAATGAGAAGTAGCTGGGTCTTTCTTACAGATAACATGCCAGGCCTCTCCTGGGTGGATTAGGGAGGTGAACCTTGCATTGGAGACCACAGTGGCAATATAGCCAGAGCAAGGGTGAGGATATGAGTCACTCAGAAGCCCTAGAGGGAAAGACTAAGGCTGGGGGCTGAGCTTGCATTTGACAACAATAAGTTTGGGCGTTTCCCTCTGGGCTTTGGAGAAATCAGTGGGAGCTTAGGAGCGGAGCCAACTGTCCTACAGACAGCTAAGTGGTTTGGAAGAAGTCTCTGACTGCAATGTGGGGAAGGGGATGGCACAAGGTAGGGTGAGGGACAAGTGATGAGGTGGCTTGGGGGTTACCAAGCAGAGTGGGGTAGGAGTGAGGGGTCAGAAGCCCCCAGACCCCAGCCTCTCCTCCTGGGTGCTCTCACAGGCAGAATGTGAGTCTCAGGCCCCAGCCCAGCTGACCGTGGGACCCTCACAGTTTTTTCCAGGATGGTGGTGTCTGTTGCCTCCGCCCCCTGCCTAAGAAGGACTTGTGGATGTTGAGGACTCTTGAAGATGTTAGGTTTTGGCTGGAGGCAGGTCCCTCCTCCTAGCGTGCCCACACCGGGGTTTGCCCAAACTCACCTCCCTTGGGCCTGCAAACCCGAAGGTCTGACCCGGGCCTGGAGTTGGAGGAGGAGGAGGGAAACAGCTTCCCTCCACTGTGGCAGGGTGTCCCTCCCCACCTGGGGGCAGGGGTTCTGACGCTTGGGTCACAAGGAAGGAGAAGGCTCGGTTTTGGCGCCAAGCCATTGCCGTTGCTCGGCCCTCAGCCCTACCGTTTCATCCGCGTCTCGCTCTGGGCCCGGTTACCCCCGCCCAGCTCTGCGCCTCCTCAGACAGAGCCAGCAGGCGCCAGGGGTGCTATGCGCTCTTTATTGGGCCACGGGCCGGGCGCTCAGGGCCGCGGGCGAGGGCAGCTGCGCCGCTTGCGCGGCTGCTCCTCGGCGGGGTCGGCCTCGCGGTTCGCCTGAACGTCGGTCAGCAGGCGCGAGTAGAGCCGCTGCCAGCCCTGCGCGACCTTGGCCCCGCCCCCCGCTCCGGGCGCGCCGGCCGCGCAGCGCCCCTCCTGCAGCCGCGCGTCCAGCAGCAGCAGCAGCAGGACCAAGAGCGTCTTCATCTCTCGCGCGCGTGCGCCCTCGCGCCGATCAGCGCAGTCGCCAGCTCCTCGCAGCGTGGGCGCCGCCGCCGGGGAGCCCACGGGGGCGCCCGTCGCGTCCTCGCCTGGACGCCCGGGCCGCGCGCCTGAGCCCGCCGCCACGTCGGATAGCTGCTGCTGCTTGTCCAAGGGGAAAAGCAGCACGATCTTGGCCTGGGGCGGGGCGGGAGCGTGAGGGGGAAGAGCGTACAGCGCCTTCTTCTTGAGGATACTCACCCACCCAAATCCAGTCTCCCAGCACTCTGCCCCCTTTACATTTCCAGGACTCCCGCTCTCCTCCCGTGCTCGGGGGCGGGAGTGGGTCTCTCCCGGTCCCATTGCCCAGGACACCTGGCTTCCCTCTGGAAACGTTCACCCACCGTAGCTGACCTCCTGAGACTTGCACCGTCTGCGATTATGGGATCTTTGCCTGCCCTCCCAGCCTTAGTAGCGGGACTCTCACCCCCCGGACCCCCTCCAGGGCCTCTGCCCACTCGAAGAAGGGGAAAAGTAGCATGTTTTGAGGCTGGGAGCTGGAAAGGGGGCATAAAGGACCTCCCTGTGCCCATAGCCCCTGCGGTACCAACTAAGGCTGATTCACCACGCAGAACCCTCTACTTCTCTGTGGGGAGTTGGGAGAATCCCTTCCGGCCCACCCTCCTGGGCTCCCGTCTCTTAATTTCTCCTGGTTGCTTGAATCCCTGCCCTCCCTCTGGGCTTTTAGGACCCAACCACACTACGTGGGTTCCTGGGACTGCCATCTTCAGAGGGGTTATCCAAGCCCTTCCATGCGCCTCGGACTTATGCCCACAAGGCCTAGAATCCCAGCATCCCCTCCTGCCCACCTGTTCAAGTTCCCCTGACTCCCACCTGCCCTAACACCCTGGCACTCACGTTTGGCTTCTTCCGCTTGAGATGGCTGAAGAACTGCTGTTTCCACCCAGCCTTGTCCATGTCAGGTGGCCTCTCCCTGCAGGCCTGCTTGGGCACTTTGGTTCTCTTGTGAGAACTGTTGTTTCCCATGGCAGGGCTGGTCACCACTGGAGGCCATAGCCCATGCTGCCTCTGCCCTGCCCTCTGGCTGGGGGAGGGGCACTCTTGTCCCCACTCTATCCTGGGGAGGCCACATTGTGACCTCATAGGTCACCCTCACCCGCTGTAGGCTCTAAGCTCCTCCTCCCAGAACCCACAGGCGAATCTTGGCTCCATTTACTCTGGCTGTGACTTCTGGCCTTGGTTTCTCAGGTGTAAAACTGGGCTGATAATCACAAATAAGGCAATGCTTGGAAGGTGCTTAGTGGTGAGTAGAGAGGAATTTTTGTGGTCCCGGTTTGAATTCTGACTCTGCCACTAACTAATTGTGTGATCTTGGCCCAAGGTAATTAATTGCTCCAGGCCTCAGTCTTCTCATCTACAAAATGGGGTCCATTATGGTTTTTATAAGTTGTTATGAGGATTAAATGAAATTCTGCTTGGAACAGGGCATGGCACAGAGGGTGCTTGTGGCAGCTGGGTTTTTTGGTTGCAAGCAACAGAGACTCGATCGACCATCTTAAGCGCTCAAAAGGGAATTTATTGGAAGGATTTCAGAGAGCTCAGAGCATGGCCAGGAAGTCTGGAGAACGAAGCTTGGAGACAGGGCAGAAACCACTGGCCTAAGAGTGAGAGCACCTGGCCCCCATTCTGTTCCTGCCTCCCAGCTCATGAGCCTGGCCCAGCAGGGCCCATCTGATGGCTGAGCAGAGGCAGGTCATGGAAAGAAATGAAGCCCCTGATGGATGTTGCCTCTGGAGCCCTTTTTGGAAGGTGGGCAAGCACTGGACTTTGGCTTCTCAGGACTCCCATCCTGGGCTGTGTCCTGTGTAGGAATTAGTTCACTGAAGTTTTTCAACCGCTCGGTGAGACGGCTATTATCCTCCCTGTTCTCTAGGTGAGGAAACTAAGGCACAAGGAGGCGAAGGTAGTTGGAGAGTCTCTGAGCATCTCAAATGGGCAGTGTAGGGACTGGCATGTCGGCCTTGTCTCTCTGCCCACGTTGGGAGGGGCTGAGTGGAGGCTAGTGATGTAGGAATCAGTGCTATGTGTATAAGCACTGTTTTGTATCTGCAGCTCCTAGTAGAAGTTAAGTATTTGTTGCATGGATGAGTGCATGAATGAATGCATGCATAGATCATGAGTTTAGGGCCAACTGGTGAGCATGGGGCCACATCACACCATCATTTTGCCTCATGCCTTCGGATGCCATGTGACCTGCCTTACACCCCCCTCTCTGCCCCCGCCACCACCAGCCTGGCTAAAGGTGGCCCAACAGGGAAGGGGCCTTAGGGCCCAGAAAATGGCAGATGCCTCCCTGTAAAGGTGGCCTTACACCTCCCAGGAAGGGAGGCCAGGCCCTGCTCCCAGTCCCAGAACTGTCCTGCTCTGGTTGCATGCTCTCTGCTCTTCATGCTGTACTATTGCTTGGATGGGCAAGGGTAGGGGAGCAGGACAGTGGCTCCCCATTCAGAAATATATGCTTGGGGCCAGGATATGTTGAGCATGCTCCCTCTGCCCCCAGGAATATGAGCGGGCCTCCAAGGTGGACCAGTTTGTGACCCGCTTCCTACTGCGGGAGACGGTGAGCCAGCTACAAGCCCTGCAGAGTTCGCTGGAAGGGGCGTCAGATACCCTGGAGGCCCAGGCCCGTGGCCCACGGTATGTGAGGTGCCCTGCTGGTCATTGTCTCCACATTCCAGGGCCTTCAGCTTTCATCACATTCCGCAGCTCCAGCATCCCAGAGCCCATTATTCTTGTTCTTGGACAGGGAGGCCAAGAAGGTGTGTGAGGGAGCTGCTGGCTGGGCCTCAGTGTCCCAGGAAGCCTGTCTTGCTCCACCCAGGCCCAGCCCTGTGCAGGGGCCCCAGTCCTTGGCCTGTGGGTCTGGGAGCAATGGGCTGACCCTCCACTTCTCTTAGGTCAGATGAAGACAGCGTGGAGGTACAGAGCAGGCCCCATGGCTGCCGGAGGGCAGGGCGCAGGGCCCCGCGGAGCGTCAGTCGGTCACCCACCTGGTCTCCTGGCTCCTCGGACACAGGTGCCCCCGGTGCCCACTCACCCACTGCCTCTCAGCTCATCCTGAGAGGCTTCCCAACCCGAGGGGGCCCATGCCTGACTTCCCCCCATGGGTGTCCCACCCTAGGGCAGAGCTCAGAAGCTGAGATGCAGTGGCGGCTCCAGGTCAACCGTCTCCAGGAGCTCATTGACCAGCTTGAGTGTAAGGTGAGTGACCAGGTGGCCAGTGCCCCAAGGGGGAGGTTCTTCCTGGAATCTACATAAGCCAGGCACACACCGGGGGCCTTGCCCACACTCTGTGTCCCTCACAGGCCCCCCGGCTGGAACCCCTGCATGAAGAGGAGCTTACCAAGGGGCCTGGCTCGGTGAGTCCAGGAGAGGGACAGGCAACTGGGTATTGGGCCAGAATGAGGTGCTCATCAAATGAGGGGTTTCACGGGGCCTGCTGCCTGCTTGGCCTCTGTGTTACACACATGCCCATTTCCCAGGCTTGGCCCAGCCCTCGTCCCCCAAGCCTGGCAGGTGCTGGGTTCTGGCCCTTCCTCTGTGACCCTGTAGAAATCACTGTCGCTCTCTGGGTATTAGTTCACTTCATCTGCGTTCCTGAAAGCTGGGTCTGGGGTGTGTGGGTGGAGGCTAGAGGGGGAAGTGGTGGCATGCTGCTGGAGGGGGGGGCAGTGGCTGGATCAAGGCAATGATCTTGGCCATGAGGAGAGGCTGGAGGCAGGGATGCTGGGGGCCAGGTTGGGGCAGGAGTTTGACCTCACGGTAGGCGGGGCTGGTGCAAGTCAAGAAGGGCGGAGTCCTCCTGAAGGCCAGAGCCAGTCCTTCCCCTGGGCCCTGCCTCACCCTGGCTCACCAGGCTGCCTCTCTTGCCAGCACATCCTCGTGGCCCAGAGGCAGGTGCACGTGGCAGAGGAAGCCCTGCAGGATTTCCACCGTGCCCTGTGCTGCTATGTGGACTTCACAGGGGCCCAGAGCCGTTGCCTGCAGTGAGTCCCTAGCTGGCCAGTGGGCTGGCCAAGGTCAGGGGAGGGGGGTGAGCAGGGCAAAGTGCTGGGGCTGGGCGTCCTTGGCCAAGGCTCCCGTCAGACACCCAGGCCGGGTGGGCAGTGGTGGTGGTAGCCTGGGCCTGGCCTGGCCATCTCTTTGGCCCCACAGTGTGTCTGCCCAGAAGATGCTGGACAATGCCTCTTTCACCCTATATGAGTTCTGGCAGGATGAGGCCTCCTGGAGAAGGTATGAATGGTATCTGAAAGCTAAAGTTTATTGAGTATGGGCCCTGGAGTGAGTCAGGCGTGGGTTCAAATCATCCTCTATTAATCACTGGCTGTGTGACCTCAGGAGAGTTACTCATCCACTCTGAGCCCCAGTGATCTTTCCAAAATGAGAGTCATAATAGGTCTACCCTTCTATGAGCCAAACGAGATGGTGTATGAAAAGCTGAGCACGATGGCAGGAACACAGTAGATGGCGGGCACTCAGTGAATACACACCGTTACCACCGTGCCACGGTCTATGCCAAGCACCCACGTATTATTTCACGTCATCCCCCCAGTGTCCCGGTACAGTAGGCACTATTGTCCCCATTTCACAGACAGAGAACCGAGGCTCAGAGCCAATGTGAAGCAGGACCGGGATCTGAATCCAGACAGTAGGTAGGACAGGGTGGGGGTGGGGAGCTCTCAGCCATGTGGTCTTGCTCTTCGAGGGACCAGCTCCAGCCTCAGGTCACTCCACGGCCCTCCCCAGGCACCAGCAGTCCGCCTGCAGTAAGGCCTTCCAGCGCATCCTCATTGACCACCTGCGAGCTCCAGACACCCTCACCACTGTGTTCTTCCCAGGTATGCTGTGGCCCCCGACCCTGCTCTACAGCCCTACGGAGTGGCAGTGGGCCCCTGATGGCCTCTGACCCTCAACCTCTGACCCCTAGCCTCCTGGTGGATTATGAATAATAACTGAGCCTGACCTGCATAAGCCAAGGCCCTGGGGCCCTACCTGCCTCCTTCTGGAGCTTCTCGACTGGTCGACTCAGCACCAAGACCAAGGATGCTGCCACTCTTAGAACTGGGGCCGGGCTCCCAAAGGTCCCCCTGCCCCAGACCCAGCTGGTGGAGAGTCTCTCAGCCCAGGGATCAGGGACTGGGCTGCTCGCTTTCTATTTATTTATCAGTGTATTTTATTGTTTGTAGCTTTGGCCTCTGAGGCATTCTGGCCTCTGCCTGGCTCAGGAAGCTTGGATTTGGTCACCTCTGTCCCAGCCTTGTGTGACACAGAGGAAGGAGGTCGCTTCCCTCTCTGGGTGGGCCTCGGGCTGTCTGGCTGCCTAGTGGGTACCCTGCTTTCTTCCTGCTGTCTTGGGGCCAGGCTTCTGCTCTTCCTCAGCCAGCAGCAGAACCAGGGCTGATGCTCAGGGACACCCCCCCCCCCCCCCCCCCCCCCCCCCCCCCCCCCTGAGGCTGGGCCGGATCCGTCTGCAGTGTGGGGTAAGGACCTGGGTGTCCCCATCACCCTCCTGGGTTAGCAGGCTTCCAACTCTTCCAGCACCCTTGGCTGCACCAGAGACCTCGGCAAGATCCTGGGTTGGTTTGCATGTCATTTGCATATATTTTGCATGTTCATGCCTACCCACACTCAGGGCACTATGGAAAGTCCCAAGGTGACCTTGCCAAGTAGCAATAATTTGGGCCCAGTGTCACCTGCTCCCCCCAGATACCTCCAAACCCCAACCCCCAGCCCAAGACCCCAGCACAGAGGCAATAAAGGCAGTGGTCACCTCTGGTGTTGTGTCCTCTCTCTCCCTCTGCAAGAAGGCCAGGCCCTGGGGTTGGTTTGCAACTCAGACGAGAGATTTAGGGCAGACAACCTATCCTTAGGAATCAGTCAGTTCCTATCTTGAGCTCCCTTGTGAACAGATGATGATGATGATGATGATGATAACTTAAATCACAGCTCGTCTCCGTTTCCTCAACTCAGGACCTCTTCAGGCTCACAAGCCCTGGTTCTTGGGCCTTGTCTGGGAAAGGGGGTAGACTGGATTGGATCTCTTCTCTCAACCCCCTGAAAGTCATCTGGCTGTCCTAGCTTCACCACCACCCTCATTGCCAACATGATGTGGTCTGAAGTTGGGGGCACAGAACCTTCTTGGAGTCCCAGATAGTGTAACTGCATGCCTGTGAGAAGTTCTGTCCCCTGACAGAACCTTCCTCCCCACGGCCCCCCTTCCAGACTGGATTTGTCACCACCCATGTCACCTGACAGAATCAGGTGCAAAATGGCCAAGTTGGTCCATCCAGGCACCAGGGGGCCCTCCTCTGAGCCATCTGGGGAGAGGCGACTGCCACAGCCGTGGGTTCTAAAGGGGAGGCACTTGGCAACACAAGAGCAAAGGATGGCCTCTGACCTGGTCTGGAAGGTGTTGGGGTCAGGAGTCTTTAGGCTGGCAACACACGCTCAGGCCCTGAGGGGGAGGAGAGCTTGCCTCATGAACTGAAGGAAGCCCAGCAGCGGACTGAGGTTGGGGTGAGGGGGCAGTGGGCTGAGGCGAAAGTGAGGAGGCGGCAGGGCCTCAAAGGTGCTTCATGCTGAGGAAGCTGTGGTAGGTTTTAAGCCGGGGGTGACTGGCCAGTGGGCTGACATGTCACCGGTGTTCCGAGTGCCCCAGTGGTGCCAGGAAGACAGCTCAGATGGATGTCCTGGCCCGGGACTCTAGGCAGGGTCTTCCCTGAGGTGTCTCCCCGTGAGGGGGGGCCACAGAGCTATGCCGCCGGCCTGGCCACCCGGGCCAAAGACCCAGCACGGGGGTCCCTGGTGGCTCGCTGGCCAGCACCGTGCTGGGCTGTGCCCCGCCACGCCTCTTTGCAGGCTCCCGGCGGTTCCTGGAGAGGGCAGCCAGCACCGGTGCCGCACTGCTCTGGGCGGCTTGAGGAGGCTTCGGTGTCCTGGTTAGACAAGAAGCCCATCCGGGAGGAAACAGTCCTGCTTTCTGTCCTAGGTTCTAATTGCTTCTGTTCCGTTTCCTCCACATGAACAGCAACAGCAAACCCTCAACACTAAAAAACACTTCCCGTTGGCATCTTCGAACAATGATGCTGAAATCCTCAAGCTGACACCTGTGAAGCGAGTGCCTCCGGAGGGTTTTTGCCCTTGCCCGCCTCACCTGGTGGTGGCCTTCCTCCTTTACGGAAGCCTGCAGGTGCTGGGGAAGGCGCTGCAGGTGGAGGGGAGCGGGCCGGTCCCGCAGGGTCGGGGGTGGCCTCCTGGGTGGTGTCCCGGCTTTGAGCTGGGGTCTCTGACGGGGGTGGTTGGGGAGGGAGAACGTGGCACACAAAGGGAGCAGAGGTGGAGCCATGGAGTGTAAGGGATTGGAGGTGAGGCAGGGGGCCCGACCAGAGGGAATTTGCAGATGGTCTGCAGGTAACAGGGCAGCCTGGAAGCCGTCAGGAATGTCCGGTGGCTGTGGGGGCTGGACTGTAGACCCGACACTGGAGTTAGAGCTTACAGGGAGAACAAAGTTCTCGGCAGCCTGCAGGAGCACAGAGGAGGTTGCCAAGCCTTTACGTCGTGTTTACTTACCTCTTGAGAGCCCACCTTCATCTCCATCCGGTAGTCACCCTAACCCCCAGCTCGTGTCCACCATCACCTCTGGCCTAGAAGACTGTGGCAGCCTCTTCACTGGGCTTCCCATCTGCATCCCCCCCACCCCCGCCCCAAATCCATTCCATAAGAAACAGACAAAGGGCTTTCAAAACATTGACGTGGGGACCACACCCCTGTGGCTAAGACCCTTCAATGGCACCACACTGGCTTCAGCATCAAGATCAAGTTTGGTTACTTGAATTGGCATTCAAGACCCTTAGCAATCAGCCCCCTCTCCCACTCTGTGGAGCCTCCTCTCCCTAAAACACACACAAGCTGAGCTGGGCTATTTGTGACCTGTCACTCCCTCTTGGCCTCCCCCACACCCCTGCCCCTGTCCACCACAGAAACGCCGCCTTAGCCTTTAAGTAGCAGGTCAAAGCCATCAGGTCCGGGTCACCTTTCCAGCCCTTGCCCTCAATGCCCTGCTCTTGGTGGCTCTTCATCTCATTTCAGCGGCCACTGGGCACCTGCTTTGTGGCAGGTGCTGGGGATGGTGAAATGCCCCGAGCTGGTGACAGCACCCAGGTCAAGGGCAGGCAGAGTACTGAAGCTGGGAGAGCTCCTGGGCCCTTCCACCAGCTGCCATCCCCACCCTTTCACCCACTCCCTGCACCTGCCTCCTCACCTCTCCCACCTGTGCCAGTGACTCACCTGTACACATTCAAACCTGTCCTGGCGACTGGGCCAGTGCCAGGCCAGGTGTGGGAGAGACAGCAACAGTCTAAATGGCTGTCATTGCTCTCCAGCTCTCAGAGGGAAACACACCAAGTCCCCTTAACACAGCCTCTGATGCGTCAAAACAAAGGACCTGAGAATTAGGTGGGCCTTCAGGAAGACACACACGGATACACACACACACACACACACACTTTTCTAAAGCTCTACACCCAACGTGGGGCTTGGACTCACTACCCTGAGATCAAGAATCGCATGCTCTACCAACTGAGGCAGCCAGGCGCCCCCCAGGAAGTTATTCTCAAAACAAGTACATATGTATGACACCATGCTCCAGGCAGGATACTGGGGCAAAGATGGATCCTCTCAAGGAAATCACATAGTGGCAGAGGGAGAAGCAGGCTATGAGAGCAGCCTCTGTTTACTGAGGGTCCTGGGCACCAGGCCCTGTGCTGGGACAACTCCCATATCATCACATTTCACCTCACAGCAACTCAATGGTGTGGGCATCATTAGCATGCCCAATTTAAAGAGAAAGAAGAAAGCTCAGCTAGCAAACACTTTGCTCCAAGTCATAGCTGGACTTACTCCCTGGCACCAGTAGCTGCTTGCTGTCAAGCACCAACAAGGCTGAGGGAGATCCCAGGCATCCTTTAGCAATGGAAGCCAGCGCATGGCTAGAGGACAGTGGCAGCTAGAACAAAGGAAGGAAGGAAGGAAGGAAGGAGGCCAAGGCTTGGGGTTGCAGGATGGCAGATGGGGCAGCAAGGAAGAGCCATAGGAGCACAGCGCAAGGTGGAGGGTTGACCTGGTGCGGGCTATTCAGGGCCCAGCCATCCGAAGGTAGGTGGTGGTGGGGTTAATTTACTCACTTCCGAAACTCCCTAGGAGGCACCCAGATAATGTTAGCCGAACTCATGGGGCGGAAAGGCAGAAAAGGTTGCAAAGGAGAAAGGAAAAGTTGCTGGGGTGCGCACCGGAGAGGAATCTGGCTTGCGGGCTCGAGGCAACGGAGGGAGCAAGTCAGGCTCTTTCCACAAGAGGGCGCCCAGCACCAAGACAGTGAAGCTCTCTTGGGGAATGGGGGAGGGGTCGGTGGGTGGTTTGTTGTGGGTTCCCCGCAACCCTCTTGGGAGGGAGGACAGCTGAGGAGAGGATAAACCCAACTCGGGACCCTAAAAACCCAGCAGTAAGAAACCAGCACTGACAGGCAAGAGGAGTTCAGATCGATGCAATTTGCTCATACTGAGGTCGAATCATCTCAGGCCAATTATTTCCCTTTTCATGCTGAGAAACAAGTCAGTAGGCTCCTTGACTCCACGCTTGGTAAAATTTGAAAGGGCTCTCCACTCGACACGTTCCGGAAGGAACAACTTTTTCCTGTTTTCCATCTCCTTGTCTATGCTTCACCCGCTTTCATATTCATCTACTATGCTGTCCGGTAGTGCAGGGTATTTACTCTGCAGAGTGGTCCTCTCCAGAATTTGATTTTCACATCTGCCTGTTATTTAGTCTCTTAGTTTGTGCTCACTTTTTTCCAGCACCATCTTTAGAGATTTCATAGTTACATTCTGTATCTGGTACTATTATCTGAAGTTCCTGGGGTCTAAATCAATTGTTTACTCTTCTTGCTGACTCTTGCTCATAGTGGCTCATCTCCTCGGATGTTCAGTAATTTTTTTGGACACTTTATAATTGGTTGCTATATTATGATTTATATTTTTGATATTGTTTTTTTCTCTAGAGGATTTTCATTTTTGCTTCTGTCAGACACCAGGAGATACCTGCAAGCTTAGAATTATCTTAATTCCTCAGCCCAGGAGTGCTTTGGCCTCAGGAGTATGAAAATCTGAACCTCAGCCCCAGGAGAGAGCAGACATGAGGAGTCTCTAGATTCTCATCCTTCAGACGGGCAGAGAGTTCTGCATAGTTCCCTTTGCAGATTTTTCCCTGCTTGCCTTTTCACTGAGGTCAAAGCCAGAGTGACCTGGGTGGACAGATTGGCCCCAGATCTGCTTCTGCATTTTGTAGAGGCTCAAAGCCCTTCAGAGCCTCACACTGCCCCTAGAGGCAATTAACCTCTCAGACTCCACCTTCTTGAAATTTCTCCTGACCCAAGGCAGTACAGGTTTCCTCTTTTGTGTTCAACTACCTCTGTGGTTTTGGTTTGCTGTACTCTTCTAATTTTTTGTCCTGGCCCTTGGGGATTCCCTAGACTTCCTCATCTGTGACCTCAGCAATGCAGCTAAAAGTCCATTCATTGCAATTTATCCAGCATCTGGGTTTTTTTTTATGATAACGGCAATTTCTTAGACTATTTCTATAGCCAATAGTTATTTTACTGTACTATCACTGGAGTCCCGAGGGTCTCTTTTTCAGAGCTAAGGCAGGCTGTGGATTGCTGACTTGTCTACCAAATGTGCTTTTGTGCGAGGCTGGCAGTCACAAGGCTGAGATCCTGTTATTGTTCTAGGTGTCGGATTGCAGCGCTGGGCAGCTGCCAAGAGACTGGCAGTTGGCACCATCTGCGTGAAAGATCACGCAGCAAGGCCGCCACCTTGTCTTCTGGGGCCATGGCCACGGCCTGGCCCTTTCCCCTACCCCAAGATCACTCCCTTTGCTTTTTGAGGGCCTGTGAATCTGCTGGTGTCAACAAGTCTCTTCGGGCAAGGCCGCTTCGAAGTAGGTCTAGGGCAGAGGCCAGAGATGGGTATTCGGGCCACAGGAGGGAGGATGGGGCCAGGGCCCTGGGAAGTGAGGCCTTGGGTCACTAGCCAGGAAACTGGACTGACAGCCCAAGACTCCATACATACAGGTGTGCCTGCACCAATCTGGGTCACGTCACGGCTGGTTAGACCACCTCAGAGCCGTGGAAAGTATTACACACGGCCTGCTTGGGGGCACCACAAGCTGGTGGGCTTTCAGGAAAGCAGTCGGAACGTATTCTCCACGGATGCAAGAAATGGTCAGTTTTAGAACTCCCACTTTGGAAAATTATCCCAAAGAAATAAAGCAGGCAGAGGAAGATGTTCACTTCAGTATGTTGGACAGGGAAACCTTGAAGGCGATCCAATTACCTGACAGGAGGCGAAGAGTCCATGAAAGTATAACCCCAATTAAATCTTACAACCACTGAGCCAGTGAGCATGAAGGAAACCGTGAACTCACGTGATTTAACATCCGTGTAAGAACAGGAATGAATATTCACAAGTCCTGGTATGTGAAAACTTTCTAAGGAACTACGTGAGAGCTGTTAGAAAAAAGTAGCTCCGAGGCCACTCCCCTATTTTTCACTTTCTGTCCCAAAAGCTCACTCCCCAGTGAAGAACCGGGAGGGTCTGTAAGCTGTCGCTGCCCCCTGCCGGGGGCCCAGAGCCAGCAGCCAGCCTGGCTGGGCCCCTCTGCTGGCCGCCCAGAGGTGTAGCAGCTGGAACCGTCTCCTCAGCGGTACCTCCGGCTTTCACTCCCTGGGGTGCTCTTTAGGCCACCGCGGAACCACTGGAGACCCCCGCCCCACAAAAGGGGGGAGCGTCTGTGGAAGCCTGCGGGAAGGATGTCTTCCGGTGGATATACCACCTGCCCTCCCAGTCCCCTTCCAGCCCGAGTCAGAAAAGGAATATAGCCTTTTTATTGACTACTTTAAGTAGAACAAACTAAATACATATTTAACAGTTTTGGTTCATTTATACAGTACATTAAATAAGTTATGCACAGAGTTAAGTAACAAAAATCGCTATCAGAGTAAAATGACAAAGCACAGAAAAACCAGACTACCGCATCCTGTGGGTGGTTTCACATTCATCATCCCCCTTTAAAATCCACGCTTGGAGGCATACTTTTTTATTTACATTATTGGCTTTCTTTTATGGATGGAGCTTTTGTAGCCTCATCAGGAACTTGGAAAGCCGTGAAAGTAGACCAAAGGCCGCTGAGCCAAATAGCACTTTCATTCACCTATGCTTCTCTCCGCCAACTCCAATGCAGGGACGGGGCTGCCTCCGCCAGCCACCAGCCGCACATGCCCTATTTGGTATAAGCATCGACGTGTGTACACTGGGCAGCTGTGGGCCTGACCGGATGGGGTCTGCAGGGAAGTGCCATTTCGGGCTGTGGAGCGGAAGGGGGATGCAAGGTCCACCCTCAGGTCTCCCAACCTTCTCCTGGCTCACGATGGAAAAGGTCACCTGCACCATCATCTTTGGAAATGAGCGTGTCAATGCATGTGGGCAAAGAGGCGGGTAGTCAATGTTTTGGTTTCATAAGAACTAGACACTTAGAGAGCCAGAAAGGCCCTATTCATAGCTCGCCCAGCTCCCCCTCCCCAACCCAGACAAGACTCCTCCCAGACCCCTGGCCGGCTGGCCCATGCTGGAACAGTCCAGGTCCCTGTGGCTTTTCTTACATTTGGTTCAAACATGCCACCACCCAATTCTCTGTAAATAGCTTCAAAACAAAACAAAACAAAACAAAACAAAACAAAAGAACCTAAGGTGGCTTGGTCTACTGACCTGGTTCTGACACCAGTTCTGAAGAAAGCTTCGAAGAGGTGTTCTAAATGATTCATTCAATCCACAATCCCTTCTACAGTTTCCAGGACAAATGGCTACCTGGTCATTATTTCGTTCTGAAGAACTCACTACCACACAATTCCAATAGTGTTGCTGAACCTCCAACTCCACTTGCTGAGATAGCTTCTGGAACTATCCAGAATAAGGTCTACACCCTTTCAAGCAGGTGACAGCCCTGGGGATCAATCTGACTTTGGAACAAGGCCATAGAGAGTAAAGTGTAGATTTTCTGTCTAGAAGCTGAAGATGTTCATGTTGACCCCAAGAAGTGAGGAGTTCCTGGTGGACTAGCAGGCCCAGATGGGCGAAGGATGTCCACACGGCAGCCAACATGACACCGATCTGTGCTGGGTAGATGCGTCTGGTTTCCAGACTTCGATTCGCTGAGACATGTAGGACTCAGCACTGTCCAAGATCCACTCGCTCTGTGACCTCAGGGTCACATGCCTGTGCCTGAGCACATGTGCTAGAGGCCCACCCTGGAGCTGCAGGGACCCTCCAAAGCGGAAGTCCCATTCACGCTCACAATTCCTAGGGTAGGCTGCCTACTCCTGAGCAGGTGGAATTAGCCAACTTCTTCTTGAGTCCATTTTCACCACTGGGCGGAGTCAGACATGGTGCAGGTGGTGGGGACCCAAAGGGCGACTGAGGGTGGGTGTGAAGATTCAGCCCTCAATCATCCCTCCGAACATTTAAAGGTGGCTCCCAGTTTGGCCACCCTGGCCTTCCCTGGTTCCTGCAACCACTTCTCGCAAGCAGAGGACAGTGAAGTCCCGTCACTTCTCAGTGTCCCTCAGTGGGCGATGCTGAACACTGGCCTCATCCTCCAGGTGTGCTCTGATGGGTGGGCAGGCACATGTCACATTTGCTTTTCATTTCTACGATAATATTGAAGAGCCCGGGACCGCCCCGACACCCCCAGTACCACCACTCCCATCCCCTCTGTCTTTTCTCTCTCCCCCCAAATATTAACTATGAAGATTGGTCCTCTAAGTAGCTTGACTGTATCAAGTTATTTTAAGCCTAACTAGATGAAAGCGGGAAGCCTGAACTTGTACTCCAAACCTGGTGGCTGGGATGGTGAGCAGACACTGGAGACCAAGTAGGGAAGCTGGACTCAGTCACCCTTGCCCCTTCCACCCCCTCCCTGCCCACCCCAAGGCAGTGCCCCTCCTTCTCCCAACCAGACAGCAGAATTTCAGAGGAGGGAGCTGAAGAAAGGGATTCTTTACACCTAAACAGGAAGTCTTGGACAGATGCCCTACCAACCTAGATGTGAAAGTGACCAAAATGAACAGCAAAAGGTCTGAGAACTGAACTACAGTGCGGAATACTACCCAGGTTTTCAGCTTGGCCTCTGGGCAGCGGGTGAGCAAAGCGGTCTAGAACAGCACCACAGTAACTCTGCCAACACAGCTGTCAGTAGAACTACAGCCCACGACAGCCACCTAGGACCCGCACACTAAACTAAAACCATAGCTACAGAAATGGACGGTGGGCCCTGCTTTTGGCTCTTCATTCCAACCAGGAAAAACCTGGGCTACCCTGGCTGGTCCTGTGGCCAACTGAAGATTTAAAGAACCTGTCCAGGTGTACATCTTGTCAATGAAAAGGCAGTGACCTGGGGACAGACCCAACGGGTACCACGGGATACTCTCTTGCTCTGATTCATAGGCTCTATGACTTCCTCATGGGATACCCCATGTCTCAAGTAAATGTAGGCAAGTCCTTCCCGGAGTACTAATTTCATTCCTGTTGGTCCCGATGCCCCACCAACAGCTGCAGTTTAAGGAATTCCAGTTTAATGGATAACATTATTCTGTTATTCATTCTCTGGGAAGATCTTACTTTATGCACTGGAAATCCAGGTATTTTAAAGGTGCCTGGTACTGAGTTCCTTTGCAAGATACAGAATCTTTAGGTAAATTAGGGACTTAGAAGTTCTCGCAGTAAGATACCCCTGTATGTGAGGACAACGCTACTACGCTAATCCCTTTTCCTTGATGAGACAGAGCTTTTATTTCCCTCTGGTCAGCGCACAGAAGGTAGCCATCTAAAGCTGGGCTTTCACGGGCCAGGAGCAGGCCCAACCAACTCACCCCAACAGATTCCTTGGGGCAAGAGGGTGCTGGAGGCTTGGAGGGGGAGAGTGGGAGAGTCAGGGTCCTTGTGCTCCCAACAAAACACAAATGGCAGGGAAGAATGTGTGTGGCAGTTCCTGATATTTTAAAAGAGGTATAGGTGATGTCACCTTTGGAGAGCCAGGCAAGAATCTAGAAAACTTCCTGATGATGGGAAGGAAAATTGGTGAGCCTCTCTCAAAATGGTTGTCACATTTCACAGAACTTTTCTTAGCTCAGAGAGGGAAGGTATCAAACAGATACCATAAAGGAAACCGAGACTGTATGCCTGATAATAAACTGACATCATATGTACTATGGACAAGGTTTGAAGAATTCTTTTAGGTCCAGGAAGGCTGCTGAGATGTGAGCAGGCCTTGACTGCTGAGGCAGGTCCTAGCCACAACACATCACATCCTATGGGACAACCATAGCTTAACAGGGGCCAAAGAGAGACCACGAGAAGATCCACACAGTGATCTGGACGTGCGCGGTCTGAGATAAAAGGGACACAGAACAAGACGACTGTGCAAACAGCCAAGCGGTGACAAAAGGTTCTGCATTTCCAATAGATAATCCATTCAATGTTTTGACGATACTAGTTTGGCCAACATGCTCAGAGAGAACAGACTATCCACAGTTGAGTCTTTCTCCCTCAGACCAATCCATGCGCTGGAAACTATTTCTGCATAAGCAAAATCAGGTAAGAGAGAAAAAAATGGGTCCCAAACTAAAGTAGCAAGCCAGGTTGGAAAATCTTGTCCAAAATGATCTGTGATGCTTGGAGGAAGTTTTATTTGTTTTTCATTATTACGGGTGCTTTTAGTGAAATGGTAACTTATTTCCTGTGATTTCGGATACTCTTAACAAGTCTGAACAGCAGGGTCGAAGAGAGGGTCCTGAGTGCTGCTTCTGCCTGCCCATGTCCGGGGGCGGGGGCTAGTCAGTGGCATCTGCTGAGGGTGGAAATGGGGCTAAAGGAGCTGTTCCAGGGCAAGAGGGGCCACCCCCATCGGAGGGAATCTCCTCCACGGCCTGCTGTCAGCTTCCAGGCCTCTGCCGCAGGAGGACGGTGGAGTAGGCGGCAGTGTGTGGGGCGAGCCCCCTCCAGCCCGGCCGGGCACCTCTGACGGGTCTGCTGCCTGGAGAGGCAGGGAGGGGAGCTGGTGGTCTATACTGAGAAGGGGACGGCCACGCCGGTTTCAGCTGGAACGGGAACAAACCTGGAAGCCAAGAAAGGAGGAGCGGCTCTGGCTAGCTGCCTGCGTGCAGAGAGAGTGGCACACTAGCTCCCCCGAGGACACAGACAGGAAACTGGGGCCAGTGTCCGGAGGGGCTGTGGAGCAGTGTTGGCCGGCCTTGCACTCTTCCTGCCTCCACTTCACTCCGTGCTGATGACCCAACAGCTAACTGCACTGGTTCAAAGAGCCGGGCCCTCTGTGCCATGGTTTGCCGTGCTGTGCGGTCATCAGAGGGAAGTGAGTCTGGGGCTCAGAGTCCGTTGGTGTCGATGGCTGTCACAGAGGCAGGTGTTGAGGAGCGTGAGGTGGTGGCCGAGGTCTTGTCCAGAGCCGGGCTCGGCACGCTGCAGTCGGTGGACCTGGCCGAGGAGCCCCTCCCTCCAGGAAGCAGTGGCCGGCTCTGGCTGTGGGGACTCTGGCCGTGCAGGTTCTGGCCACAGAGGCGGTGGTGCCGCTCCCAGTCCTTGTGCTGGCAGAAAGAGCCGCAGTATCGTGCGATGTTGCAGCCGCTGCAGGTCTCGCTGGCCTTGCGGCCACAGTTCCAGCAGTTCTGCAAGACACGGGCACGGGTTAGTCGCTTGGATCTCGCGGGGCAGGCTTATCATCACTTGTCACCTGTGCCGCATGGGGAGAGCGCGGCATTTGGAGCTACGTGTACCTGTGCTTGTCCCGCCTCTACTGCGGTTTGCTCGAGCGTGGGAAACACACACTCCTCTCGGAATCTCCTTCATCTGTGAGGAAAACCACCTACCACAGGCCGGAGGGACAGCAAGACGAAGGGTGCCAGGGGAGGGCAGGTGGGAGGTCTCACACCGCCCACCGAAGGTACCTACTCATTGTTCTGAGTCCCATTTAATCCTCAGCGACCAAACCAAACTCTGTCCTGGGGTCCCCGATACCACGCATGCAGACGTGTGTTTAGGTAATGTTTCTTCTCTTGCTCCTCCCAACAGAGGAATGATCTTGGGTGTTTCCACCACCACCACCTAATCCTTTCGAGAAAAGTCCCCTGTCAGGGGACCAGGATGGGCGTGTAAGAGTGGGTAGTTGTGCTACTTCCTCTGTGCCTGTTCTCCGTCAGGGATCTGTCGTGTCAGGCGTGGGCTGGGAGTCACAGGACTGCTTCTGGCTCGTTTAAGGGAGCCCTACAACTCCTCAGAACTCAGCGGCCCAGAAGGTTCCTTGCCACTCCTTCCACTTGCCGGAGAAGGGGCAGGTATTGCTGGGGCTTAGCAGAGATGCACGGGGGTAGGGGTGAGGAAGGGAGAACACCAACCAAGAGAGCACTAATTCCGCCAGAAGGGACGAGCCACGCTGAGACCTGGTTAGTGCTATAAAGAGCAGTCGTGAAAGGCGCCGAACAGTTGTTGAACAGACAGTGTTGGGCTTCCCCCAGTCAGCTAAGGCAAAGCAGCGTCATGAAGAAAGCTGACACCAGTGCGACTCCTGGCACCTGCCCCTCGGAACTCTCTCTTCCCTTAGGCTCCCATGAGGACCCCACCAGTGAGCCTGCCCCTGACGCCTTCAGGACCCACCTACAAGAGAAAAATCCTCTGGCACTGGCCAGATGAAACTACCACGAGCAGGCAAGGCTTTGTCAAGTGTCACAAAGGACTTGAGCACCAGCTGGCCGGCACCCCCCTACCCCTCCACAGGTTCTCCAGAATGGCAGAGGCCGGAGGCCGGGCCTGACCACTTTGTAGTCTCCTCAGGGAAGAAAGACACTATCCCCAGTGAAATCTGACACTTGCTCAAGTAGTAAACAACAGACACGTGCGTGGTGCCACCTAGCCCACCTTTTGCACTGTGCAGATGGGACACAGAGAGCCAGCAGGCAGGGACGTGCCTAAGGCTATGAAGTGATCACGTGTCTGTGTCAAGCCTGGAACCTGGACCTCCTGGCTCAGCCAGACTCAATGTACAAGCTTAGTTCTGAAGAGCTTACAAAGGATTGCAGACTCCCTTCAAACACAACTGGCTTGTCAGGAAATACACTCGGGACGGCCCAAACTTGCCCAGCACCAACAACAGAGGACCAGAATAGGTGACCGATGGCTTTCCCAGGTTACATTTACAGAACCTCAAGCAAACTACAGTTCCGGAGAATTTCATCCTTTTGAGCCCGGTAGGCTGGCCCCAAGTGATGCCGTGGCAGAACATTATCACTTGTGGGGAAGAAATCGGTTATTGCCCACGTGGGGCTGCTGTGGAAACACAGGCCAATGAGTCGGCCCCAGCCGAATGGGAGAGCCTCTACTAGTTCTGTCCAAGCCTGCAAGAGCATCTCCAACCGGGAAAGAATATTAAAAAAAAAAAAAAAAAAAAAAAAAATTAATGTTTATTTTTGAGTGAGAGACACAATTCAAAGCAGGCTCCAGCTGAGCTGTCAGCACAGAGCCCGATGCGGGATTCAAACTCATGAACGGTGAGATCATGACCTGAGCCGAAATCACTTAACCAACTGAGCCACCAGGCGCTCCTGAAATGGGGAAAGAGTATTAAACCCCTAGTTTATCATCTTGGCTGCCCTTATATATTTAAAATAGATTATTTCTGAATTTATGGGATACAATAAAACAAGGTAACTGGCCCCCACAGAGGCAGGATCAGAGAATGCAAGAGCAAGGTGGTTAGTGCCAGAGCAGCTAGAGTAAAAAGGATACTGTAGGTTCCCTTTTCCTGTGGCTTCTCCCCGCTGACAATCATGAGGCTTTTTGCCAAGATATAAGGTAAAACTGTATTATTGTACATGTAGTTGCCCTTCAGGTCGGCACTCCTCAATGCTGGAGGGACACATGTGGCAAACAGTCCTTTGTAGCGAGTGGGGAGAGATTATAAACCTTGTGAGTTACTGGCCAAGTCAGAAAGGGGACTGCAGAATTTCCTTTGTTAAGCAAAGATCAGTCTATGCCATTATTACGGGTTCCCCTGCTATCTGGAAGTGGAGCCTTCCTCTGAAACCTTCTGTAAGCGGAAATGGTGGAAAGTGGAAAAGCAATTAGCATTAATTTACATGGAAAAATTTCCAGACCCAAAAAATAACTTCTCTTAGGCTTTTCCTTAGGACACATCTTGCTAATGGATGCACAAAATAGAGATAAAGCACAGATGCTCACAAACCCAGTTCAAAGCTCTCACAGCTGGATTGCTGAGGGTGTAGTTCCCAAGGAAGGAGCTTGGCAGGGCCACTCTTGCTGCTCAGGGCGTGTGCTGCTTCTAGAACAGCTCACTGCGTAACAAATGCTGAACGCTATTTTTGCTTTTTGCCTTTTCTCATAAAAGTGAAAATCCTCCTCAGACTTCTTTTGGCAAGTGAAAACAGGTACTATCGTACATCTTTTGTAAAAGCAAAGGCATAACGTGAACTTTCAAAAAGCAGGGGATACCTGTACTCTAAGTGTGGCCTGGGGACCCACCTGTACCAGAATGACCTGGGGCTTATCAAAATCCCTGGGATCCTTCCCAGGCCTTCCTGACCTTATTGCAAACCTGGCCCAAAGGAGAAACGACTACCCATTTTACACTCAATAGCTAGCTCATTAGGTTTGCAAGGAAATCCAGGCTGAGGACAGAAGGTGTCTTTTGGCAGAGATGAGGACACATCTTACTGCATCCCTGTGCCCGAGAGCAGACTCTTAGGGTCTGGCCTCAGAGGACGCAGCTGTTCCGTAAAAGCAGGAGCTGCCACAGCTTATACCTGTGTTTTTACACCATAACAAAATCCTTTCTGTCTACACAGTGCATTACAATTTAAAAACACTTGCACAGTCACAATTTTGATCTCATTATATTTTGTAAAAACTATGAGACCAGCAGGCCAGGAGCTGCTACAACACTCACTATACAGAGAAGGAAACTGAGTCCTTAAGGTACGGTACACTGCCAATATGAGGGGGGAGTGGGACTAGAACTCAGGACTCTTAACCTCCATTATACCCCACCACTTCTGAGAGAATGAACAAGAATCCCAGAGATGCCTGCTGGACTTCAAGTAGAATTTTCTGGATGGGATAAAGGGAATTCAGCCCATCTGGACCGATGCAAACTCACACACAGCTTAGGTCCTGCTAACACGTCCCTGCTTTGGAAAGTTGCCTGGGATGGATGCTGGTGCATGCCTCACCTGCAGGCCTCTTTGTGCACTGTTGAAAATTACAGGTCCCAACACCCCAATGCTATAAATGGAGAGCTGAGATTTAAACCATGCAGTCTAGATCCAGAATTCATGCTCTTAGCCAAAATGTTACACTCCTTTGTTTGGAGGCAGACACAGTTAAGGGTAAACACAGATATAAAAGCAGGTAAATATGAACAGATAATGATATTGATAATAGACAGCTACAGATACAGAAGTAAATACCACAGAGATATCCCTGCTCAAAAACAATTCTAAAGAAAAAGCTGCCAGGGAGAAAGGCAAGAAGAGGGTTAAAGGAACCATTTTCTTACAATTCAGTGCACTTGTTAGGGTGCTACAACAAGGAATTTTCCAACATCGTCTGTGATAGCCACGTAATGCCTAGGCACGTTCACCCTTACACAGCCATGCTTGGCACTGCTACGCTGATGGGGATCACTTACGTGGGATGAGGTAATAATGTTTTTCCAGTTTAAAAAATTTTTTTAATGTTTGTTTATTTTTGACAGAGAGAGAGAGACAGAGATAGAGCACGAGCGGGGGAGGGGCAGAGAGAGAGGGAGACACAGAATCCGAAGCAGGCTCCAGGCTGTGACCTGTTAGCACAGAGCCCAACGGGGGGCTTGAACTCACAGACCGCGAGATCACGACCTGAGCTAAAGTCGGATGCTCAACTGACTGAGCCACACAGGTGCCCCTGTTTCTCTAGTTTAAAAAACAACACAACAGGGGCGCCTGGGTGGCGCAGTCGGTTAAGCGTCCGACTTCAGCCAGGTCACGATCTCACGGTCCGTGAGTTCGAGCCCCGCGTCGGGCTCTGGGCTGATGGCTCAGAGCCTGGAGCCTGTTTCCAGTTCTGTGTCTCCCTCTCTCTCTGCCCCTCCCCCGTTCATGCTCTGCCTCTCTCTGTTCCAAAAATAAATAAACGTTGAAAAAAAAAAAAATTTAAAAAAAATAAAAAACAACACAACAACAAAACCCCACCCAGTTCTTTATGTCTCAGTTGGTAGATGGATCTGCCTACTTAAAGAAACAGGTTTGTTTCAGGACTTAAAGTTTATCCCAAAGCTGAAAGATGACAGAAATGAAAGTTACAGAACTTTACATTCCAAAGGACTGTTAGGATGTTTGTGTCATATGCTTTTTTCTTTCCAGTTTGTTTACTTTTGTCCTCACTGCAGTACAAGAGTATCCTGTACACAAACATCACTGAGTCCTGGCTTGGGGTCTTGAAGAGGTGGGCACATCTGCCCAATCTGTCACTTTATCCATAAAAGAACTATCTTCTTCATAAACAGACCAAATGCTAGAGGGCCCCACATCTCCTAACCCCTGCACCCTGGCTTTAGCACTGTGGGATTATGACAGTTAAATCCTCCTAAGCTCCCATTTCCTTTTGGGAAAATCGGAACCCAACAATACCTACCTTACAGGGTCATAGTGAGGATTAAAAAGGCAACATACATGCTTAACTCTGTGTCTCTGGCACACGGTGAGCCCACTAGTCAATGGTAGTCACCATAATCATGCAATTCCACAAACTCTGTCTTTAGGCTGAGTTTTCAACATTTAAACTGACAAAATGAGCCGATTCGTTTAAGAATATAATAATTAAGAAAGAAAATTCTTCTGGTACTAGATAAAAATTACACTCGTCTAGTTCAAGAGCACTGTTGTGTCTTACTGCCTAGCACTTGAGAAAACCGTGAGCTTGGTCACTGCAGCCGCCCCAGCCCCAGTCCCCAGTCCCCAGGGCGAGCAGAACTCTGACCTCTGTTGACTCTTCTTGCTCATTTATGACGAGGAAGGCGTCCTCTGCGGCCTGCCGTTTGACGTCCGCTATGGTTTGCTCCATCCGAGCTCTCTCTGTTGCAATCACTTCAAAGGCTTTTTGCTCTGCCTCAGCAACGGCTTTCTGTACTTCTGACATGGCCTGAATTTTCACCTTATTCACAGCTTCTTCTAGAAGAAAGTGACAGTAAAATTAACTGGCCGAGAAATCTTTCCCCTCCCACTCCCTATCGCTTGCAAGAAGAGACAGAGCTGAAACGAGAGGACTTTTCCAAAATTACAGAGGGTGTAACACACGACATACTCTTTCACTTTTATTCTTACGCTCACTTGCCTGTTCGTGTATTCATTTTTTGGGTGTGTAGATGGAAGTAGGCACTGTGCCATGGGTTGGGGATACCTGGAGGACTAAGATGGACTCCATATTCTCCTAACTGTGATCAAGTAGAAAAGTGGTCAGCTCTACAAGTGGCAGGGGAGGATCAAGAAAACGTGTCCTGGTTGAGATGGTAAGTGGAAATGAATTTTTGGACAAGTCTCACATCCTATGCTAAGGACTTTGGCCCTTTTTCTAAAGAAAACTTGAACTCCTGAAGGGTTCTATGCAAAGAGAAAAGACTGGAGGCAGAGACAGCCTGGGGAGAGGCTGGGGCAGTAGACATTCAGCTGACAGAAGAGACTGAATTTAGGCGGGAGCAAGTGGCACAGAGGAAGGGATGGGGCAGAATGAGGCAGGTGGCAGCTATGGGTCTGGAGGTGAAGCTGAAGGTGGAGAACGCTAGTGCTATGAAATGCAACGGAGAGTAAGCAAAATGCCAGGTGGAGGCTGGTGAGAAGACTGAAGTGCTTTGGGACGTCCAGACACAAATGTCCAGGAGGCAGTTAGGGTCAGAAGACTGAACTTGGCAGAGAAGCGCAGGCTGAAGATACAGATTTGGGCACGCCAGGAGCCTGGGTTTCCAAAGCCCGGTCCAGTCACCATCGCCTCACTTGGTTCCTGATCACTTCTTCCCATCACTGCCATCCTGCTTGGTCTCCACAGAACGGACACTCCAAATGGCATACTCTTCGCGTTGAGCCTCATCTCTAAGTTCCCCAAGTGAATTACCTCCTTCCCGAGTCCACACAACTGGAAAACCCAGAAGCCTAAGGAAACTCCTTTACTGCTTGGTTCTTTCACATGGCCTAGGCTCAAAGAATCAAAGAATGTTCTAGGCTGCCATCGTAGGCTTCGATCTTATCACTCTAGCCTTAAGAAAAAAACCTGGGACGCCTGGGTGGATCAGTAGGTTAAGTGTCTGACTTCGGCTCAGGTCATGATCTCACGGTCTGTGAGTTTGAGCCCTGTGTTGGGCTCTGTGCTGACAGCTCAGAGCCTGGAACCTGCTTTGGTTTCTGTGTCTCCCTCTCCTTTTCGCTCTCTGCCCCTCCCCCACTCGTGCGTGCTTTCTCTCTTTTTCTCTCTCTGTCTCAAAATAAATAAATGTTAAAAAAAAAAAAAAGACATTTTTACTGCAAAGGACAAGGGACAATGCTGAACTGACTTGACACTGACCTCTGTGCTTCCTTTACTCCTGGTATCCAGACAGGTCCACTGTGGCCCACCACAGCTACCCATCATAAGCCTCTTAGTTACCAGATATAGGTGTCTTAAGCCAACATAATAATGCCCTGAAGTACCTTTTTTCCTTTCAGGTTAAGGACAATCAGTAAGAGTCAGTGTTTGAATAACTACCTTGCTAAAGTCATCTAAGGTCACAGATGACACCACAGCAGAAGAACTCAAATCTAGCTGGTTCAACACCAAATTTTGGCTCTTAACCATAGTTAACCCAACGTTATCTCGCAGGCAGGAAATCACTAGTTATCGAGATCTTGTACATGGTAATCTTTCTACCTTAACAACTACTCTCTTCATTTCCCATAATTCTATCCTACTTCTTGATGATACACATTTCCCTGTTTCCAACTGCAAAGATTTTCCAAGTTCCTAGGTAGTTTTGCAAATTATTTTTAATGGCAAAATAAATTTTGATAACATGCTTTTGATTTTAAGAATTTGCATGCACTGGGGTGCCTGGCTCAGGCAGTAGAGCATGCAACTCTTGATCTCAGGGTTGTGAATTCAAGCCCCATACTTACAAATAAAATCTTTAAAGTGCAAGCAAGGGAGAGGGGCAGAGGAAAAGAGAATCTTAGGCAGGTTCCACATTCAGCATGGAGCCTGATGTGGAGGGCTTGATTCCATGACACCCTGGGATCACGACCTGAGCCAAAATCAAGAGCCGAACACTCAACCGACCTTGCCACCCAGGTGCCCCCATCTTGTACCTTCCTGATTGCCAGTAAGAACAATAATCTATAGTATGTCTATTCTTATTTTCCACAATTTGTTCCTATCTTTTGTCTGTTTGTTTATTACGGTCTTGATGCTTCTAGAAGAGTCTTGTGAAGGTCAGGTATTAACTTTTGTAGAAGTAAATTTTATCTGGGGCACCTGGATGGCTTAGTAGGTTAAGCCTCTGACATTGGCTCAGTTTGTGATCTCGCATTTTGTGGGTTCGTGCACTGCGTCAGACTCTGGGCTGAGAGGTCAGAGCCTGGAGACTGCTTCAGATTCTGTGTCTCCCTCTCTCTCTCTCAAAAATAAATAAACATAAAAAGAAAATCCTCAATTAAAAAAATGGTACTGGAAAAGGGAGGCTAGAAGGAAAAGGCGGCTCGGGGCACCTGGGTGGCTCAGTTGAGCATCCGACTCTTGCTTTTGGCTCAAGTAATGATCCTAGGGTTGTGGGATCGAGCCCCATGTTGGGCTCCACACTGAGCATGGAGCTTAAGATTCTCTCTCCCCCTCTCTGCCCCTTCTACACTCACATTAATTAACTAATTAATTAATTTAAAAAAAAGGAGAGGAAGGCTCATATCTGGACAAGGGCAGGATTAGGGACATGGTGTTAACCGCCCCATCTTATCACAATAGGCAGACCTACCCTCCTCTAGTCTTCTAGAAAATAAGGCCCACCAAGAACAGTCTTGACAAAGTTAGGGACAATGGAGGTGAAAGGAAAAGCAGGGGGCTGTTCCAAGACCAGAATGAACGAAATGTGGTAGTGCGTGGACATAGTGTGTGTAGATTTGAGTGAAAACAGGCAGAAATGAACTGAGCTATATGTTCAGAAATAAGGCATATAAACAGGGAAGGAAAAGTTGGTTACTTAATGCCTTAGGGTGGTGCAGAAGGGTGTGCAAAGGACTTGGACAGACTGTAGGGAGTCATTCCAAATTCTTGACCTGCAAAGTAACGTGAGAGGCAGTCCAGATGTATGGGAAAGCTGGGGAAGGAGAGGCGGGAGCCCCCAAATTTGTGCTCCCAAATTAGTGCGTATATGTGATCTAGAACCAGACAGACACGTACCAGTTTTTTTCCAAAACTCCACAGGTACATATCCTGTTCCTGGCCTACTGTTGAATTCTCGCTGAGAATCTACAGAAGAGATAAATAGCACAGGGTTAGAAGCTGTCTATAAACAACATGTTTTATTTTTATGAAAATTTTTAATGAAAAATAGCGCCTCTCACTCACCACATAGATTCGAAGATACATGTTCACTTAGTGCAAAAATTATTCTGATAAGGGATAAAATCAGATAGTAAAGTATACTTAATATTTAGTTGTAAAACACATACATGCATGCACGTGTGTGCGTGCCTCAAATAGTAACAGTATTCCAATTCAAAGGAGTAAGATTAAAAGTATTTTCACTTCCTTCTCTTATCTATATGTTCTTATCTTTTCCCTATGAACATGTATGTATTTTTATGATACTCCCTAAAAAATAACTACAGATACTTATACATATGTATGTGTGCATATCATATCCAGTTTAACTTCCCATCATGCACAGGTCTCTCTCAGCGGCTCTGTAGAGATGTCAGAGAATATGGCTTTTGTTTCTTGGCAACTCTGAATTTTTACATGTGATTTAAGGCAGTTTCCTTCAAAGTTTCTTAAAATGCTTACAAACAAATAAAAAGCAAGTAGTAAAGAAAATATTCTGATCTGGAACAGTGCATTTCAAATGTAGCCCAGGGAGGCGACCTACACGGTTGCTGTGAAGGACGTAAGGGTGGAGGGTGACTTATATATATGTATATATATATATTTTTTATTGTGATTTTTAAGATATAGTGTTTTATAAGAAGTGGTTCCACTGAGTTAAAAAATTTTTTTTAAGGAGTCAATCCCAGAAGACTTCTCCATTTCCTTATGTTTTACTGAGGCTAATATACAATTTTATGCTCTGAATATGCACCAAACCATGATGCAAAGAGGAATCAGGGGACCAGTCAGTTGACAGAGGAGGGTAGCCCGGCATGAAATGTTTGCCAAAGGAGCTTTCTAAAACGGTTAGTCCTCATGGGAAAGTCTAGGAACTGGCTGTGAGGCAGGAAACTCCCTGGGGTGGGGAAAGGCTCTCTCCCATTCCAGGGGCTATCAGCACAAAGAACCTACATCTATATCTCCTACAGAGATAGGAGGGGATAGGGAGGCTTTTTCTAAATCGTGTAAAATACAAATAAAATTACCATTTTCAATATAATTCAGAGACATCCAGTACAATCTTTTAAGTTTATTTATTTTGAGAGAGGGAGAGAGCACAAGAGCGCACACTGGGAGAGAGGGAGAGACAGAATCTCAAGCAGGCTCTAGTGCTGTCAGCACAGAGCCCGATTTGGGGCTCAATCCCACCAACCACGAGATCATGACCTGAGCTGAAACCAAGAGTCGGACGCTTGACCAACTGAGCCACCCGGGTGCCCCATAGTATTTTCACAATGTTGTGCAACCATCCTCACTATCTAGTTTCAGAACATTTCTATCACCACAAGAAGCAATCCCATAAGTTTAAAATATTGATAGGACTAATACTTTTTTGTGACACTGAGGTCTCTAGAAGAGCTACCAGCACTGTCAATAAAATACAAATGGAAGGGCTCTCTTCAACACAGGTGAGGTGCCTGTTTCATGCAGCCATTTGTCACATACCTAGAAACTCAAGGATGAGATTCATGAAATAAATACAGGGAAAAATTTAGGATCAGAAGAATCAAAGTGGCACAAGCTAGAGAAGGCAGTGGGTCATTTTCAACAGAATCTTCAATAAGGAAAATCAGTGAGAAAAAAGGTCTGAGTATACAGACAAGCTGCCGTTGGTATTAAATAACAGGAGAAACACTTGTTTACTTGTGGGGCTATGGGGGAAGTCTTGACCAACCAAAAGAAAAGCCACTTCACTTCAGTTAGCAATATGCCTTGGTCATATCCTTTATATCTGCCTGGTCCCAGCATTTTATTTTTCTAACAGATGAAAAAGGTGAGATGCACTTGACCCTAAAGGAACTTCTCAGCTTACTCAGGACATAGCTGGAAACTAGGGACATTTTCATGACATTTCCAGAAGCCAGAGTAACTGTTTTTATATCTCTAACCCAGAAAGGAACAGAAATCAGTATTTTCAGCTGGTTCACTAAAAAAAGTAGAGTGTCAGAGGCACCTGGGTACCTCAGTCGCTTAAGTGTCTGACCCTTGATTTCAGCTCAGGTTATGATCTCACAGTTGGTGAGTCTGAGCCCCATGTTGGGCTCCATGCTGACAGCATGGAGCCTGCTTGAGATTCTTTCTCTATCCCTCCCCTACTCATGCTCTTTTTCTCTCTCTCTCTCAAAAAAAAATAAATATGGGGGCGCCTGGGTGGCTCACTCTATTAAGTGTCCGCCTTCAGCTCAGGTCACGATCTCGCAGTCTGTGAGTTCGAGCCCTGCGTTGGGTTCTGTGCTGACAGCTCAGAGCCTGGAGACTGCTTTGAATTCTGTCTTCCTCTCTCTCTGACCCTCCCCTGCTCACACTCTGTCTCTCTCAGAAATAAATAAACATTAACAATTAAGAAAATAATAACAAAACAAACATAAAAAATAAAAACCTCTATAGTCTCAAAGGCTATTGTAATCAAAGGCCAGACAGATAATGCAAGTAAATTGGGTCAGAAATGAGCAACTAATGGTATTGTGGTCATGTAGGAGAATGCTCTAGTTCTAAATTTTTTTTCTTAATGTTCATTTATTTTTGAGAAAGACAGAGACAGAATGTGACTGGGTTAGGGGGAGAGAGAGAGGGAGACACAGAATCTGAAGCAGGCTAAAGGCTCCGAGCTGTCATCACAGAGCCCAACGTATGGCTCGAATTCATGAGCTGTGAGATCGTGACCTGAGCTGAAGTCATACACTCAACCAAATGAGCCACCCAGGTGCCCCCAGAATGCTCTAGTTCTTAGAAGAAGTAGAACAAAACATTTAAGGCTAGTGTCATGAATATTTGGGGGAGATTGTACCTATCTGCCAATCTATAATGGGGTAAAGCAAATATGGCCAATGTGGAAAATGGCTTAGGTATAGGGCATATATATGAGTGCTCACTTTTAACATTTTTGTGTTTGGGTAACTTCAAAATAAAAAACTGAGAAAAATGTTCTTTTAAATATATGCATAGAAAATTCTGTATGAACAGACTAATTTGTTAATAAGTGAGCTTATGGGAGCAGGAGAGAAAAACTGGGTGGCGGCAGGATTTTCACAATTTATATGTTCCTGTATTGCTTGACTTTTATACAATGCAATCCATTAAAAAAAAACTCATTTCAGATAATAAACAAAATATCCAAGAAAATGAAGTGGATCCAGCATTACCAGATATCAAAACACAACCTAATGCCATACTAATTAAAAGTTTGATATTATATTGGGAAGTGGTATAACATAATGGCTAAGAGTGTGTGCCAGTTCCGGAATGCCAAACTTACAATCCTGACTTAACTATAATATGACCATTTTGGCCAACTTTTTAATTTATTTAAGCTTCAGTTTTGTCATCTGTAAAAGAATATAATAGTTCCTATATCTCAATAGGTAGTTTTGAAAATACACGTGACAGGTTTAACATGGCTAGAACACAGTATAGAGCCCAGATAAACTATAACTGATAAGTGATATAGTCAGAAAGATTAATAAGGGGATGCTGAGGTGGCTCAGTCGGTTAAGTGTCTGACTCTTGATTTTGGCTCAGGTCATGATCTCACAATTTGAGTTTGAGCCCCTCGTCGGGCTCTGTGCTTACACTGCAGAGCGTGTTTGGGATTCTCTCTATCCACCTCTCCCACTCTTGTACACACGGCTCTCTCTCTCTCTCAAATAAATTTTAAGAGAAAGATTAATGAAGAAAACAGACTGAAGTATTTAACAAAATGTAGCGTCAGATAATTACGTCATTTCAATATTTAAAGGATGGGCATCAGTTAATCGATAGGAAAATTTAAACAATTTGGGAAATTTTAAGTGAGCTAATTCCAAACACACAAACGTGCATATAACATAGATGAAATTTGTTGTACCTTGGATAGGGATCAAGGTCAAGTAACAAACTATAAAGGGAAATGATGAATTTGATTCCATAAATATTAGCTATCCCATCGATCAAAACAAACCAAGATGGGGTGGGGGAGAAAACAAAAACAAAACCAAGATCAAATACAAGAATGCCTATATTCACAGCCCATTAATTTTATAGCTGAGAATATAGCCTATGAGAGAAATGCAAGATGTTTGAAAATCCTTACGTATGAAAAATTGTAAATATTGGATTACACACTGAAAAACGAAAATAAAACAAGGAAACAATATGTAATGTTCAACAACAAAAACGGCATAAGGAAATTATGAGGTACATACATGTTAGAATACTGTATAGTCATTAAAATTATGTTTATAAAATCTTTAATGAAGTGAGAACATGCTTAATATGAACTTATGTTTTCAAGGAAATAATACAAAGTTGTAACAGGATTCTCAGATACATTTCAAAATTCTTCAGTGTGGGATGATGAGCCAACAAATTCTTCATAAGTTCCTGTATTTTCTACAATGAGCCATGTAGTTTCAACTAAAAAACGATACTTACTCTGAAAGACTGTTCTGGGAATTAAATGGTAACATACATAAAGGAATGGTTCCCAATTCTGGGAGCCCTGGTCCCACTTTAGTCCAATTAAATCAGAATCTTGAGGTGGGGCCAGGGCATCAGGAATTTTTTCCAAAAGTCCCCAGGTGGGATCTAATGGGCACTGAGGGTTAACCATTAAAGAAAAGTGCCTGACTTAGAAGCTGGTGCTCATGGTTAAGGTTTTCCAAACCACAGCAGGAGCACTACCTCTCTGTCAGTCAGATACATTTTCTGTTGTACAAAGGTAAAGTGTCTTTATTTAGCTGATTCTTCCAGTATTGCTACATCCTGATTTTTCAGTTGTGGGCATTACAGATTGACCAGACATTTCACTCTCTTTTAACCCCCACCGCCACTCCATCACAATTCCTTCCTCTTCTATTCCCCGCAACAGAGATCTACTCAAATTCTGTTATACCCGTAGTCAACATTTACAATACTTAATGTAAATACTAATCACAGCTGGGTCATGTGGTTCAGGTTCTATGAATCTTTCTATCTTCCTGAACAAGTTTTTATTTTTTTTAAGAGTTAATAATTGAGGGGCGCCTGGGTGGCTCAGTCAGTTGAGCATCTGACTTCGGCTCAGTTCATGATCTCGTGGTTTGTGGGTTTGAGCCCTGCATCAGGCTCTGTGCTGAGAGCTTGGAGCCCGGAGCCTGCTTCAGATTCTGTATCTCCCTGTCTCTCTCTGCCCCTCTCCTGCTCATGCTCCAACTCTCTCTCAAAAATAAACAAACATTAAAAAAAAAAGGTAATAATTGTCTTATTTAGTCATATGCTAAGTTTCCCATGTAATTGTTTCTAATTCAATCTCACCTTCTCTTTCTATTGTGTAGACATTTTATAAATTTCATTTTCTAGAAGAAATCTCCAGCAAGCTTTTGGCCGATTCCAGCCTCAACTGCTTTCTAGGCTTGCTGTACCCTGTTGCTTGGGACCCTCCCTCACTAGCCTAGGGATTGCCTTCTGTCCTCCTTCTCAGGTCGGATCTAGTGTAATCAATTCCATGTCTCCCACTTCCTGGTTTACTTCCCTGTGTTAGGGCATAGCCTGCTCAACTGTGGTAGACACTCCGATAAAGGGTAGATAGGAGGTGCATTTTTTGAAAAATTGTGGGTTGTCACACATTTAACTGTTTTGGTCTAGCACAGAAGTCTAAGTTAAAATAACTTCAGAGTCAACTTCGAACATTCTATGATAATAACTGATGCTTGTTTTTTCCAGTGTTGTTTACTTGGCAGACTGGTTCAAGCCGGAGTACTGCCTTTCAGTTCTAGATACTTTTTTTGAATTATTTCAGTAACTACTTTATCTTCACTTTCTGTTCACAATTTCTGGAACTCATCTGATTTGGATTAGATGACTAACAAGTTCATAAAAATATTAATGCATGATTTGGTGAAAAATGATAAAGTGAATACTATACACCTACAGGTCAAGAAAGACAATTCCAGCAACCCCAAATCCCAAAGAGGTAAGTAGTGGTAAACCACAGTCCTTTTTAAATGATACTAGCCAGACCTACAATCCTGTCCTCAGAAGAGCCAGTGGCAGAGATGATGAGCGCTCACTCTATACTCCCCATCACCTACAGCCTCCGCCTCACACCCCCAGAGAAAACCATTCTCTTGAACTCTGTGATAATGATTTTCTGATTTTTCCCGATGCTTTTCCTAACTATTTATGCATCCTTAAATAAGATACCAAAATGCATCCCTTATCGTCTGAACCAAATCTATCTCTGAATATATTGTGAATCACCAATGTTCAGATAGAGGGAACCTATATTATTTTCAATGGGAAAAGTAATAATGCTATCCAGTCTCCAATCAATTTCTCTCCAAATCACCAAAACACTTAAATCCTAAGCAAATAATCCACCAGGGATTTCTACAACACCCTAAGCATTTAAAACACGAATTATTAAAACAAACAAAAAACTCAAAACAAACCCACAAGCCACAAATTGTCTAATTATTTAAAAGTCATAGGTATGTCTGTATAATATGCCCAAGAGTACTGCCCAGTGTGGAACAGTGTTGCTCTAAATGCTAGTCTATAAACCTTTATGGTCCATAAAGAGATATGCATAAGCACCATGTCTCTAAGCACACTGCGTAACGTAGAGGACTTCTCTCAAAGTCAGCAACCGTGCCCAGCATGTGCTGTGGCAAGCTCCTGAGGTCATCATGGTCCAGTAACAATTCATTTTTGGAATGGTTTTGGTCCACATTTTGAATAGCAGGATTATTCAAGATATGAATTATGCTTTCTCTCTACGCTGTAACAAATGTGCTATGAGAGAAATAAACAGTGAAATAAAAATATGAAATACGTATACTATGCATAAATGCACATACTGAAAGATATTATTTAAGTCAGCCAGACTGACCACGGCCTGAAACACCAGAGAGAAGGAAACTGGGACCCATGGAGAGCTAAACCTACAGTGACAAAATAATTTCACACCCCAACTGTCCGCATGTTTGAGAGTGAGGGATGTGCTAGTAATAATCAGGACCGGAGAACTGAAATAAACTGGGGCTGTCCCAGGCAAATTAGAACATGCAGTCACTCAAGCTAAACCCTCAAGTAAGGCGTGAAAAAGATGAGTAAGGGGCATCTGGGTGGCTCAGTCAGTTGAGCATCCAACTTTAGCTCAGGTCATGATCTCATGGTTCGTGAGTCTGAGCCCTACATTGCATTTGTTGTTGTCAGTGCACAGCCCACTTCAGATCCTCTGCCCCCCCCCGCCCCTCCCCCACTCGTGCACACACTCGTGTGCTCTAAGGAAAAGAAAGAAAAAAAAAAAGGATGAGTAGAGAGTAATGCAAAACAATGTTTAAATGGCCCAGCAAGACCTGCCATCTGGCTGGAGAAGAACAGCCTCAGGACCACAGAAGAACCGCCTCAGGACCACAGTTCACTCTGCACTGGATGCCTCGTAGCTAAACACATGCAGACTGACTGGTGGAAGGTTTGTGATTTGGATGGTGAACTTCGGATGTTTCTATAAATTGTTACAGGAGCTATTCATGAAGGTTCAGATGGTGAGGGATACCTGAGGATGAGCCCTGAAGTTGTTTGTATGTATGTACTGATTGATGGATGGATTGACTGTAATCTCTACACCCAACATGAGGTTCAAATTCATGACCTGAGATCAAGAGAGTCACATGCTCTTCTAAGCCAGTCAGGTGTCCTGAGCTCTGAAGTCTTTATGAAAGTAATCACAGTGTAGCTACAAGTATTCTTTGACGTCTTGCTGTGATATTCCACACAACATTGCTAATCAATGGTTGCCCTAAGAGTCATCTCGGTGGGAGTGGGATCCTTTGGTTACCAATGTCTTTGCCCCATTTTTGCTCAAGTCTTTTGTATTTATTATTTAAAAAAATGTTTACGTATTTATTCTGAGAGAGAGAGAGAGAGAGAGAGAGAGAGAGAGAGAGAGAGGGAGTGAGCAGGAGAGGTGCAGAGAGAGAGGGAGAGAATCCTAAGCAGGCTCCATGCTGTCAGTGCAGAGCCAGATGCGGGGCTCGAACCCACAAACTGAGATTATGACCTGAGGTGAAACCAAGAGTCAGATGCTTAAACCGACGGAGCCATCCAGGAGCCCCTTGAAGCCTTTTTTAGACTAACAGCTGTCTTCTGTGGAACATGCTAGGTCTGTCATGATAAGTGATTCATTTTCCGTGATAAGAAGAGGGAGCTTGAAGTGGGTAGTTGGGGGAAAGTCTGATCACAGATAGCCCCTCGTTTGTCTGTGTCTTTGGATAGGGCACTTTTTCAGTTACTAGATAATTGTGATGGAACATTTTTGGGGAAACGGCTGTGGTGTCCTAGATGTACCCTGGACTGACAGAACAGTTGTTCTTACCTCTGCTGCTTCAGGTTGAGAAAAGACAAGATGGGCTAACCCAGCTTGGTATAGTAAAGGTATGGTAAAACTTTTCTAAAGGCCTCCAGACAGAGGTTGATAAATGGTGTCTTCCTGGATGGGGAGTGGGAAACAGAGGAGGGAAGGTGAGGTAAACATTTTTAGATTTTCAGGGCTACCGTTGAGGAGTAAATGTGATGTATGTGAGTACCTGGGACACTCAACGAGGCTGACTTTAACAACCACTCTTTGATCACCACCCAGCACATATAGAGGGAGTTAAAAACAGAACAAAATGACAAATATTCCCATTATCCATGTGAAAGACAGTATTTCTTGAACATTCCAGGTACTGAGTCCTTGACATATTTTATCATTCTCTTCACAATCACCTGAGTCTTTCTAACTCCACCATCTAGCACCGTCTTTCTGCCATCTTACGTGAGACCCTCCCCTTACCATTGCTGAGAGAATCTGCACTCCCAGGACTGTGCTGCCTAGAGACCAACTCGCTCCCTGTCTTCCTCATCTCTGTGTTTTCGTTATATCGTCTTTTCCAGTAATTGAGTTCTTCACGATCAGATTCCTGACAGCGCCGCAGGACTGCCATGGAGCGCCTTGTCTTCTCTACCATTTCCATAATGCAGTTCAGAGCCTAAGCCAGAGAGGAAGTCAGAGATAAGATTAGGACTTTGAAACAACCAATACTGAAATTTAAGGATAGGTAAAATGTAAAGAAGGAAGGTTTAAGTATCTTACAGATCAGCAATATCAAGTCAACACATGAAAGCCATTCTTAACAACTTCTTTTTAAATATGTAGATGCAAATAATTTTTTTTGGATTTCAAAATAATCCTTTCTGGGGCGCCTGGGTGGCTCAGTCGGTTAAGCGTCTGACTCCGGCTCAGGTCGTGATCTCGTGGTCTGTGAGTTCGAGCCCCGCATCGGGCTCTGTACTGACAGCTCAGAGCCTGGAGCCTGTTTCAGATTCTGTGTCTCCCTCTCTCTGACCCTCCCCCGTTCATGCTCTGTCTCTGTCTCAAAAATAAATAAACATTAAAAACAAATTAAAAAAACAACAACAACAAAATAATCCTTTTTGGATTCTTCCAGGTTGAATCTCAGCCAGAATCTCACCATAATACAGTTCTTTAAACACTATGTATGGTGAAACCACATTATATCTCTGCCTAAACACATCAGGTTATCTGATAAGCTGGAGATTTGCCTAAGAATGCAATCAGAGAAATAATATTCAGAGACAATTTCACTCAAGTAGGAAAAACTATTGTATGTATATTTCAAGCAGGTACATCTTTTCTTCCCTTTTAGGACACGAATTCTCATTTGTTTTTAGAGAAGCACCATTTATTTAGCATTTCCTATATATTAGATCCTATGTAAGCACCTTACATATTAGAACAACCCTACGAATTCAAATAATACAGTATTCTTGAGGTGCCTGGGTGACTCAGTTGGTTGAACGTCTGACTCTCGATTTCAGCTGAGGTCATGATCTCATGGATCGTGGGATGGAACCCTGCACTGGGCTCTGCACTGACAGTGTGGAGCCTGCTTGGGAATCTCTCTCTCTCTCTCTCTCTCTCTCTCTCTCTCTCAAAACAAATAAACATTAAACAACAACAACAACAACAACAGTATTCTTTATTTTTTAAGATACAGAAATTAAGGCTAGAAATGGTAAAACAACTCATCCATCATACAAAGTAGGAAGTAGCAAAGCTGAGACCTGAACTCCCAAACTTCTGCTTTTAACCCTTATACTATATGACTTAACTTGGTTATGTCCTGAAGTGATTAACCCACCAAAAAGATCTGAGTTACTCTTAGCTCTTTAGCTAGGGGAGTAGTAGATAAAACAAGTTTTCAATTTTATTTTATTATTGTTAAGTAAGCTCTAGGCCCAACATGGGGCTTGAAGGGCTTGAACTCATGACCCTGAGATCAAGAGTGGAACATTATACTGACTGAGTCAACAAGGTGCCCTGATAAATCAAGTTTTTATGGCAAAGACACTGTGGCTCTGGTTAAATTCACTTCAGGCATATATGCTCTATTATTATTATCGGTAATAAGAATTAAATGTAATAGGAAAATTATACACTGTAAGATCCTTACATGATCAAGATGTTTCCATTCATCAGCCCATTCCCTTTCTGTCAAACGGTGGTCTACCAACTCATCTTGATAGCCTCCATTTAGACCTAGTAGAAATTAGAGATTAGATGTGAAGATAGAAGGAAGAATATAATATACAGAATTCCACCAAGTAAATACAGAACACATCCATGCCACCTATGAGCACTCTACCAGGGCAACGATTCACAAGGGAGTGTGGAACCCACAAAATGACATAAAACCAACAAAAAGCTACGCTCAGTAGGTTAAGCGTCTGACTTTGGCTCAGGTCATGATCTCATGGTTTGTGGGATGGAGCCCCATGTCAGGCTCTGGGCTTACAGGGTGGAGCCTGCTTATGATTCTCTCTCTGTCTCTCCCCCGCTTGCACTCTCTCTCTCAAAATGGATAAGTTAAAAAAGATAATAAAAACACTTTACTCTGAAATAAATCCAGACTTAGAGAAACACTGCAAGAATAGTAAAAGAATTCTCATATATCCTTCACCCAGTTTCCAAAATGTTAATATTTTAGTTGATTTGTTTCACCATTCTCTAGTTTTCTGCACCATTTAAGGAAAAGTGGTATCTCCTTATCCTTAAATATTTCACTGTGTATTTCCTAAAATTTACCGAGTCCCACTTCTATAATATAAGAATAACAGTAACAAAGTATGAAGGGAGATCAATTTCAAATGAAATAAATACAACTCTAACATTCCTTTTTATGTATAATATTGTTTTATCTATCAGTGGAAAAAAGCGATGATTGTATTATTTTGCTTTATAACTGAGTAGGAAAGAAACGCAAAGATTCAATCTGAATTTCAACCATTACCATGCTGCTCATGTCACTTACTAAGATTGTGGTGTCTATCACGAACTTCTCGATGTTCTAGCATCTTATTGGGCTCACGATACAGGTGTGAAGTTGCAATATCTTCTAACGTGTAGTGCTGAAGAGGTGGAGGAGTAGGATGGAACTGGCCCCCGGGATTCATGAGGGGCACAGTGAGGGCAGGACTGTGCCGGGGAGCAGGGCTGATGGTGCACACTCTCTTGGCAGGAGGCTCGGGAGGAATTGTAGTATCTCTTTCAAAACCGCTCTCTTCCCTCCTTTAGAAGAACCGGAAGTACATATCTTAGCCCATACACAAGTGTTCATACAAACATGTCCTGAGTACCTACTCTGTGTTATGTATTGTGCTATGTACTTTCCCAAACAGGAAGATGATAAGGAAAGGTCTGACGTGAGGCATGAACTGAAATGTCTCCAGAGGCCAGGCAGAAAACAATTTTTTCAACACTGTTAAAATATTGCTTCCTTGACTAATACTTTCACTCATACTGAAATTTCCAGAATAAATTAACACAATTTCAATCTTCAAAGTAAAGGTACTCATTACCAAGTAACAATTAGTAATTGTTATACTTATTATTAGACTTCACACATCAGAAAAAATGCTTTGGACAAATTCTATTTCTGATGGTTCTGGAGCAGTGCACCCATAGAATGCCCTAGAGCAGAATCTCTCACCAGGGGTATACAGAGTCATCTGAAGAATTTCTGAAAAATATTTGTATCTGGGAGCCACACCTATAGATTTGAGAAACATTCTGGTCTCTGATATTGGGACAGTGCAAAGCCAACCTTAGAAATTCTGAGTCCATACCTATGTATAACCACAGTAATTAAATTCTCTTTCTTTCACAAGCAAAGAGGAAGCTTAGAGTAATTCCAGAAAAGCAAGGACAACAAAGCACTTCTCTGCTCACCTCTCCGGACTGGGCCTCTTTCCGTTTCCATGCACTTCCATGAGCAGCTCAGAAGAGTCAGCAGGTGACGCAATACTTGTGTTGAGCAGAAGGTGTTCGTGTTGAGCCAGGTATTGGGACGGGGTCTGCTTGGCGGCTCGAGCACAGTGCAGCAGTTCTCGCTGCAGCAGGGGCAGATTGGCCTTGAAAAAAAGAGGCAGGGGCTGGAAGGCAGTTTTCTAGGTGTTGGGCCCCACACAACAGAGCTCAGCACCTCAAAAGACTTTCACAAACATGACGACACAGGACAGAAGCCCTTCTCATCAGCCTGATTTTTATATGCCTCTCTAAGAGTAAAGTGACATCTAAAATACTGAACTTGAATTACTGGCTACCTTGTCTCTTGCCCCCACAAGGTGTAAATCCCCTCAACGGGAAGCCTGTGCTTTGTTTACCTTTGTGGCCTAGTGTAGAGTCAAAGCTCAGTGAAGGTGTTGAATGTAAGAAGTTAAAACTTTATACATTTTTTGGGGCATCTGTCTGGCTCAGTGGGTGGAGCATACGACTTTTGATATCAGGGTTGTGAGTTCAAACCACACGCTGGGTGTGGAGTCTACTTAAAACTTAAAAAAAAAAAAAAATTTTTTTTTAAATTTATACATTTTTCAAGACTTTGGCCAGTTAGAGAATTAGTACCATCTACACAGGGGTAGAAGAAATTCACTCTTTCCTCTATGATTATCAGTAAGTCGTGGATTCTCTCTGTCAAATTCCAACTCGTCTCTGACAGGACTGCTCAACATTTCTTTTTCGTGTTCTCTATGACAGCTGTCACGGAATTCTGGAAGTGGTAATTACTTTGGCTTGGTAGGAACATGGGGTTTCGAAGAAAGTATCAGGAGTGATGTAAATGATAGCAACAAGCCTTAGACTAAGCTCAGATGACACACAGGTAACCCAGGGGCAAAACCGATTTCTTATTGTGGCATCCTAGCTGGATCTATTTCCTTATTATTATTATTTTTTTATGTTTATTTATTTTTGAGAGAGCACAACCAGGGGAGGAGCAGAGAGAGAGAGAGAGAGAGAGAGAGAGAGAAAGAGAGAGAGATACAGGATCCAAAGTGGGTTCTACGCCGACAGCAGTGACCCGATGCGGGGCTCGATCTCACGAACCGCGAGATCATGACCTGGGCTGAAGTCAGACGCCCAACTGACTGAGCCACCCAGGGGTCTCTTTTTCCTTATTTTGTAAAAGGATAATTAACTATGTACTTATTATATTTCCTTCTCAAAATTAGAAATCTTTAATGGGGACGAATCATAAAACAAACCCTATATATCTCTAAACTTCATTCTTCATATGTAAAATGTACGTTTCCTATATTCCTTTTATTAAAAGAAAATAAAGAATTATACTTTTCTTCCCAAATTTAAGAACAATTCAGACTGAGCACATAAAAGATGTCTTTATCTCAAGGGAAACAGATGAACAAGTAAATGGAGAGTTTTAATAGATGTGAGTAGTCACCCCTTTACCAAGGGTTAATTTAGCAGGCACCATAATTAGTGACTCTCTTAAAGCAGAAATAAATTGAGAAAACCCAAACGTTAGCCAAAAAACTGCCATAACGACCTATCTCATGCTGTTTTCCAAAACAACAGAGTTAAGAATAGGGAATGTGACAATATAAAATACTTTTTAAGTCTGTTCTATAGCCTCCATCTTATAACAACTGTTAAAAAAAAAAAATCTTAACTGAAAAAAATACTGTGTAAAATATCTTTTACATCTGTGACATGTGCCCTTTGATGAATTTTTTTTTTAATGCTAATTATTTCCTATTAACACAAATTTCACAAATCTTGGTTCCGGAGTCTTAGGGGAAATAATTGTCTGTTGGCTCTGACATACAGCAAAGAGACCAAGATAGAAGCAGCACAGCTGTTTCGGGGCTACAAAGGCACCACAGACTGAGGCAAAGCTTCAATGCTATCAAAACAGAGCCACACACAGCCTGGGCCCCTGACACCTAAGCATTTTCCTATTTGTTTGCTCTACTCTCATTTTAAAAGATTTAAAAAACTGGTAACAATACCTCAATAAGTTGACCCATCTCTCTGATGCTATTATTTTTTTTTTAGGAAGTAAAGGCAGAAATACAGGTAAAAGGGGCATATTTATTTGGCCGGGTGTATTAGACTTTGTGAGTCAAGATGCAAAAGTGAAGATATCATGTGGGTCTCAAACAGTGTATAAAAAAAGTCCAATAACAAACGGAGTATAACTTTTTGTAGTATCAGTCTCCTACTAATGCAAAGAATGGAATGCATTTTGTTGGGGGGCTGGATTGAGGATAACATTTAGCTTAACTGGGGCTCAGAGTCAGTGTTCCCTATTACAAATCGATTATAAACGTGCACCTGTAAAAATTATTCTTCTTGGGGCACCTGGCTGGCTCAGTCAGTAGAGCATTCAACTCTTGATCTCAAGGTGGTGAGTTTGAAACCCACATGGGTGTAGAGTATAAAAACAAACAAACAAACAAATTCTTCTCTCCAGGGCTGTATGAAACCATTTGGTGAGCTGGTCTGGGGGTCACAGATTTCCAAACTATGCTTGGTCTAGAACACCCTGGTATTTGACCCTAGTCTTTCACTGCTGGGGAGCTACTTTATACTTTGGCAAGTTATAGATAAATGATACCAATGCAAAATAATTACTATCTATGGACACGAATAAAATTATGTCCAATAGAGGTTCAAATGACTTCCCTTGTTCTCTCTATAGAAGCCAATTTTACTTCTGGTTGCACATTCGTATCAATAATCCTGACCTATATAAATGTGTCTGTTCTTTGGATTCTCCCCTGAACTGGTTGTAACATGTTATTGATTCCTTCATTAATGAGTTAAAGAAAATCTTTGACACAGGTTCATCTTTTACTGGTACTAGTCAGAATGTTACCTGTTTTGTTGCTGTTTGTTGTTTTTAAAAATTATTGTATAAAAGGGAAAAGGCAGTAACTTTACCATGGGAAAGCATGGTACATAGACACTGCCTTCACCAAGTGATCAAAGTCAACATCACCCATTAGAAGACAGATTAACATCTACGTCTACAAAGAGAATGCAGTGATACCACTTAACCTGCTCTTGCTGCCTAAGATGCATAACCCGTTCCTCATCATGAGGAAGCTTCAGAAAAATCCAAAGTGATGTACCTTCCATAAAATAACTATCCTGAACTCTTCAAACTGTCAAAGTCATAAAAGTCTGAGAAGCTATTTCAGATTAAAGTGGACTAGAGAAACATGACAACGAAATGCAAGATGTGATCCTGTATCAGATATAAGACCACACAAAAAAGCTTTTCTTTCACTGTAAGAGACATTAGTGGGACATTTGGTGAAACATGAATAAGGGCTGTGGATAATAGTGCTTTATCAATGTTAATTTCTTGATTTGTTAATTATACTAAAAAGTATTGAGATGTATCATGTCTGCAGCTTATTCTTAAATATTTCATTTTTTAAAAAAATTTTATTTATTTTTTAATATTTTTAATGTTTATTTATATTTGAGAGAGAGAGAGAGAGAGAGAGAGAGAGAGAGAGAGCGTGAATAGGGGAGGGGCACAAAAAGAGACAGAATCTGAAGTACGCTACAGGCTCTGAGCTGTCAGCACAGAGCCCAAAGTGGGGCTCGAACTCACAAGCCTTGAAATCATGATCTGAGCTGAAGTCAGATGCTCGACTGACTGAGCCACCCAGGTGCCCCAAAAGATATTATTTTTTAAGTAATCTCTATACCCAACGTGGGGGCTCCAACTTGCACACCTGAGATAAAGAGTCATATACATGTTCTATCGACTGAACCAGCCAGGCACCCCTCAAATATATGAGGGAAAAAAATAATTACAAGACAAAATAATAATAGAGATGTGATAAAATGGTAACATGTAGAGAATGTGACTAAAGAGACGGTGGTACAGTATATAGGAAGTTTACTGTACCATATTGCAACTTTTCTAGGAGTATGAAATTATTTTGAAATAAAACACTTTTTTTTAAAGGGCATATTACATATAAATTTAATACTGCCTTACTTCTCAGGTAAGTACAATTCTGAACAACGTCTCTCAAAAGTTATGTTCTAGGGAACATTAATTCCAGAGGACCTAATCAGAAGCTAGACTAACTGGGGTTGGGGAGACAGCAACATTGTCTTTCTGTATGCTCTTCTGTTCTTAGGATAAGTGGGAAGTGCAAGGCCTCTCCTTTGTCTGACAGCCTTCTCAGAAAACACACACACTTCCCCACTGGCCACAAACAAAAGATTTAATGTTCAGTTACTTTCTCTGCTAAAAGCCCAGCCTCCAAACCATCCACACACTCACCTTCAGCCCACTCACCTCCTGCTCCCCACCTGCTATTATGTGTTATCAGCAGTATCTGCATGTGGACCACAACTCAAGGCTTCTGTAATTCCCATCCTACCAAGTGTGAATAAGGCACATCTGCAGACCACACTCCCATTCCTCTTACCAGACTCAAATAAAAGAAAGATATGAAAATGTGTGGCAAGCTACCCTGGCTTAGATCACAGAACAGGGATCAGCAGCAGGAACACTTGAGGAAATGCTGAAGATAAATTACATTCAGTAATTATAAAAATTACCTTGAGGAATGGAATCACAAAAGGACGAAGAGGAAAGTTTGTAGCCTCTTGGAGCTTGCAATGGAATTCTTCAATTGTTACTGTTGAGTTCTGAAAAGACAAATAACACTGTCAATTTCTAAAACTGGATACTGTCTCCCCAATACACATCTAATAATGCTAACTCTTTTTAAATCAAGGAAAAGGATAATCCCAAGAACACCACTGTAAACTCAGATCCCTCTCAAAGGTTAAACAAATTGTTTCCTTTATGAATAAAGTGTGGCCTCATTGATTTTCTTTTCTTTAATACCCTAAACCTAAACTGTCCTCTGTACTCAGCTACCGCTTTCCTCAGCACTTGTGAAGAAGGCACTCAGGCCTCTCGTATCAAGGAGCTCATGGCAAGCCACCTTGGGTACCGGAAACCAAACCTACAACGTTCCCAGATGGAACAATCCTGAATGAGTCCAGGATATCAACTTCTGAAGTTCACTTCTTCATAGATCGTGCCCTCCTCCTAGCATCAGTTCCCCAAATATTCTAAAGAAATTTAAAAACAAACGAAAAAACCAAGGCAAAACAATCAGTGCCTTCTACCTTCAAGTGGTCTGCCTGCATATGAGAGAACCTGGAAACAGGCACACGCCCACTGGGAAGGTTGCAGTTATTTCCCGTAAGGTTATTAGCACTTCCCATGTATTTTTTCAAAAGTCTAGCTTTATTTAAAAAAAAAAAATTTTTTTTTTCAACGTTTATTCATTTTTGGGACAGAGAGAGACAGAGCATGAACGGGTGAGGGGCAGAGAGAGAGGGAGACACAGAATCGGAAACAGGCTCCAGGCTCTGAGCCATCAGCCCAGAGCCCGAAGCGGGGCTCGAACTCACGGACCGCGAGATCGTGACCTGGCTGAAGTCGGACGCTTAACCGACTGCGCCACCCAGGCGCCCCAAAAGTCTAGCTTTAAATAGGGTTCTTAGCTCCTCTGCTCAGGTGAATGTACAAATAAAAATATTTTCCTCAAAGTTCACAAAATAGTTTTATTCAATTCCCTAAAACATAGTATAATACCAAGTTAAAGAACAAAACTGGGCATTATTCTTGCTTCCCTGAGAGAACAAGTACCACTTCTAGGGATTTTATTTTATAAAATCATCAATGGTTCAAAGCTGTAACAAGTACCATACAGATTATTTATCAACACAATACTGCTTCTTGACAATAAGGAACAGAAAACATTAAGGTCCACTACCAGGAAGTTGCATTAAAAATGATGGTACAGAAGGGGCACCTGGGTGGCTCAGTCAGTTAAGTATCCGACTTCAGCTCAGGTCATGATCTCATGGCTCATGAGTTTAAGCCCCACATGGGGCTCCCTGCTGACAGCTCAGAGCCGGAGCCTGCTTTGGATTCTGGGCTCCCTCTCTCTCTGCCCTCCCCCACTCACACCTGCCTCTCTCTCTCTCTCTCAAAAAAATAAATACACAAATATTAAAATATTCAAAAAGAATGATAGTACATAGGGCGCCTGGGTGGCTCAGTTAGTTAAGTATATCTGACTTCGGCTCAGGTAATGATCTCACGGTTTGTGGGTACAAGCCCCGCGTTGGGCTCTGTGCTGACAGCTCAGAGCCTGGAGCCTGCTTCAGATTCTGTGACTCCCTCTCTCTATCCCTACCCTGCTCACACTCTGTTTCTCTCTCTCTCTCTCTCTCTCAAAAATAAAATTAAAAAAAAATTTTTTTAGAGGAAGAAAAATTAATTAATTAAAAAAAAAGAATGATGGTACAGTCATACATCAGAACACTAAGGGAACAGGAAAGACTATATGCATTAATAAGGAAAGGTGTTTACAATATACTGTGAAATGAAAAACCAGAAAAAGAGCAGCATGCTTTCCTATAAGCCATTTATGGAAATTACACACACACACTTATATAGTATCTTACGTGCCTAAAAAGACAGGTACAACAGCACTTATTTCTGGATATGAAATTATGTTGGATTTTCCAAATATATCACACTAATATTTGGTAAAAATTAAAAATATTTCCTTTTAGAGAAAAGAGTATATCAAATTAAACGATGTTAAGTTAAAGTATTTGAAGCTTATCTCATTTCACATAAATACTTTTTTTTAAAGAATTTACTTTCTTTTATTTTTTAAGTTTTTACGAGAGTGTGAACATGGGAGGGGCATAGAGAGAGGGAGACAGAAGATCCCAGGGAGACTCAATGCTGTCAGTGCAGAGCCTGACATGGGGCTCCCTCGCACAAACTGCGAGATCATAATCTGAGCTGAAACCAAATGTCACTTAACCGACTGAGCCACCCAGGCGCCCCAGTGACAGTTTTATTGATCTCTCACCAATCTTGATATCTTATTTGCTAGGTTAGAATGTTCAGGATCACTCTGAATAGAAGAAACATTCTTTTGTTTTTTAGAAAAGACATTCTCATCTGATTCCTAGTATTAGAGGGAAAGCATTCAAAATTTCGCAAGCATGAGGCTTGCTGTAGGTTTTTTGTAAGATAACAACTATCATCAGATTAAGAAAGTTCCTGCTCTAATTGTTTTGCCAAGTGTTTTTTTTAAAATAATGAATGGAGAGGTGCTTGGGTAGCTCAGTAGGTTAAGCGTCTGACTTTGGTCAGGTCATGATCTCCCCATCTGTGGGTTGGAGCCCCATGTCGGGTTCTGTGCTGAGAGCTCAGAGCCTGAAGCCTACTTTGGATTCTGTGTCTCCTCTCTCTCTGCCCCTCCGCCACTCGCGCTCTCTCTCTCAAAAATAAACATTAAAAAATTTTTAAAAATAAAATTATGGATGTTAAATTCAAGTAACACTTCTTTTTCTGCATCTTCTCCAAATAAATTCATAGTTTCAATACCAATTGCTATAGACTGAATTTTTGTGCCACTCAGAATTCCTATGTTGAAACCTAATTCCCAATGAGTTGGTATTTAGATGTGGAGCCTTTGGGAGATGATTAGAGGTCATGAAGGCAGAGCTCTTAGGAACAGCATTAGTGCCCTTGTAAAAGAGACCTCAAGAGATCTCCCTTGTCTCTTCGGCATTGTGAAGACACAGTGAGAAGACAGCTATATAGGAACAAGGAAGTAGGCTCTCACAGAATACAAAATCTACTGGCACCACTTATCAGCTTCCAGAACTGTGAGATAAATGACTGTTGTTTATAAATCACCCAGTCATTGGTATTCTGTTGTAACAGCCTGAACAGACCGATTCAGGACACGGATTTTAATAAAATTCCCATTATATCAGAGTATACATTAGTATAATATGTAGGAAAACCAATGGCCTTACATATTAAATTTTTTTTTCAACGTTTTTTATTTATTTTTGGGACAGAGCAAGACAGAGCATGAACGGGGGAGGGGCAGAGAGAGAGGGAGACACAGAATCTGAAACAGGCTCCAGGCTCTGAGCCATCAGCCCAGAGCCTGACACGGGGCTCGAACTCACGGACCGCGAGATCGTGACCTGGCTGAAGTCGGATGCTTAACCGACTGCGCCACCCAGGCGCCCCATATTAAATTGGTATATATGCATACCTTATGAAATCCCAATTCCACTGTTAAGTGCAATGCTTGCACATGTGTACCATGTAAAAGAATGCTTACAGCAACATTATTTGCAATGGCTCCTATACAGAAAAGAGTTAATATAGCAGGTTTAAAACTGATAACCTTATTAAAGAGCACTTACAAGGTTGGGCCATTGGCTGGCTCCTATGAATTTGGCTGATGAACAGTTTCCCATAAAGATATAAAACTTTCCCTAACCGAAAAGGTAGAAACACCCCAGTGTACATCAATAGATGAATGCAAAAGATGAAGCCTACTTCAGATTTTGTGTCTCCTTCTCTCTCTCTCTGCCCCTCCGCCACTCGCGCTCTGCCTCTCTCTCAAAAATAAACATCAAAAATTTTTAAAAATTAAATAAAATAATGGATGTTAAATTCAAGTAACACTTCTTTTTCTGCATCTTCTCCAAATAAATTCATAGTTTCAATTCCAATTGCTGATGAAATACCAATTTCATCAAAAGATGAAAGCAAAATGTGGTATATACATGCAATGGAATCTTTTCAGCCAAAAAAAGTAGAAAAATATGATAAATACTATAACAGGGATGAACCTTGAGGATAATTACACTAGGCAAAATAAGCAACAGAAAGACAAACACTGTATGATTCTACTTATATGAGGTAGCTAGAGTAGTCAAGTAGACTGGTGGTTGATAGGAACTGAAGGGTAAGTAAGGGATGAGGAGTTATTGTTTAATGGCACAAAGTTTCAGTTTTGCATGATTTAAAGAGTTCCTGAGGTGGATAGTGGTGATGGTTGCACAACAATACACTTAAATCATTGAATTATACACTTAAAACTGGGTAAGTTGGTTGTTATGTGTATTTTTACCACCTACTGATGATTATCATTGGGAAAAAAAAAATTAACCTGAGAATGGCCATTTAAAGGACACAACTGGTTACATGTACATACAAATACTTCTTCAGCTATAAAAAAAATTTTGACGGGGCGCCTGGGTGACTCAGTTGCTTAAGTGCCCAATTTCGGCTCAGGTCATGATCTCACAGTCTAGGAGTTCAAGCCCCACATCGGGCTCTGTGCTGACAGCTTAGAGCCTGGAGCCTACTTCAGATTCTGTGTCCCTCCCTCGCTCTGCCGCTCACCTGCTCCTGCTCTGTCTCTCTCTCTCTCTTAAGAATAAACAAGACATTAAAAAAAAAAAACAAAAAAAAACGAAGTTTAAAAAAAATGGATTTCTTTTGTTTTTTTGTTTTTTTTTTGCAAATGAGGGCTATCATTTTTTCTTTTACTCTTGAAATTATCTTCAACCTTAGACTCCACTTAAAGCTGGGGCGCCTGTGTGACTCAGTCAGTAAAGCATCCAACTCTTGATCTCGGCCCAGGTCACGATCTCACAGTTTGAGAGTTTGGGCCCCACATCGGGCTCTGCACAGATGGTGCAGAGCCTACTTGGGATTCTGTCTCTCCCTCTCTCTCTGCCCCTCACCTGCCTGTGCTCTCTCTCTCTCTCAAAATAAATAAATAAACTTAAAAATATATATACAGAGTTGTGCCTAAATCTGTTGCTAGAATTGGTATGACATTCTGATGTCTGCTTTGCTTACAATTATGTTCAAACTCATTTTGACATTTAAAGCCCAATTTTATTACTCTAGATCTAGTAGCATAAAATTTGACCAAAAACATTTTTCCCCTAAAAACAAAAATAAAAAAAACCTTTCTAACTGATAAGGGTGGCTCACTGTGCCTAGACAGTGTTTTTGCAAACATTGCGGTTTCTGCTGAACATTGATTTTTCCTTCTGGGAATTTGGAATTTCAGCAGGTGCTGGCAAAGACTGCCTATGTACCCAGACTCAAGTAAACACCTTGGGCACGGAGTCTCGAATAGGCTTTCCTGGGCAAAAGCATCACACATATGTCACTACATTTTCACTGCTGGGGGAAGAGTGAGCTCTGTGTGACTATTTATACAAGAGAAGAACATAAGGAAGCCTGCACATGGATTCCACTAGATTCCAACAGTATCTCTTTCCTTTATGACCCAGCTGTGTAACCTTATGCCTCTGTAATAAATCTTAGTTGTGAGCACAGCTATATGCCAAGTCCTGTGAATTCTTTTAAGAAATTTCAGAACCTGGGGGTTGTATTAGGTTCTTTGACTATGCCTCAAAATGCAAACAACTCAAATGCCCATCAAGAGCAAAAAGTACAAATTGTATTCCTACAATAAAATACTATATAATATAGCAATGAAAATGAACAACCTTAAAAAAAAAAAAAAAAAAGAACAACGTAACAGCTCTAAAAAGCAAAAGGGATTAAATCTGAAATGATGAAAAAGTCATTTATCACATTCTGCCTTGTATGAAAGTTGTTTCTTCTACACTAGACTGAGAAATCTGTTAAGTTATTCAACTTTTTAGCCTCGGACTCCTCTAATTTATGTGGGTTATATCTATCAATAATCCCAATATTAATAATTAACTTCAGAATTTGGAAACCATTTATTATTAACCCATTTCAAAATAATTGTATTTTCCCCAAAAATGTAGTAGGAAGAATGGCACTGTAATTACAGTTTTGCAAATCTTTTTGGTATCTGGGTTATTAAAAGACAACTGGGTTCTCTGATCTGCTTCTGCATTTAATCCATTTCAACAGCCTGTATCATGCAGCTTCAAGAAAATTCTACTGTATGCTCCTTAGAGAGTAAGAATGAAAATGCAAGAAACATCTTAATATTATTATGAAAATAATTTTCGCCTTCAGAAGTTCCAGGAAGGGCCTGGGGGAATCTCAAGGGTCCCTGATTACACTTTGAGAACTACAGCATTAAGGCTTAGTAACGTGATTCACTTTTACACAGGTAGAGCCTAACATGCAGAACCATGAGGTGCTTTTTCAAGAGGTAAATCTTGTAGAATTCAATTTACAAACATAGGGAACTGTCAGTACTTTCCTTATATACAGTGATACGCAAACCCCACCCAGCTGTCTATGTCAGAAATTACTGCCTTATACCATCATGGGTTCACCATACTCCTTGTACAAAGAAAAATTATGTCTGGTTTGAAAATTCTACAGAAACTATATTTGCATGAAGAGCTGAAGAATGTAATCCCTTTGACACTATTTAAACCATGAGACTTGTAATTTTACAAACTATTATCCTGAAAATTAAACTCCCTGTTTTTCTTTTCTCTCAGGTTTGGAAACAATGCACCAGGCACTGAATATATTAAGTAACAAAACCTTGCGTTAGCTTGGTTGAACCTCAGTAGCCTGTTGAAATTCAGTTGACGATGAATTCAAAGCTGTTTCTTGGAATTAAATCAACATAATAAGAAATAGTAAGGTAAACATTATAGATTTGTTTCCTTAATAAGTATTGTTACCCATAATTGAAATCCACAATTCCACAGGTTTATATGAGTTATATAATAACTAATCTAGTCTGCATATTTTGCCATGTTGCTCCAGGTTTGCTGGCTTTGGTTCTGAGCCACGTACTCAGATAGCTGTGGACAGTGATGCCGTACTTACCACCAGTGCTAGAACAAGAGTCCGCACCTTCTCCCCAATCTCAGGTGAGATGTCATTGCCAAACTGTTGCAGTGTGGTAAGGAAGCGTTTCAACTTGCTGAGCTGCCGAGCACCACAAGTGGCTGGCAACTGTTGATTTGTTAGTGCAGATGATGTGGAAGAGGCAGGACCATTGCTGAATCTCTGTGGTGGTGATGGGGCACCATTCAGGGTAGGAGGAGAATGGTTGATGCCATTGCTTACTAAAAGAAAGCCAAAATGAAAGACTCTGTTTAAGTGCAAAACACACAGGTCTTTGTTAATTTCTTCTTGTTTGCATTAACCTTCGTTTATTCATTTGAATTTTGTAAAGCACATATTAAGAATATACAAGAAACTGTTTCTGCCCTCAGTGAGACTACTACGTAGGAAGACAGACTACCAGGTCAAAAATCTTAACAGAATAACACAGACGTGTTAAAATAAGAGTACGGAGTGCTGTAAGAGCTTGGAGAAAGGCTATCTAACTATAGTTGCTATGGGGCCGGGTAGGTAAATATTTCCTGCAACAGGTACTGCAGAAGCTGAGTCTGGTAGGATACGTATTTCCAGTGTATTGGACACTTACGCGCACAAATGTGCACCTTTCATGTGACATCTCCTTCCTGATCTTAGGGTTCCAAAGAAGTTAAGCAATCAGTTACAATGTAGCATGTGAATAGACAATCAGAAAAGAGAGTTCTGTTGAAGTGAGAAATGTTTTCTCTAGGCTATAGATTTAATGACCTATTGCTGCAAAAAGGTATATAAGGTACACATCTCTTGGACCATTCAGAATATTCATGCCCATCACAGTCAGTTTCTCTCTGCTCCAACAGTGTGATATTAATAGTGCCGAATTCTTGATCATTCAATGAAGCATTTTCTAGACACTACACAGGACAACACACCAATTTCTGCTCAAATTATAATACATGTGAATGATTAATGAGAGTTTAATTACTGTTTCCCCATCGTCCTTACTCATTTCTTGCTAGTTTCAATTTGCAACACCACCCTAGAACTAAGTTCTCCTTCTTCACTGAATGGTGAAATAAAATTACCTGGTGACTAAGCGTCAATAGATTTTCACTTAATCATACCCAGGCTTGAACATCTAGGAAGATGAAGTTAAAACATATGTCTAAAAAACATAAGAAAAGAGCCCAATTATTTAATCTTTACCTAACTTAGAAAACTGACCATTTACTTATATTGGGCTTAACACCAAGTCATTAATCATGAAAAATCTTCCATGTCCCTCCTTCTGCCTCCATGCCGGTCATAGTTGGTCAGCCATACTGTTCCTACTACTTGACTGATCCAGATTCAAATTTGATCTAGCAAACTTTCCCTCATCCTATATATGCTCAGGTATCACTGTATCAAGAAACATTCTTTAACAGATTCTGTGGCTGCACATTAAGGTAAACCTGATAGATTTAATAACTCTTCTCTGTGCTGCCTACAAATACTTCCATTATGGTACCTACTTACTTTTTCTAGATTTGTACTGTCTTAACAGACTGTGCACTTCTTCTTCTTCTTTTTTTTTTTTAAACGTTTATTTTAGAGAGAACATGAGCAGGGGAGGGACAGAGAGAGGGGGAAACAGAGAATCTGAGGCAGGCTCCAGGCTCTGAGCTGTCAGCTCAGAGCCCAACATGGGGCTTGAAGCCACGAACCATGAGACTGACCTGGGCCAAAGTCGGCCACTCAACCTACTGAACCACCTAGGTGCCCCAAGACTGTGCACTTCTTAATGAACACTATGTTCTATATCTGTATATACTATACTAAGTTTTGTAGACTGTATATACCATACATAAATAGATTGGCTTTGTTCATTAGCTAGCAAAGTGTAAGTGTTGAGGAAAAAGCTGCTGAATGATTCACTACATAAAAGACTAACAGGCTAAGAAAGAAAGGGCGAATTCTCCTCTGTATCTTTCATTAAAAGAGATCACTAGAGCTACTGGAAAGGAAAGCTCAATACTCAACCTCAGCAATCCAGAAAATTAGTTGCAATGGTCTGCTGTTTCTTTGTGTTCACAGAAAGGTCAACTGCCATTGGAGAGCTGCCCCTTTTGAAGCAATCCATAAATGGAATATATTACTGTGCTTTTAGCCACGCTGCTTTTTCACAACCTCTTCAGTGAAAGCATATGAGCACATTTTCTGAAGTAAAATGAAGTAGTCAAATATGGAGGTAAAAAGAGCTGAATTTACGTGCAGATATATCTATTCCTATTGTCTGTATCTTGAAATCTGAATGACAGCCTAGGTTTAAATCTCTTCATTTCAAGACAGCACCCATATCTAAGGATGTAGAACTTTGAAATAGAAAATAGAATTTTAATTTTTTTTTTAACATTTATTTATTTTTGAGACAGAGAGAGACAGAGCATGAACGGGGGAGGGGCAGAGAGAGAGGGAGACACAGAATAGGAAGTAGGCTCCAGGCTCTGAGCCATCAGCCCAGAGCCCAACACGGGGCTCGAACTCACGGACCGCGAGATCATGACCTGAGCTGAAGTCGGACGCTTTACCGACCGAGGCACCCAGGCGCCCCGAAAATAGAATTTTAAAAAGGATATTAAACTTCATTTCTAGTTCCAGACTGCTACAGTTGCCACTTACTCAATTTCAAATGTTTTAAAATATAATAATTAAAATTTCTATTAAAGCTGTACCGCTTAGACTCTTTTGCCTTTTAAAATAATAAACACAAAAAACGTCCATGTTTGAGCAATGATAGTGTGTAAGCTTATGTAAAGGCATTTAAATAAGAAAATGCATATAGTGCCTAGCAAAGTGTTCTAATGCATTGTGGGTACTCCATAAACACTGCGTGTCCTCTGCTCTATGAGGCACAGTATCTGAGAGAGTCAACATGCACAGGCACAGAAAGGCAGAAAAATTCAGATTAAAATCTAGACATGTAGAGGTGCACCTGGGTGGCTCAGTTGGTTAAGTGTCCGACTTTGGCTCACATCATGATCTTGTGGCTCATGGGTTTGAGCCCTGCATCAGGCTCTGTGCTGACAGCTCAGGATCTTCTACCTCCCTCTCTCTCTCTCTCTCTCTCCCAACCTCGCTCATGACCTGTTTCTCTCTCTCTCAAAAATAAATAAACATTAAAAGAAAATTAAAAAACAATCCACACAAGTTAGTATGTATGCATGTAAGTCTAGATTTTAAATTGGGTCTTCTTTTGACTTTTGTTTGTGTGTTTAACTATACATATAGGACTGATTGCTGAGTTACACAGGCTTTGTGAAAATTCAACTTTACTAAATACTACCAAATAATTTTCTCACATCCAAACAATGTAGGAGTGTTCAGGTAGCTCACCATATGCTCACCAAAGCTTGATATTACTTTCCATTTTGAACATTCTTGTATTACATTGGGTTTTAGTTTGCATTAACTTGATGCAAAGTTGAACATCTATTATATATTTATTGGCTAATGTAATTCTTTTTTTTTAAGTGTTTATTTATTTTGAGAGAGAGAGAGAGAGAGAGAGAGAGAGAGAGAGAGAGAGATTGATTGATTCCCGGCAGGCTTCACACTGAGTACAAAAGCTGTATGTGGGCCCTGATCCCATGACTGTGAGATCATGACCTGAACTGAAATCAAGAGTTGGACATTTAGCTGACTGAACCACCCAGGCGCCCCTGGCTAATGTAATTCTTATGGACTGAATTATGCCCCCCCACAAATTCCTATGTTGTAGTTCTAATCCCCTGCATCTCAGAATGTGACTGTATTTGCAGACACAGCCTTTAAAGGTTACATGAGGTAATGTGGGTGGTCCGTAATCCACTATGATTATTGTCCTTATAAGAGGAAAGGACAGCAGGTATGCACATGCACAGAGGCAAGGACATGGGAGGACACAGCAGGAAGGGTGGCCATCTGCAGCCAAGGAGAGGGGCCTCAGAAGAAACCAAACCTGCTGACGCCATGATCCTGGACTTCTATCCTCCAGAACTGTGAGTTTCAGCCAACCCGTCTGTGGTATTTTGTTGTGACAGCCCTAGCAAACTAATACAATATTCATTCTCTTTTGTCAAGAGCCTTACCATGGTAGTCCTGGAATAGTTTTAGAAGTTGTTTGGTAATTATATGAAATTTACATTGATTCCTATAAAGCAATATAATAATTTAAATTCATTTTAGAGCCAAGAAATTAAAATAGCTACTTAATAGCCAGAGTATGAAAACAAAGTATCTATACCACTAAATTTTCAAATGCCTAAATTAGCTAAGTACTATTCTCAGAGGGCAAAAGCAATTTATAAAAGAAATAACCGTGTGTGTGTAATATGTATATGTACATATGTGTGTGTGTAGATATAAAATATCTTACAGCTATTTTGAAAATGTTGAATAGCATATGCAGAAGGCTTCATAGCAGCCAGTCACTTAGATCTAAACGTCACCCTGAACCACAAACCCAAATAAATTAAGAGGTCTCACATGCTGTTGGAGTAAATGACACTGGCCTGGGTCCCCCAGGATTTATTGGTGGGAGGGGTGGCATGGTGGGAGGTGAGGATCTTGACTGTATCTTCACTTCCACAGGCGATCCAGGCATTGCTGGCACTCTTTTCTCAGCACCAACTAGAGAGAATAAAAGGAATGGAGGTCAGAGTTGTCCACAAGGTAATAAAAATCGTAACAGTAATTTGAAATATGAAATATGAAACACCAGTATATTTTCCTAGAGGACTGAGAAGTTAAGAAGATGCTTATCTGAGTAGGCTGTATGGAGGGCCCTCAAAAGGTATCTACAGTAGTTCCCTTTCAGCCAGTTTCACTTTCCACAGTTTCAGTTACCTGTGGCCAACCATGGTCTGGAAACCCATGATCGTCCTGATGGGTAGAGAGTCAGAAGGGCAAGAGTAGCCTAACATAAGGTCATCATGCCTGGGTCATTTGCCTCATCATGCAGGCATTTTATTGTCTCACATCATCACAAAAAGAAGGGTAAGTACGGTACAATAAGATATTCTGATAGAGGGGGAGAGACAGGGGGAAACCACAGTCACACAACTTATAGTATATTGTTATAATTGTTCTATTTTATTTTCATTTATTGTTAATCTCTTACTGTGCTTAACTTATAAATTAAGTTTTATTACAGGTATGTGTATAGGAAAACACATAATATGTATTTAGGATTTGGTACTATCTGCAGTTCCAGGTATCCAGTGGGGTCTTAGAATGTATCTCCTGTGGTTAAAGTCTGGGGGAGCAGGACTGTACCTCTAACTACCTTGAACTGTGAATATATGCTCATTTGGAAAAAGGGTCTTGGAAGATGTAGCTAAGGATCTTGGAAGGAGATCATCCTGGATTATTGAGGGGGGCTCTAAACCCATTATGAATGATACCCTCCTAAGAAGAGCTGAAGGGGCACATACACAGAGGGAAGACTACATGAAGATGGACATAGTTGCACAATGCAAGGGCAACGTGACCATGATGGCAGAGACGGGAGTGATGCATCCGTATGCCAAGGAATGCCAAGGACTGTCAGCAACCAGCAGAAGCTGGGAGACAGGTATGGACTAGATTCTTCCTCAGAGGTCCCAAGAAAGAACCAACCCTGCTTACACCTTGATTTTGGATTTCTAGCCCCCAGAACAGTGAGAGATTATTGTTGTCTGAAGCCACCCAATTTGTGACCTCTGTTATGGCAATCACAGGAAACTAAAACAAGCCAGCAAGGTCAAAGGGTAACATGACCTGAAAGTTAACAGTGAAGATAGTGGCTGAGAAAGGAAGAAACCAGGTTGCATATTCAGCCTGTCTCAAATGCACTGTTTTTTGACTTCTTTTTTATAAATTCATCAAATAATAGGGGGAAAAAGCTAACGTGGGACTGTCTAGACCAGTAGGCATCAATTGCACAGCAGGGAAACAGAACCATAATCAGTTGTATATAAATTACCACAAATGACTAAGTACTAAATTTTTATATATATTAACTAGGGATAAGCAGGGAAAAAGAGGTGGAGTCAACATCCCTGACATCAATCATGCAAATGTCATTTATGATGTACAGTATCTAAAAAGATGAAAAGTAGAGCTGAATCTAAACAAAGTACAGACTAGTTCACCATGGGGACAATTCATAAGCAGCTGTTTGATAACGGTAGGGAACGACAAATTCCAGAAAAAGAAATTTGACAGATTAAACTTAATGACATCAGAAATAGGTCTGGACTAGTATCAACAGGACTGGAGCAATATTCTAAAACAGCTTCAGTTACTTTCCCCCATTAAAAAGAACATGTTACATACTTGGTTAATAATAGGACCAGGGTCACCATAATCATCTTTAAACTGAACTGTGTTCCTCTCGGTAACTCCAAGCTTTTCATGTAAGTGCCATGTATTTATTCTCCAGTAACTGTTGAATTCAATTTAAAGAACAAGACACGGATACACCAAAGGTTCAAATGAGAATGTTAAACCAAAGATTTCTTTCTGTGAGATCATAGCTGTAGACACAATACATTCATGACACTGGCAAAAAAGCCCATCTCTGCACATTTATGAGCATGTTTTAATGAGGAAAATATCACCAAATATTATTTTTATGCTTCAGTTTGCATTGGTCATATTTTGGAAAGAGATCTAATGAATACATAAAGTCTATCAAGTAATGTCCTCAAGTTACAAAACCCCTGACAAAAATGTGCGGCTCTCTGAGAGCCATGTGGGCAACACTCTGCCAGCTCTTCCCATCTCTCTGTCCAGGACATTTTCTTTGTGAAATTGATGGTCGTCCTGTCTGATTAGTGGACTAATGAGCTGTTGCGTTTGCCTTTTTCTTCTTGACAGTATTTTTCTCAATGCCCTTCAGAGAATGGTTGACATGTTTCCAGCTCTCCCATCTGGGGCCCAGCTTTCTGGAGGGTGGGGGGAGAGGGGAAGGAAGGAACTGACAGTTGTCTCGCACTATAATGTGTTGTGTATAGTGTGCAACAACCTAGAGGGAGCCTTTCTTCAGACCACCTGCCTTTACAGCAAGGGCGCCAAAGGCCCGAGGAGGACGTAACAGCAAGATGTGTTTTAACGTTCAGCACTTGGCAGAATGAAAAACTGAGAGGAGCCCAACTGCAGAACACTGAATTATACACCAAGTGAAAGCTTAGATACTGGGCAAAACCCACCCCGCAGTGTACCGTTTACAGACTGAAACTACCCACATCTCTTGTTCACATCACTACTCATAAATCTGCAACACTAGTGTTGTAGCTCATGTTTCAATAACATCGACTAGTAGAAAAAACATGGGGTATGGAGGCTGAGAAATTTCATGTGAATTCTCATTCTGTTAGAACCTACATTACTTTTATTAAATCATTTCACCTTTCTGGGTCATTTCTAACAAATGTAAAGTAAGAGGTAATAAGACCTACCTGGTAGGAAACAGGTGAGGGTAAAAAACAATGCCTCAACTAGTGCTGGCTGGAGAAGGTACTCAGTAAACAGAAATGATGATTAGGAAACAGTAAGCCTAGTGTCATGTTCTGGATATACCACCTAACTAGCTATGTGACCATGACCGAGTTAATATTTCCATAGAAAATGGGTACACTATCAGGGGCGCCTGGGTGGCGCAGTCGGTTAAGCGTCCGACTTCAGCCAGGTCACGATCTCGCGGTCCGTGAGTTCGAGCCCCGCGTCGGGCTCTGGGCTGATGGCTCAGAGCCTGGAGCCTGTTTCCGATTCTGTGTCTCCCTCTCTCTCTGCCCCTCCCCCGTTCATGCTCTGTCTCTCTCTGTCCCAAAAATAAATAAACATTGGAAAAAAAAAAAAAAGAAAATGGGTACACTATCAACAGCTAATCCATCTAACCTCAGCGAGATTACATGGAATGATTCAAGAATTAACAGCTGCAAAAGCACCAAGTACCATGTAAGGGGGTATTTTTATTGGAGGCTGGGTGGCATGAAGGCACTTCATGGTGTGAGATCTATCCAAGTGGTTTACAACATGACAATACAGCAGCTGCTCAAATGGTGGATAAGGGGTACATTCCAAAGTAGGCATTTTAACCCTCTGATTGTTGGCTGTGCCATGCCTTTATGTCATCACTGTTATAGTGACTTCATTTCTGAATTTTTTTGGAACAGATACTCATGTTTTATATTCTAGCTGAATTCTTTGAAAAAACCAACCATATCTTGAGATCTTTTCAATGCCAGAGAACCTTAGATACAGTGCAAAGAGAAGAAATTCCTTTCTCTCAAGTGGCACTCTGAACCCATAAACACCACTGCTTGGAATATCAAAAAGGAATAAAGTCTTCAGTCCAAGAAAATCAAAATAACCCTTACTTTTGTCATAAAGGTTCAACTTGATTCTAAACATAGATTTTAAGATTCAGCGTAACTGATTTAGTCACTCTGAGTCTGTGCTTTGGTTATTTTGAAGACTTAGGTATATATGGCTTAAAAAATAAAACTCGAGGGGCACCTGGGTGGCTCAGTCGGTTAAGTATCTGACTTCAGCTCAGATCATGATCCCACAGTTTGTGGGTTCGAGCCCTAAATCAGGCTCTCTGCTGTCAGTGCAGAGCCTGAAGCCTGCTTCGGATCCTCTGCCTCCCTCTCTCTCTGCCCCACCCTTGCTCGAGCAGGCACATGTGCTCTCTCTCAAAATGAAACCTTAAAAAATTAATAATAATAATGCATGACCACATGCATTTCCAATATCACTAGTGGAACTAAAAGAAGAGCAAACATGAAAAAGTGTGTCTGAATGATGATTTTAGTTCTCCATCGTGCAATATGATGTGGATGTCATGAAAACAGAAAACTGATGAGAGAGAGAACACAGTAATGAACAGTTCTCTGTGTGACAGCAGAGCTTTTGTTCCTCACACAGGAATTTGAAGAATCAGACATGGAACTAAAGAGCAGAACACTTCTATAAGAGAAGTAATACAGAACATAAACACAAACATCCCAGATAAATATTACTTGAGAAGAATCCTGTATGTTAAACTGCACATAAACAAAAGTATTTACAAAGCATTATAAACTGCTTTTACTTTTTTTTTTTTTTTTTTTTAAGTTTATTTACTTATTGTGAGACAGCGCAAGCCAGGTAGGGGCAGGGAAAGAGAGAATCTTAAGGACATTCTGCACCATCAGCGAGGAGCCTGATGCAGGGCCTCGAACCCCTGAAACGTGAAATCATGATCTGAGCCAAAATCAACAGTTGGAGAGGCTTAACCGTCTGACTCACCCAGGTGCCCCTAAACTGCTTTTAAAAAGTTCTAAAAAATTACTTTGAAGCAGAAAACAGAAAAAGAAATAGAAGAGGTGTAAATATGAGATAAGAAAAATGCAATTATGTCAGGAGAAGGACTTCCTAGACTACTGGAAAGAAGAGAAACTCCCAGGGCTACAAGGAAAAAGTATGTTTAGGTAAAAGAAGGTGAACTTGATGTGAAAAATGCTTTATCACTTACTAGTTTTGTGTAGTAATGATTTTCCTCATGTGTTCCTAGGATAACACATCAAAAACAAGGTTCTGTGAGGGGTACCATAACATATATAATAATGGCCATACAGTACGTACTTACTTGAATTAGATTACAAATCTATTAAAATAAATAATTTTATTTGGCCATTGAGATGTTTATGTATGCTGAGTTTTGGGTAGAAGATATGGTCAAGTGCTCCTGATTATCATCACCGAGAAAAATGAGATGAATATAGATCTTTCAGATCAATAGAACAGGAATACTGATCACTCCAAACATGTTGACCAAGGAAGTCATTCTATTTCTTAAAAAAAAAAAAAAAAAAAAAAGACTCCTTACTAAGAAACTATGGGAAGGTTTAAACCTTTTAAACCTCTAAATCTTTGGGGGCATAGGCAAAACCACCTAATTTTCGTTTCTATATATTTATATGGTTCAGAAATCACCATGATATAAAAAGAAATATCTGTTGCTCCTGTCCCTACCTCTACCCCACCTCAAAGGTAACCATTTTATTTTCGTCAAAAAAATTTTTTTTTAATGTTTACTTATTTTGGAGGGGAGGGAGAGAGAATCTGAAGCAGGCTCCAGGTTCTGAGCTGTCAGCACAGAGCCCGACATGGGGCTCGAACCCACGAACCACGGGATCATGACCTGAGCTGAAGTCGGACGCCCAAATGACTGAGCCACCCAGGAGCCCCCATACATAACCATTTTAATTAATTTCTTGTGTATCCTTCCATTCTTTCTCCATGCACAAATGAGTAAACACGAATATAAATTCCTATCCCATCCCTGTTTATAAAAAGAAAGCATAATGATATTAAATTGAATGTCCCCAGTAATGGCCTCTCTGCATCCACCCCATTTGCAATGTATCCAGAAGTGGGATCTATTTCCCTATTCCCAGAATCTGGCTAGAGCCTCTGACTTGCTTTGACCAACGTAATGTGATAGAAGTGACAGAGTGCCAGTTCTGAGCCTCTCTTGGAATCCTGACCCAGCCATGAAGGCAAATCCAGACTCCTCTGCTGTAGGATGACACCACATGGAACAGAGATGAGCTGTCCGAGCTAAGGCCAGCTGACCCCAAACACGTGAGAGCCTATCCCAGGGAGTCTGGTCTGCAGCTAGCTGACTGCAGACATACGAATAAGTAAGAACAACCAAAAGCAGAACAACTGCCTGACTCACAGTCATGAGCAAAAAAATCAACACTGTTTTAGACCACTAGGTTTTAGTGTGGTTTGTTGCAGAGCAGTAGACTAGTAGGCAACGGATCTATACCACAAACTGTACTGCTCCTTGGTTTTTTTGTTTTTCTTTTGTTTTGTTTTACAATGTCAAAATATGTCCTGCAATGCTTAATTCCACAACCTTTTGTTGCTAACAGATGCGTGATATTCCACTGTGTGGAAGTACCACAGTTCATTTAAACAATCCTCTATTGAGAAATAAATGGAATATGTGTTATCATTTGTAGCTGAATTTTGAGGCTCTCTAGATCCCATGCTACTGACTATCCTGTATTTGCCAGGCTTTGGGAAAGAGACAACAGAAGATAGGGCCTTGATTAAGGTAAACATATATATTGAAACGTTTGCAAAGTACTAAGAAAATAAAAAGTAGAAACATTACCATGTGTGAAGGCCAAGGATGTCTTTACAGAGCAATAAGTAGTTCAGTGGGAAGGCTACATGAGCTTGCCAGGTAGCACATAAGGACAAAATCATGAAAGATATGGTTTAAATAGTGCCCCTAAAGTTGGGATCAGAACCAAGGAAAACATCAGAAAAAAAAGATTTCCTTGTCTACAGTCTCTCTTTAACCATTGCCAAAAATAGGGAAATATTCTGAATGCGTAACTGTCAGATGAGAAACATTTCCAAGATTGACAATTCTAATCTGCTAAAGTTAGAGGAAAGAACATCGAAATTACTGTTGCACTTGTAGGCTTGTAAGGCTGGCTAAATTGATTGTGCGCATAGCACCTGCTTAAGGATGAACATTTCTCATCCATGTAGCTCTGCCATGAACCTGACAACACATCCAACTTTCTAATAACATGCAGGCTTCACATGCAGAGACAGCCAGGAATAACTGTTTACAATGACAGATAATTTATCATTCAACAAAAATTGAGGCATAAGGACTCAAGTAAGAAATGACCAAATGATGCTTTACAAGGGATCTTGAAGACAGAGAGATCCATTAAAATAAATACTTTACTGTATACTAAAAACAGATTGGAAAATATTTTTTTTCCATTCCACATTTTTAAATACATAAAGTTAATTTATCAAATACATTCTTATAGTTCAGAGATCAGTAAATTTTTTCTGCAAAGGCCAAGACAGTAAATATTTCTGGCTTTGTGGACGATATATGGTGTCTGTCACAACTATTCAACTTTGCTGTTACAGCACACTCTAGACAATGCAAAAAGGAACAGGTGTGGCCGTGCTCCAATAAAACTTTATTTACAAAAATACCAGTGGCCATAGTTTACTGACCTCTGCAAAGGCTGATTAAAAAACTGACAAATTAAATTTCTAATTCTTAGTTTATTTCTATGCGTATAAAATCTATTTTGCAGCTTCCACTGAAGTGGTTCATCTGAATAACATTTTTATTCCCTTAAGACTGGATATAAAGACAATTTACGTACGGACCTCCAAGAAAAATAACATACAAAAGTTTATTTAAAAACAGGGAAAATTATTTTTTAAAGAAAACATTATTTAAAGACAGAATACTAACAACTGAGGTCAGAGCTAGCTGAGGAGTTACAAAAATGATGCTACTTATTTGATGTTCTTCCAAAAACAGACAGACCTATAACTAAGAGAAGAACCTCAAAGATGACTACCTAACTGTGAAGGATCACTTGCTTCATGAGGATGCTAATTTCTCCCCTAGTCATCCCTCCTTTCTCTATCTTCTATAAGTGCCCTCTGATCCCAGACACAGAGACATGAAGACTATACAAATAACCCTAATAACTTGATAATAACAGGCACTCAGAATGAACAGAAGAGATTTAAAGAGACAATTCCCAAAAGAAAATCTACAAATGGCTGATAAGGGCGTAAAAAGATGCTCAGCATACCAGTCATCAAAGAAACACAAATTATAATACTGCAACAGAAAGGAACACTACGGACACACATATCCAACAATATAGATGAATGTCAAGAGCATTTGACTAAGTGAAAGATGCCAGACACACAACACAACTACACACCATATTACCCTCTTTATATAAAACTTTGTGACAAGACAAAATTAGGGACAAAAAGCAGCCAAGTGGCTGTCTGGGATCGATGGAAAGAAACAGACTACAACAAGGCACATTAGGGGGGCAAGATACATCCTCTCTTTAATTTTTTAAAATTTGTATTTATTTTGAGAGAGAGAGAACACACTCGGGTCAGGGCACAGAGGGAGAAAGAATCCCAAGCAGGCTCTAGCGCAGAGCCTGACTGGGGGCTCCATATCACGAATGGTAAGTTCATGACATGAGCTGGAATTAAGGCATGGACGCATAACCAACAGAGCTACCCAGGCACCCCCATGATAAATCTTTTTATGGTGATGGAAATATTTTACATTATGACTGTAATATGCTAATTCTATCTAAATTATACCACAATAAAGGTGAGTAAAAGTTAGCAAACCAAATACGGAAGTGTATTTTTCTATAATCACAATCAAGTTGAGTTTATCCAAGAATGCAAGCATAATTTTATATATTTAAAATACAGTAAGGGGCACCTGGGTGGCTCAGGTCATGATCTCATGGTTCATGAGTTCGAGCCCCATATCGGGCTCTGTGCTGATAGGTTGGAGCCTGAAGCCTGCTTTGGATTCTGGGTCTCCCCCTCTCTCTCTGCCCCTCCCCTGCTCATGCTTGGTCTCTCTCTCTCTCTCTCTCTCTCTCTCTCTCTCTCTCTCTCTCCTTCAAAAATAAACATAAAAAAAATACAGGGGTGCCTGGGTGGCTCAGTCAGTTAAGTCACTGACTCAATTTCAGCTCAGGTCATGATCTATCTCATGGTTCATGAGTTCGAGCCCCACATCAGACTCCACAATGTCACAGTGTGAGTCTGCTTTGGTTTCTCTCTCTCCGCCCTTCATGTGCACTCTCTCTCTCAAAACAAATAAACTTAAAAAAAGTTTAAAAAAAATACAGAGGGGTGCCTGGGTGGCTCGGCCAGTTAAGTGTCTGACTTCAGCTCAGGTCATATCTCCCAGTCCATGAGTTCGAACCCCGCGTCGGGCTCTGTGCTGACAGCTCAGAGCCTGGAGCCTGCTTCAGATTCTGTGTCTCCCTCTGTCTCTGCCCCTCCCCTGATCATGCTCTGTGTGTCTCTCTCTCTCAAAATTAAATAAACATTAAAAAAATTTTTTTAAATACAGAAAAATTCGCCATATTAACAGATTAAAAGAAACACTTTAAAATCACGTCAATAATTACAGAAAAAGCATTTGATAACACCCAATTTCCACTCAATATGAACAAAACTAGAAATAGAACATCAGTTCCTTAACTTGACAAAGGTTCTCTTCCAAAAACCCTTATAAAATGTCATACTTATTGATGAAACATTAAAAGCAATGTCTTTCAGCTCAGAAAGAAGATAAATCAATGCTTCTATGCAACATTTTTCACCAGTCAAGCCACAGCAGCAGAACAGTTAAGAAGAAATAATACGTATAGGAAAGGAAGAAATGGAACTGTCATTTTATACACACTAGATGACCTTCTATAAGGAAAACCAAGAGAATCTAACCATCCAATTATTAGATTATGCAGGTTTAGCAAGATTGTTAGATAGAAGTCCAATATTTTAAAAATGAATTGCATTCCTATATCCTGGCAAACAAACACCAATTTCAAAAAGATATGAATTACAATAAAAATTATAAACAATGTAGAAATAAGCCTAACACAAAATACATAAGCCCTTTATGAAGAAGAAAAGTTGACTGAAAAGACATAAAAGGAGATTTAAGGGGCCCCTGGGTGGCTCAATTGGTTAAGCATCTGACTCTTGATTTCGGATCAGGTCATGATCTCACAGTTCATGGGTTTGAGCCCATTGTGGGGGCTCTGCACTGACAGTGTGGGGTTGGCTTGGGATTTTCTTTCTCTCTCTCTCTCTCTCTCTGCCCCTTCCTGTGCACACCCACATGCACTCTCTCTCCAAATAAACTTAAAGAGAAAAAAGTCTCCTTCTTAAAAAGAATAGTTACATCTATCATGCTTATGGATGGGAAGACTTGTCCCCATTATTTTCTCTTCATTTTAATGTACAAATTCAATGCAATTCTAATTACATGCAAGATTTTTAGTGTAACTTGATGAGCAAATACTAAAATCTAGGTACAAAAGTTAACATGTTAAATGTCCAGCAACAAAACTGAGGCATATTCACAAATGAAATAGTACTACTGAATAAGTGAACTAGATCTTATGTATTAAAAGGATAAATCCCCAAACAATGTAGTATTATTGGGTAAAAAGAACAGACTGCAAGAAAAATACAGATAGAGGAATACTTTAATAAAAGCCTCGGGGCGCCTGGGTGGCTCGTTGGTTGGGTGTCAAACTTCGGCTCAGGTCATGATCTCACAGTTCATGGGTTTGAGCCCCGCATCGGGCTCTGTGCTGACAGCTCAGAGGCTGGAGCCTGCTTCAGATTCTGTGTCTCCCTCTCTCTCTGCCCCTCCCCACTCACACTCTGTCTCTCTCTCGCTCTCAAAAATAAAGCATTAAAAAATTTTTTTAAATTTAATAAAAGCCTAAAACCATAAAAATTTACATATGCTAATAGATCAATATACATATGGTACATTTACATATGTATACATAGTAAAATCTTTTTTAAAACAAGGGAATAATAAACATCAAATTGAAGAGGTGCCTGGGTGGCTCAGTTGGCTGAGCTGCTGACTCTAGATACCAATTTAAGCTCAGGTCATGATCCCCAGGGCAGGGGAAATACAAAAAAATAAAAATAAAACATCAAATCCAGGATGATGACTACTGCAAAGGGAAGAAAAGGGCATGAATCAGGTGGTACAAACTGTAGTTCCAATGGTTTATTTATTTTTTTGAGGAGAGAGAGAGAAAGTGTGTGCAAGTGCGGGGAGGACAGAGAAAGAGAAAGAGAATTTCAAGCAGGTTCTACACTGAGCACGGATCCCAAAGGGGATTCAATCTTATGACCTTGAGATAACGACCTGAGCCAAAATCAAGAGGTGTATGCTCAACCAACTGAACCACAGGCATCTCCTAATGGCTTAATTCTTTGAAATACTGGAAGCAAAACATAAGTAAGACAAATCAGTAAAATTTGATCAAGTTAGGAGTGGTTACATGAGTGTTTTTTATGCTGTGCCTTTTTCTTACTTTGTAAGCTTGAACTATTTCACAAGAAAAGAAAAATCACTGGTTGCAATAGGAAAAATAGTAAGATCATAACTCCGGAAGAGACCACTTACACGGTTGTTATAATGAGAGATGATTATGGCCTGAGATTGGAGTAGCAACAGGAATGGGGAAATGGGATTGGATTTCAAAGATATTTAGAGTTACAATAAATAGGATTTGTTGACTCATTAGATGTGGAAGATAAGACAAGTGACCAAGACAGAGGCCACAAGAGGGACAGTACATTGGAGAGGAGAGATGATGAGTTCAGTATTGGCCACAATTGCTTTCCTGACGCCTCTGATGGAGAAGAAAGAAGGCTAGAATACAACTAGGAGATAGGACTTTGAATCCTGATTGTTCTCACAATTAATCAGCTGTGGGATCTTGGGCAAGTCACTCCACACTCCTGCTTTCCTTCTCTGTAACCGAGAGGAAAGAGAGATTAGGAAAGGCCATACAGTAACCACTGAGAAGTGCTGTTACACTAAGTACAAGATACTACTACTAGACAGCTATCCATCAGTAATGTATTGACAATCATTATGTAACTATATATTGAAAGTAACTAACAGGTCTCCTCTGAAGCTAATAACTTTAATATTTAAAGATATGTTGGAATTGCCTGCCAACATCAAACCCTGTTGATAAGCTTAATGCAAGTTAAACGCAGCAGCAACACAGCTGACTTGATAATGTCAATAGGAAAAAGTGAAATATGGATTTTTGCTTCCCAGCTTCAGCAATGGTTTATTTGGAATAATACAGTTATCTACTCTAACTGCACACCATCTGTTTCAAGTCTCCACCAAGTTAATATTTCTCACATGAACAGAAAGGACTTAAAACTACATTTGATTTGCATCTTGCCTTCCCGTGGAGGTTACCCCTACCACAATCTAAACCTACTGAGTATTGACCTCTGAACATTGTGAAACATTATTATTCTGGCCAAACACATATAGTCCAAATCAGATAACTCAGAGATCTGAGACAGTCAAAGGATAAGCTAACTGCAGTCCTGGTTAAATAAAAATCTGTCTTACTTGTTTTTCCGGAGAGCAGGAAAATTGATAAAAATTTCTCACACAGCTGGTCTCTCTGGTTCCATCTACTGATGCATCTGTGCTCCAGTGACTTAACTCAGGCTATCCCTCTGGCCTAGAATTGGCTTCCCCCAAGTTGTTGCACGGCTGACTCCTTATCACTCAGAAGTCAAAACTAATGTCACTTTTCTCAGGGAGAGCTTCCCTATCTGAAGCTGCTTTCCATTCTCCCTACCAGACCATCCCATGTCCTTGTTTATTCTCTTCATTACATTTATTATCATTGTACCAATCATTTGTTTGCTTGACTCATGCCCATTTTGGGGGAAATAAATGCCCCATCTATTTCTTTACAATACCCTCAGTACTTAGAATAGGCAGTACTGAATCACAATGATCCAAAGTAGCACATTCAAGTTTGGCTAGACTTGAGTTCTCTTCTCTCTCACACCTCCCTATTTCCATTGAGTCAGTACAGACTTGTCACTTCTACCTTTTCATTCTTAACCTCTCTCTTTTCTCAGAACCACTGCCTTAGATTAGTCCCTTTTACCTCTAACTAGACTCTCTCCGGGTTTCAGACTATTATGCACTCTCCTACCAGCAGCCATTTCTTCAAGAATCTCTGTATCTTTTGTTCCTTAGACTGGCCTTCATAGTTCCCAGTCACTAAACTCCAATACTTGCCCACATCCATTTTCATGAACAGTTCTACATCCTAGTTAGGTTGGTCTCCTATTAGGTCATGGTCGTTCTCTGGTCATACCATTTCTATTTCCTAGAACTTCTTCCATCTCCTTTCTCTAGTTACACTTAAATCTTACCCGATACTTTTGTTCCAATTTGTTGGTCCTTATTTTCATCATCTGTCACCATGCCTAGGATGTTACAAGCTCAAGAATAGTGGTTTCATAACAGTTGTTGGTTGAACGGGGCGGGGGGGGGGGGATCCATAAGAGGTAATTATGCTATTAGTTCTGTTGAAGCATGATGTCAGTATTAATAGCACAAGTATAAGCAAGTTATGCTTACTCTAATTCTAGAGCACACACTATTCCATTTATCTTAAAATTTCATATAGTTTAACTCAACAATAGGGAGACTAAGTATGAAGATAAAATTATATGATTCCATCAGTACCACTTAAAAATCACCCCTCAAAAATATACATACTACTAAAGCATTATTACACATAAATGAAAGCAGTATAATGTTATATAAATCATAAGCAATTAATTCTATTAACGATAGAGAAGTTAAATATCTGTTTTTAAACTGCTGGGGAATATCCTCCCAGACTTCAAATCTTTTGTTCATATGAACTCTCTCAATAGCCTTTTACATCCCAAAGATGCTAAATTTACCTCAATACCCATCCTCCCCTGTATATGTGTGTGTGTGCGTGCGTGCGTGCGCGCGCGCGCGCGCGCGCGCACGCACGTGTGGCTGTTATCCTTTCAGATTGAAAATACTAAATTGTAAAGGCTATTAACTTTCACTATTTTAATTATATTCTAGTAAGTAAAAACGTTTATCCAATGCAAAGGCATATGTACCCAGCCGTATCTTTCAAATATTAGTAAGGTAACCACCAAATTAACTGTAACTTAAAAAAACTTTTTCTGGGGCGCCTGGGTGGCTCAGTCAGGTAAGTGTCTGACTTCAGCTCAAGTCATGATCTCATGGTTTGTGAGTTAGAGCCCTGTGTTGGGCTCTGCACTGGCAGTGTGGAATCTGCTTGGGATTCTCCCTCTCCTCTCTCTCTGCCCCTCCCCTGCTCGTACTTTCTCTTTCTCAAAATAAATATGTAAAAAAAATTGTTTTTCTAAATCACAGGACCATGCTCCGTTAACTTGGATGTACAAATGTTTTTATTTTCTGTACACAGTTATTCCTCAAACTTTATAAACAGCTTGCCAGTGCTAGGGTTCCAAATTGGATCCATATCCCTTTAATATTTGAAGAGCTGATTCAAATGTTTTTCCAGTCTGAAGTATGATGATGAAGCCTGTCAATTTTGGCCTTAGGGTGGATAACCATACAAACAGAACCGCAGTGGGGCGCCTGCATGGCTCAGTTGGGTGAGTGTTCGACTTTGGATCAGGTCATGATCTTGTGGTTCATGAGTTCGAGCCCCGTGTCAGGCTCTGTGCTGACAGCTTGGAGCCTGGAGCCTGCTTCAGATTCTGTGTCTCCCTCTCTCTATGCATCTCCCCTGCTCACGCTCCATCTTCTCTCTCAAGAATAAACAAACAGGGGCGCCTGGGTGGCGCAGTCGGTTAAGCGTCCGACCTCAGCCAGGTCACGATCTCGCGGTCCGTGAGTTCGAGCCCCGCATCGGGCTCTGGGCTGATGGCTCGGAGCCTGGAGCCTGTTTCCGATTCTGTGTCTCCCTCTCTCTCTGCCCCTCCCCCGTTCATGCTCTGTCTCTCTCTGTCCCAAAAATAAATAAAAAACGTTGGAAAAAAAAAAAAGAATAAACAAACAAAAAACAGAACTGTGGAGCCAGGAGTATATCAGAGACCAAAGATCAAGCTGTCTTCCAAAATGGGAAGGTCTGGACAACCTCCCTGAATGGCTGATACCAGCTTCTGTTAAGGAACTCTGGGCACTGAGCAGTTTGCCTTATTACAAAAATAGCACATGCCACTGCTAGACAGCTAAGAAGTAGTTCTGGGCAATGGTCACTAATAGTTCTGTTTCCAGGGGTCTTAACATTGTCAAATATTTGAAGAAAACTATGTCATCATGAGTAATCAAAAGCAAATGGTTGTGCAAAACCACCAAACTATATATTCCTATGGCACCTACAGCCACAGGATGCCAAGAAGGGGGGGAAATTCTATGTATTTGATTCAACCTGGTTTCTAACAGTTTATTTATTAAACCCCCTTTCTGGGAAACAAGTACTTTAAAAAATAACAAAAATTAGTTAAAGGTTTGATGGTTTCTTTTAACTACTTTCTGGAAGTTCTCTGACAGGACAACGGGATTATAGACATTTTTGAGTATATGAGTAGATGTCCTCGAGTCATGTCAACAAATATCCTCCAAATTCTGGTTATTCAGAAAAAGTTTCTGGCAAATCCATGTGTAATGCAAAGATTCTTTCTATAATATTACACAAATTCATGTTTTCAAGGTATAGATTTTTGCAGAGGATTTCACAATATAGAGCTGCATTGCTCAATATGGTGGCCATTACCCATAAATGGCTAATGAACACTTGAAATGTGGCTAGTCTAGATTGAAATATACTGAGTACAATAACAGCAAGTTTCAACATTTAGTACTAAAGAAAAGGAATGTAAAATATCTCGTTTTAATACTGATTATATGTTGAAATATTAAAAAAAATTTTAATGTTTATTTTTGAGACACAGAGAGAGAGAGAGAGCGAGCATGAGCAGGGGAGGGGCAGAGAGAGAGGGAGACACAGAATCCGTAGCAGGTTCCAGGCTCCCAGCTGTCAGCACAGAACCCAACACGGGACTCGAACCCACCAATAGTGAGATCATAGCCTGAGCCGAAGCTGGACACTCAATAGACTGAGCCACCCAGCGCCCCTGTTGAAATATTTTAGACCTATATTATTAATTTCATCTGTTTTTCTAAATAAAGCTACTAGAAAATTTACATATGTGGCCCCTATTTGTGGACTGCATTATATTTTCTTGGACAGCTCTTTTAGAGGAATATGATATACTGATAAAAAAAATACACGGTCTCTAGATTCGGGCAGAGGATCAGGATTCAAATTGAGGCTCTGCTACTTGTCTAGCTTTTTTTTTTTTTTTAATGTTTATTTTTTTATTTTTTTTTGAAGAGTGAGTGAGAGAGCAAGTGAGCAAGCAGGGGAGCGGCAGATAGAGAGGGAGACAACCGTGAGATCATGACCTGAGCTGAAGTTGGACACTTTACCAACTGAGCCACTCAAGTGCCCCTTGTCTAGCTCTTTGATAGCAGGAATAGTTCCTTCTCAAAGTCTGTTTTCTTGCTTATAACATGCAGTCAATACTGTCTAGCTGCCAGGGTTGCTGTTGACAATCAAATTAAATAAAAATAGAACAACCTAGCAGAGACCCCAAGCCACAGAAACAAATTCATCTTTTTGTCATTTTCAAGGGAAATTTGGACAATGATGACCTCACACAATTAAAGTTGAGCAATTAAGGGCAGGATAGTTTTGCTTTATTCTTCCTTTCCAGAAAGTAAGGTAAATATAAAGAGAACTCAATTAACTAATCATTTTATTGATCTCAATCTTTGAGGAATGTAAGATGCATATGTTGCTGAGATGCTTTATTACAATGAATCTGGGAGAAGCAATCTGATGTGGTCTTTATGTCCACATCAGATAAAGACCAGGGGAGGTGTCGCCACAGCCTCCTTGTGTTCTTTGTGTCTGGCTGGACTTCCAACCCCCAAACTGTAGGTTGGGTTCTCTCATTTGTGCATTTCCCACAGCCCAAACCAAACTTTACTGCCTTTCACCATCTTTAAGTGTGAGCTCTAATTTAAAGAGTATGTTTTGCATTTATATCCTTGAAGTTTCCATCTACCAAAAACTTGGGGCCTTTTACTTGTTTTTACTAAAAATAGGTCTTTAGTTTTGATTAAACTGAAAGCTTTTCTATAAGGAGAAGGGATCTATTTATTAAAATGACAGTTTATTTCTTTTAGGTCCTTAAATGTTGAACTATCCCTGCATTATGGGATCATATTGTTTGATTATGCTGTGTTACTCTTACATACAGTATTGTTCTTTATAACAAACCAAGGAATAAAAGAAACGATAATGCAGTTTAAGTCTTTCAAACTGGCCAGAAATGAAAGGGCAAGAAAGAAATTCAGTGAGCTGAACAGCAATGGTACTTTTTGGGTTTAAATATATATACATTTATTTATTTACACCTAACTTTCTATTCTAATTACAATTACAATTACAATACTTCAAGTGTTCACTTTTCCCTCTAAAAGTTTATCATTTTAATTTTTTTAATGTTATTTATTTTTGAGAGAGAGCACATGCATATGCGCATGCAAGCAGGCACAGAGAGAAGGAGAGGAAATCCCAAGCATGCTATGATGTCGGTCTCGATCCCACAGACCATGAGATCATGACCTGAGCTGAAATCAAGAGCCTGACGCTTAACTGACTGAGCCACCCAGGAGCCCCTAAAAGTTTATCATTTTAAATAACACTTTAAGAAAGCTAAAACAGACTAACAATGCATATTGTAAATTATAATATCCACAAAAAATATTTAAGTCTATAGGTCTATATTAAGTTGGAAGTTACGATCTTCCCCATTCAATGGAAAGACCCAATGATTCACTCTAAATTCCTCAGTAAATCACTATCAAAATTTCTAATGCAATTTAAACTATGTGAATGAAACAATGTTTGGAACAAATGGTCCAGATGTGAGCATCTGCCTCTCATTTGTCTTGGGACAGAAATTGTGAGTTAAGATTAATGGCTTTAAATGCCAAAACAGCCCAGACGTTAAAATGTTAAAATGAAGTACATGTAAAATGATTTAAACTTTGGTCTTGGAAACATCCAAAATGTTTTCCATACTTATCTAAGGGAATGTAATTAAAACTAATTTCAATCAGCAAAAGCAAAGAATATTACATTTAAGTAGAGAAGTTTAGATCTGGGTAAAGACAATTCTTGGTAGACTCTCCTATGTACTTTGAGAAAGCTATCAATCCAGTCTCCAGCTTCAAGATTAACTAGAATAATCTTGAATTTCTGTGCCCTAATCATGAATCTTCTAAGGAAAAAAAATTAATAGTCAAAATACATACCTCTATAGGATCACAGGACTTTATCCTGATTCAGAGCTGCCTTTCTATCTTTACTTCCTGATTATGAGTCCCCTTGGCCCTCTACGCTCCACAAAGTACTTTTGATTACTTAGAAACTCTTGACTGTGAAGGATCTCAAGATTTTATCTATTTTGAACTCAAACTCAATGCAAGAATCTATTACAGAATATAAATGGTTTTCATGAATCCCATCTCTGCTTAAAACTTTCATAGAAGAAAAAAAAAACTCTCATAGAAGATAGGATGAGCAAATACCACCGTTTTGAGTAAATAAAGAACAAACATTAACAGGAACCTTCATTTACTCATTTTTAAAATAAGTGAAAAATGATAATAATTAATTGCAGTATTGACAGAATTACAACATAAAGTACCATACCCATTAATTAGCTACATTTTTAGGGGAGTGGGCAAATATCACATATCAAATAGAGACTGGTGTGCAAAGGACAAAAGGATTAAACTCTTATTTCAATAGCCAACCACAAAGAGTAATCATGCTTTTCTTCTATAGCTAAGCTTTTCTCCTGAAGTTTACTTTCAATTTACCATGGCCAAGGTTTTAATAGCAATTTCTCCACATTTCCTCAGCCAGTCCTCCATCACTCTGGCAAAGCATAACGAAATGGGATAGTGAATTTTGGGAGAAAATTATGATGTATTTCCAGTTCAAACTGTAAGGCTTTATCTATATGCCTGTTACCTTCCATTAGTTACAGTATCCGATTACTAATGTACTAGGAAGAAAAAGCGCAGAAATAAATGTATGTTAAAGTACCGACATTCAATTAGTGTGGTTAAAAAATGATTTCTCGGCCAGAAAAATGTTTCATACACTTTGACTATGTGACCTCACTCCTGGGAATATGTCCTTAGAAAATAACTCAAGGGAAAAACCAATTTATACCACAGAGAAATGGTTAATTAAATGGCGGAACCGCATGTCAGTGTGAACTGTGAAAGCATTAAAAATTATAATTATGAAAATCATTCAACACTTGGGGAAATGCATACAATACAAAACTATGTGGGTAAGCCTCCTACAAAAATTATATGTACAGTACAATTACAATTATTTATTAAAAAAAACCAAATACATGTAGTCAGAGTATGGAAAGGAACACAAAAATGGAATTGAGGACATGTGGGAATAATGGGTAAATACCAATTTCCTCGAATCCTTTTGGAACACTGCTTATAAAATATTCTCATTTGCTCTCTCACTAAACTTCCTTTTCTACAGGAGAATTATAAGACATCCTCTGGGCTGCCAAGCATTCCTAACATGTGAAGTCTTTCTTCACACAGAAGCAATATGATCTAGTTACCATGACTTCATTTTTGAAACCAAAATTTTGACAAGCAGTTAGGGTCAGGAACAATGGGACAAATTATTTGAAATAGGAAGCATGACAGAAAAACCAAAATTTGAGAGTCAGAAGCCCTAGACCCCAGTCCTACTCCTCCTGAGAGGCATAAATAGGTAAAAACATGCTCTTAGTTAACCCAACTGTCCTAGGATACAATCCCAGTAACTTGGTTGTATGACCAAAGCATGTCAGTTAACCTGTCAAAATCTCATTGTGAGTTTAAAGGCTACCTTTTTTTTTGGGGGGGGGGCCGGGGGTACTCAGTAAATGCTTAAACAAATAAGTACATCTAAAACAGTGGTTCACATCTAAGTAAAATAGGCAGTTAAGCGGGCCTCTCTGTCCAACCTGTTTTGTCATCAGGAAATAAAGTTAATAATTCTGTTCTAAACTGCAAACCACTTACAAAACATACCATCACCACCATCATCTACTATTATTATTACTTCTATTACACCTACCTGGAAGCCAGCTGTAGAAGTTGGCTAGAGTTTACCTAATGGGCTGAGGAAAAAATCTAAACCTAAAATGTCACTTAAACCTAATGATAAAGGTAAGAGCACACAATCAAGAAGGAATATAGAGAGCAAGTCCACAATGAAATGCATGATACAGTTGGTACAAGAGGGGGTACAAGAAAGTGCTCCTATCACCTTGAGACAGTTGTCCTCTGAGTGTGCTAGTACTGAAAATGAATGCATACTACAACAGAACTCCCTGCAGAAAAATACATCTGACGAAGTGGTTTCTAAATACACTGCTAGCAGAGACTTGGTTACCACCTAAATCCAAACAAGGTGACTTAGGACTGAAATATATTTAACCAACATCCCTCTAGGATTTATTATTTTAATTCAACAAATAACTCATTGTCAAGCGTGTGTGATTTTATCTTTTTCAGAAACAAGGTGATTTAAAAATATTTACTAAATACAATTTACTTAAAATAAAATACTAAGACTTCATGTACACATAACTCAGAAATAAAGAGGATACTCTCTAAAACCTAATCAAACATTAGATCAAAATACTGGTTCAGAGAAATAATTGGATCTCCCCAATTAGTTGAAGAACGTTAAACTACAAAACGATACGGGTTACTCTGTCCAAAGAAAAGGAGACCAAACAAGGATAAGGGGCTTGGGCTGTGGCCCTGGGAACAGGCCCATTATCTTGTGACTATTTTACAGTAATGGCTAAACTGAAACAACAGATTGCTCAAATACATGCAACAGTGCTCTTATATATATAGAGGATTGGTAAATGGCAATACAATCTAATTAATCAACAATCTAATTATAATTACAAATTACAAAAAAATTGTAATCTAATTACAAATGTTACATGACGAAAACAATGCACAGTCTGGGTCTATTTCTTCACTGAAATCATGACAGATAAATAAACGGCAACATAGAAAACGCCTTGACAGGAGGCACAAGAGATAAAAAATTCATGGAAATAACACGTAAAAAGCATATATATTCATAGGCAAAACTGAAAGGGAATGTGGAAAAAATAAGTTGTTGTCATTCCTAAAGCAAGAAGTTGCAATGATGATTCATTTTATCAATCATCACTGAAAGACTAACATGACCCAAGCACTGTACTAAGTGCATGTAATGCAAAGATGAAGCTACAATTCCAACCCTCAAAGGAGTTAATGATATAGCTAGGTGATAAGAATTAAAGGAGGGGACCTCAAGTAGACTGGGAGTGGAGGCACACAGAAAAGGGAAAATTTACCTGAATCTTATAAAAAAACAATCAAATCATACTGTGTTAGACGATAAAACAGGTTGATGGAGATGTTGATGGAGAATCAGTTAAAAAACAAAGACTCCTGTCCATCAAATAAAGGGTATTTATTAGCCACAAACACTACTCCTTTTGCAACCAAATCCATGGTCATCCGCACACAGATGCCAAGTTTCAAGTGTCTTCTCTAGAAACTTCACTCAGCCCACCTTATCACACATCTTAGTTCACTGGCTTGCAAATTTTAAGGCTAACATTTCATTCTGTTCATCTGTAGGAACAGATGGCCTACACAGCATAAACTCTCCCAAGAACTAATTTTTACCCATCACATGTGGTTAAAAATCCAGATTTATACCTAGATTAGTGAGCAACAGAAACCCTCATAATGACTTGACAATTATTCAGTGTGACAGCTGTTTGTACCACTATCAAATGTGAGTTTTAAAACATAGGCTAACACCTCTGGTTCCTCTGGATTAAAATAAAACACCCCTCCCTCCAAAAAAAACCCAAAACAAAAACAAAGAACCTGAGTCACAATACTGATCACAGGTACAAAACAAATCTTTGCCACGAAAATTTTAGAAGGTAACTACATACCTGACAAAACCATGGATATACATACTCAATCATCCCAATGTTCATACTATATAGTAAGGCCTCAGGACATATTTTCATTAAAAAACAAAAACAGGGGCGCCTAGTGGCTCAGTAGGTTAAGGGTCCGACTGCAGCTCAGGTCATGATCTCACAGTTTGTGAGTTCGAGCTCTGCATGGGGCTCTGTGCTGACAGCGTGGAGTCTGCTTGGTATTCTGTGTCTCCCTCTCTCTCTGCCCCTCCCCTGCTTGTGCTCTGTCTCTCTCTCTCTCAAAAATAAACAAACATTAAAAAATTAAAATTAAAAACAAACAAACAAAAGAAAATACAAAAGTTAGCAAGGGTAGCTGTATGCTGCAGATGAGTCCTACCCAAATGGTAAGGTATATCACTTGGGTGATATTTGGGGGGGGGGGGGATATTTTTAACACATCTATCAGCTGTAACATAATAAAGAACATCAAGAAACTTTCGTTCATATCACAAGATCCCAAATGCTTGGGGGCGCCTGGGTGGCTCAGGTCATGATCTCGCGGTCCGTGAGTTCGAGCCCCGCGTTGGGCTCTGTGCTGACAGTTCAGAGCCTGGAGCCTGTTTCAGATACTGTGTCTCCCTCTCTCTCTGACCCTCCCCTGTTCATGCTCTGTGTCTCTCTGTCTCAAAAATAAATAAACGTTAAAAAAAAATTAAAAAAAAAAAAAAGAGAGAATACCCAGACTTAAAAAAAAAAAAAAAAAGATCCCAAATGCTTGATTTATAATTCATTCATTTCTGTTTCAGAAGAGGCCAGCCTCTGCCTCTCATGTTGTAAGCCCCTTGAGATTTGGAGCCTCTTGATCACTGCTGTATTCCAGTTCCAAGTCCAAAGGCCAGAACATAGTACACACTTGATCTTTATTTAATTTTTTTTAATTTGTTTAAGTCAACTCTTTCTTAGTATTTCTTAGTGGGCTATACAAGTTTTTTCAATAATAAGACTATTAGATTAAAAACCAATTAGGATGGGAAATTAGGACCAGAACTTCAGCCTTGATTTAAATCCAAATAAAAACAAGGTAAATGTTGGGCTTGCTTCCATTGGGGGATAACACAAAGCCCTCTTCTATTTTAATACTTTGTTCCATGCTTTTATAAATATGTATTTTATTTTATTTTATTTTTTTCAACGTTTATTTATTTTTGGGGCAGAGAGAGACAGAGCATGAACGGGGGAGGGGCAGAGAGAGAGGGAGACACAGAATCGGAAACAGGCTCCAGGCTCTGAGCCATCAGCCCAGAGCCTGACGCGGGGCTCGAACTCATGGACCGCGAGATCGTGACCTGGCTGAAGTCGGACGCTTAACCGACTGCGCCACCCAGGCGCCCCTAAATATGTATTTTAAACATAACAGAGAAATTATACTGTACAGTAATATTACTCTGCAATTTTTTATTGAAATTGCATAAAATGTATATTCCTGATTTTGTAAAAGTTTTAGAAATTCCAGACTATCTCTGCATTAAAAAGCAAAAAAGAGAGAAAAACACACCAATAAGCTAATTTATGTGATAATGTTAAGGGTACAGAACAGTCAAACAATGTCAAAAAAGAACAAACTTAGAGAACAAACTACTCAATGGCAACTGATTTTTAGTAAAAGTGCCAATCAATTCAACGAGGAAAGAAAAGTCTTTTTATAACAAGTATTGTTGAAACTGCTTATTCAAATAGAAAAAAACTAGTCTCGATGCTGTTATTCCATCTACAAAAACTGTTTCAACATGGATTACAGACTAATATGAAGAAAGTTTCTAGAAACAGAGCAGAAGAGTATCTTCATGACCTTATGGTAAGCAAAGCCTGGATGGTCACACAAAACCTGGATGGTTACACAACAAAAATGCAAGCCATAAAAATTTTTTTTAATTGATAAATTAGGCTTTATGAACATTAAGATTTTCTGCTCATCAGCAGATACCATTAAGAAAATGGACAGATGCGGGGTGCCTGGGTGGCTCAGTCGGTTGAGCGTCTGACTTCAGCTCAGGTCATGATCTCACAGTTCGTGAGTTCAAGCCCTGTGTCCAGCTCTGTGCTGACAGTTCAGGGCCTGGAGCCTGCTTCAGATTCTGTGTCTCCCTCTCTCTCTGCTCCTCCCCTGCTCACACTCTGTCTCTCTCTCAAAAATAAATAAAGATTAAAAAAACAATTTTTTTTAAATGGACAGATGGGCCATAGATTAAAAAAAAATTACTCACAGCTCATATATCTAACAAATGACTCTTATCTAGAATGTATATAGAATTCTGACAATAAACAACAACAATAAAAACTTAAATATCTAATTTTTGAAAGTGAGATGTGAATAGATAATATTTAGATGGAACAAATGTATCTTCAGAAAGGAAGATAAAGCAATGTCCAATACATACAGGTAGTCAACATCACTAATCATCAAGAAAATGCATGTTATAATCATAATGAGCTACCATCACACAATCACTAAAATAGTTAAAATAAAAAATGTTAAGGAGGATATGAAGCGTATGGAATTCTCATACATTACTGATAGAGGAGTGTAAAAGGTACAACCATTTTGGACTGTTGGAGAACTGCCTAGATGTTTTCTATAAAAGTAAACACGTATCTACCCAATGACTGAATAATTCTACCAAGAGAAATTAAAACAAATGTTCACAAAAACTACAAAAATGTTTATAGCAGTCTTATTCACATTAGCAAAAAACTGGAAACAACCCAAATGTCCAGCAACAGGTAAATGGATAAACTGACGTACATCCATACGATGGAATACCAAGACCATTAAAAAGGAACAAGCCACTCATTCATATAATTACATTGTATAAAACTCAAAAACACAAGCGCCAGATACAAAGGAATACACACTACATGATTCCTTTTACATGAAATGGAAATATAGGGGGATGGGGCACCTGGGTGGCTCAGTTAAGCATCCAACTCTTGATTTCAGCTCAGGTCATCATCTCAGGATCCTGAGATCAGCCCTGCGTCAGGCTCCATGCAGAATGTAGAGCCTGCTTAAGATTCTCTGTCTCCCTCACCCTCTGCCCCTCCCCTGCTCGCATGCACTCCCTCTCTAAACAAACAAACAAACAAACAAACAAACAAACAAACAATTGTATTTAAAGAAATGGAAATACAGGGAGAGAAATGAGATATTGGTTGCAGGAGGTTAATTTTCTGGTAAATCTAAGTGTTTTAAATTTTAGTTAACACTATGGTTACACAAAAGTGGTAACTATAAAAAAAACTTATTAGAACATAGTATCTGTGCATTTTATTTGAATGATATACATTTAAGAAAAATCAGCTCCAAAGGCTATCCACCACCTGTTCTGCTGCCCTCCTCTAAGGGAAGCTTCTGACGGTAGGATATCTCCTTGGCATGTGGAAATCACTCAAGCTGCACATCAGGTCTCGGTACAATAGCTATGAAAGGATCTTCTTTCAGCACTTTAGAGCCAGCTTATGCCATCCTTCAAATTTCCTGCAGTTTTTCATCCTGAAGGGTAAGCTTGATAATCAGACCAGCACTCCTGCATCCTGACTGACCAGCATTCACTTCTAATCAATAACAGATGTGGGAATGCTGCCAGGAAGGGCCTGATGCCAAAGTAACAATTCTTCTCCTATTCTAGGGCAAACACCCTGCTTAGGCTCTAAGTCATCCAACCAGACAGAAGGACATCTGGAAATACACTACAACGCCATGTGCTTGGTCCCTGTGGATGATAGCTGTAGGCATTGCAAGCAGAGGGTTGCTGTGCCAGCCTCGTGGGACACGACAGTACAGCAACTCCACAACCTGCTAATACAAAAAAGTACGAAAGACATGATTGAAGGGAAAGTAGTAGCAAATGGTTGCAAGCAGAAGTTCATTTTCCTTGGTTATCATTCTTTTCCCAAACAGGAATTGTCTACTTCACTTCCATATTCAACTTAGGTCCCAATTTTCTATCTACTCATAGCCTTGACTTTTCAACTCTACCATTTTCCATGGATCTATTTGAAAAAAAAACCTAACACTTCTGGGCACCAGGGTGGGTTGCTCGGTCAAGCATCTGACTCTTGATTTTGGCTCAGGTCATGCTCCCAGTGTCGTGAGATCAAGCCCCACATCCATCTCTGTGCTGTTAGTACAGAGCCTGCTTGGGATTCTCCCTCTCCCTCTCTGCTCCTCCCCCACTCATGCTTTCTCTCAAATAAATAAAACGGAAAAAACTTAAAACCAAGCAAACAGAAAAAAACCCTAATACTTCCAAGGAAACTAACACTCAGTGTAAATCAATTCAATCATACAAATTGCCTTAGAAAGCATTACAAAATTTTAGAGATGTGTAAAAATTTGCTTTTATAAAATCTGAATTGATGTACAAACACCAAAGTAATTAGCTGTAAAGGAAAAAAGTCAGGTGTATGTGTGTTGGCAGGGAGCCATTTATTTTTGGTTTTACGTTGTTCCTGCAACTGTCTGAATTAGGCTTATATTAAGGTGTGACATTTTGATGTTATTAGTATTATGCAGCCATCTAGTCTATTCCAGAGCAGTAAACAGTGACCAATTGATAACAAAGGAAAACTGATTTAAAAGCCTTTCTTCAGATGCTAATGAACACAATACTTTTTTTTTTTAATTTAATTTTTATTTTTAACATTCATTCATCTTTGAGAGACAGAGACAGAGTGTGATTGGGGGAGGAGCAGAGAGAGAGGGAGACACAGAGTCTGAAGCAGGCTCCAGGCTCTAAGCTGTCAGTACAGAGCCCGATGCAGGACTCGAACTCACTGACTGCGAGATCATGACCTGAGCCAAAGTCAGACGCTCAACCAACTAAGCCACCCAGGCACCCCACAATACACTTTTTCTTAATCCATACTGATAATGAAGCAAATTTCCAATGTACCTAAGATTTGAGTAGGGCAACCTTCTTGCGTGGAAAGATAACAGAAGTCAGGAAGCAATTACAATAATAATAATAATAACAGCTATCATTACTCTCCATTTCCATTTATTCTTTGCAAATAACATAACATTAATTTATTATGTGCAAAGATTGGTGCTAAACACTGTTAATATTTTATTTACACAAGAGCAAAACAATGGGACATACCATCATGATTAACACTTTACTCAGCCGAAAAATAAGGCTCAGGGAAATTAAATTGTGCCCAAGGTCATATAGCTAAGAGGTGATAGCTCTGTTGGACTCCAGAGCCCATAACTATACCAAAAGAAATCTACACTGAATGATGCTGAAAGAGTAAATTATTATAGAATTCCATCAAGTTTGTACACTGTGACCAAAGATTTAATAAGAGAAAAGAAATGAACATTGATCTTAGTGCAAAGAGACTTCATATTCTTATACAGTTTCTTTCTTCAAAAATGTGTGAAGGTAAATGTAGAGTCTATAGCTAATGTAGGCCCAGGTAAAGTTAGAACACGGAAGTAGAAGTTATTACATAGGCACCCATTTATGACCTCCACTGACAATCAGAGAGGCTTCTGACAAAGCAGGCCCAGTCTGTTGAATGAATGGGCTCAAGGAGTAAGAAAAATTAAACCACAATTTTGAAAATGTTGGCTCCACACCAAGATCATCCTTTACTTCTCAGTATAGATCCTCAAAATCAATGACCTAAGAAGTTTCTTCCTTCAGTATTTCCAAAAATGCAGATACCTTTAGAAAAAGAGATAAATACTACCTAGAGGCACATAGGCACAAATATAAAGGGTCAATAGCCATCACTGCTCATTACAATGACCATTTTCATGATGACACCCTAAAATATAACCAGGTATTCTACTGTGTTTCCCAAGAGAGGCTGAAGGATAGAAACAAGTCAAAACCAGCTAGAAAATAAGATCTCTTTGGCAAACATTTTAGTGGTGCAATTAGCACCCACTCAATTCATCTGTTCAGATCGCCCAATCTTATTTTGGCATTAAACTAAAATTGGTATGGGAAAGATGGAATAAACATGGCAATAAATGAACTGGGAAAAGTACCAACTATGGGATCTCATGAACAACTCCACCCAATACAGAATGTAAGTTCTAGGGATGAAGCACGCTCTATGTTTGGAATGGTTTATCTTGCATTCTTCCTCCAAACCCCATGCTTCTTCAGCAAGTAGGAAGACAGATATGAATATGCTGCCGCTAAAGGCTACAGCTGCACCTTGCAGATGTCAGGCTGTTAGCTCTGTGATCAGCAGCCACGCTATACGCGTTGCTGGCTCCCTCCAGGTCACCGCCCCATCAGTCAGCACTATGACTGTGCCCAGAGAATTGTGAGAGGTTCTTCCTGTTAGGCAGCACCCTTTGGAATCAAGCAAAAGAAAAACAACTTATCTGGGAAATGATATTCGTCATAGAAATTTCTCTTCAAGATTTTATATCCTTGCCTCTTAATGAACAAGCTTGGGGAAAAATTGCTGATATGATGACATTGTCCTACTTTTTTCCTCCATGAAAATAAAAATACTACCACCTGGTTTTTATTTCCCCGTCCCTGGGGGGGCTATTATGAAGATAAAAAGCCTTCAAAATTAAAAGCACAATGCAAATACAAGGCTATTATTACAGTGGGGACTGAATCCAAACAACATAAATGGAAAGTAGATGGGCACTTTGGCAGGGTGAATAACCGTATCTGCCATCACAGTAAACTTCTAAGTTCCAACATCTACTTATAGATTATGAGGAGATCTCCAATAGAAATTAAACAGGCATACAATCTATAAAACAGACTGTTCCCTCTCCACAAATTGCCCTGCCTTCCTTGTCTCAGGCACTTTGGAAACTTTTACTTTAAGGCCCAACTCAAACCTCATCTCATTAGCCCACGTAGAGACTCCTCAACTGCACTCTGACAGAATTAAACTTTCCCACATCTGCACTCTCGCAGCCCCTAACAAATGTCTGTGCGATGTCATTTGTCAAGCTGTACTACCATTTTTTGTGCCTGTCTCTCTCCACTAGCCCACAGGGTTCCTTGAGATCTTCGCTTGGAAACTACCTAGCATATCTGATACACAGTATAGCCTAGAACTCTTTTCCTAATTCCAGTTAACTAAAATGTAATACAGAAAGGTTTCTATACCTCTTCTATTACAGCAGAACTTCCCAAACTATAATCCAAGAAACAGTGAAGAGGTGTGAATGATTGGGTATACTGAAGTATTGATTTCCTCAGCCTGGGATGGCCAATCAGAACTTACCAATTTTTCGGTGTGCTGTGATGGGAAAAGGTTGAAAAGCCCTGTATAAACCCATAATGCAGATTTAATTTTTATAAAATATTAAACTAATAGAAAAGTAGAGTTAAACACTACACAAATGGTGACATCAACTGAGGCATCCAGAAAGAACATGACTAGAGACTCTTCAACAAATGGTTCTGGGAAAAACTAGACAGCTATGTGCAAAAGAAGAAATTGGACCACTTTTTTCACCATTCACAAAAATAAATTCAAAGTGGATTAAGGACCTAAATGTGAGACCTGAAATCATAAAAATCCCAGAAGAGAGCACAGGAACTGACACTGGCCATAACAACTTTCTAGGTATGTTTCCTGAGGCAAAGGAAACAACAGCAAAAATAAAACTATCTGGATTACATCAAAATAACAAGCTTCTGCACAGCAAAGGAAACAATCTACAAAACTAAAACACAACCTAAGGAATGGGATATGTTTGCAAATGACATATCCAATAAAAGGTTAGTATCCAAAATATATAAAGATGAGGCACCTGTTTGGTTCAGTCAGTAGAGCATGCAACTCCTGATCTCAGAGTTGAGATCAAGCCTCACGTTCAGCACAGAGATTACTTAAAAAAACAAAAACCCAAATTATATAAAGAACTTACATAACTCTACACAAGAGAAAAAAATCCAAGTAATCCAAATAAAAATGGGCAGAAGACATGAACAGAAATTTCTCCAAAGAAGACATACAGGGGCACCTGGGTGGCTCAGTCGGTTAAGCATCTGACTTCGGGTTAGGTCATGATCTCACTGTTCATGAGCTCGAGCCCCTCTTTGGATGAGCTCAAGCCCCACTTCTGTCTGTCTCTCTCTCTCCCTCTTTCCGCCCCTCATGGGATTCTCTCTCTCTCTGCCCATCATTCGCTTGTATCCTCCCTCTCTCTCTCTCTCTCTCTCAAAAAAGAAGAAGAAGAAGACAATGACAACGACATACATATGGCCAACAGACACATGAAAAGCCGTTCAACATCATTCATCATTGGGGAAACGCAAATCAAAACCACAATGAGATACCACCACACATGGGTCAGAATGGCTAAAATCAAAAACATAAGAAACGATAACTGTTGGCGAGGATGTGGAGAAATAGGAACCCTCATGCACTATTGCTCGGAATTCAATCTGAACAGCCACTGTGGAAGACAGTACAGAGGTTCCTCAAACAAAATAAAAATAAAACTACTTTATCATCCAGTAATTCTACTGCTGGGTACTTACCCAAAGAATGCAAAAACACTAACTAAAAAGGATACATGGGTGCGCTCATGGGGGTGCTGGGTGGTTTCATCAGTTTAATGTCCGACTTTAGCTCAGGTCATGATCTTGGGGTTCATGAACTTGAGCCCCACATGCAGCTCTCTGCTGTCAGTGAGGAGCCTGATTGGGAACTTCTGTTCCCGTCCCCTCTCTGCCCCTCCCCCACTTGTGAGTGTGCCCATGTGCTCTCTCTCCAAAAAAAAAATCATTAAAATAAAAAGGACACATGTTACCCCTATGTTACTGCAGCAGTATTTATAATAGCTGAATTATGGAAGCAACCTAAGTGTTCATCGTTAGATGAAGAAAAAAGATGTGGTATATATATATATATATATATATATATATATATACATATACATATATATCTACATATATGTATATAGGTGTATGTAGATATATACATAGATATATATGTAGATATCTATATATATCTACATATATGTACACCACATCTTTATACATATACGTGTATGTGTGTGTAGAGATAGATAAATATATACATAGATAAATATATATATCTATCTCTACGTGTATACAAACACACATACACTGGAATATTATATAGCCATAAAAAAGAATGAAATCTTGCCATTTGCAACATTGATGGAGCTACAGAGTATAACACTAAGTGAAATAAGCCAATCAGAGAAAGGCAAATACCATGATTTTACTCATGTGGAATTTAAGAAACAAAACAAATGAACAGAGGAAAAAAAGAAAGAAGGAAAGGTGGGGGGAGGAGGGAGAAACCAAAAAAACCAGACTCTTAACCATAGAGAACAAACAGATGGTTGCGGGGGGCGGGGGTAATGGTGAAATAGGTAAAGATTATTAAGAGTACACTTAACATAAGGAACACTGATTAATATATGGAAACTATAATGTACACCTGAAACGAACAGAACACTGTATATTAACTACACTGGAATTAAATTTTAAAATATAAATGAAATAAAGAAAGAATATGACTAGAATAACTGTTTCACGTACTGTTCATTAGAAAATAAATGTTTCAGAACACTGGCATCAGGTAAAGCATCATATCCTGAAAGAGAAAAATAACACAGCCACCTCGCAGAGCAGTCAGTCTGTGTAAACACCATATGGTTTGCTAATTTAATCAAAAAGAACCCCAGAATTTACTTTTTTGTCCTGCAGATAAAAAATGAAAATAAAGTTGCTAGAAATATTTCAGAAATTATTTTGCCACCCCCAGATGTCTAATAAAATACATACAGCACTCAAGCTTATTTGTCCTTTTTAAACCTCCTCTTGAAAGCAAGCACAAAAACTCTTTACAGGCCACATTAAAACCAATAACTGATCAGCTCAGTCTTTTCATTTTCATTTGTATTTTAAAACCAATCATTACTTTGAATCACACCCTTCCCCCAATCCAGTTCAAACCCTCTGACCCTCAGGGTGCCTGGGTGGCTCAGTGGGTTAAGCATCCTGCTTCTGCTCAGGTCATGATCTCATGGCTCAGGGGTTTGAGCCCCACATCAGGCTCTATGCTGACAGCTCAGAGCCTGGAGCCTGCTTCAGATTCTGTGTCTCCCTCTCTCTGTACCCTTGCCCACTCATGCTCTGTCCTCTCTCTCGCTCTCTCTCTCAAAAATAAATACTCAAAACATAATAAAATAAATTAAAACAAACAAAAAAAAAAACCTTTGGCCCTCTATTCAACCTTCAACAGACAAAATTCCGACTGTCACCATCTCTTGCCTAGATTATAGTAATCATCTCAAAATGGTCTCCCTGATTCTAAAACAACACCTATAAAATTCACTTTTTGCTCAGAAGCTTCCATCATCAAAAATGTCAATCAAGTCACACTTCCCTGATTAAAAACAAAAACAGGGCCACTTGGCTGGCTTAATCCAGAGAGCATGCAACTCTTGGTATCAGTGTGGTGAGTTCAAGCCCCCCATGCTGGGTGTAGAGCCCACTTAAAAAAACACACACACAAAAAAAAACAGACTCTAAGAGTCTTAATCCTACTTTCTACATTGTTCCTAAATTGAGGCTCCTGGACACAGCATAGAATATGCTGTATAATTAAGACACTGACTACCTCCATAGGCTTATTATTCTCCACTTTTGACCTCATATTTTGTGGAACTCTTCTCTTAATCTTCTTAATCTTCATTCATACATGTACAGCTGGCCTGGATATCACCTCTTCACGGCATATCTTTCCTGATTCACTAAGCTAGGATAAAAGACTCTTCTAGATAGGTGTTCTTACTTTTTGTTTTAGCTAAAAGGTTAGTGTATGGCTGAGTGGCAATAGCTCCATTTCACTAAGGATCCTTCCCCAAATTCCTTGGCTTTGAACCTCTGCTGGTTTTAAGGGCTTTTATATCTTTTATCACATACCACCTCAAAACCCATGTGGATACAGGTGAATGTTGAAGTAAAAAGACCTTGTAAATTATTTGTAGAGAAGAGCAGATTTTTGTTATCAAATTAGTCTTCTACTCTATGTTTCACATGTACCTTTCCAGGCCTCACTGAGAGCTATACTTCTTTCAACCTTACTCCAAATTCTTGAGCCTCTCACTTGGTGATTTACTGCCTACGCTCAAAAAGATAAATGCAACATCACCAGTAGGGTCAAGATTGTACCGCACAAGGAACTATCATCCTCGATCTTCATCATAGTATTGACTCAAAAGGTGAGAAGCACAGTGTCACATTAAGTGCTGAACCCTGTATATCCATCATCTCTTTGCATTCTCAAAATCACCACCTAAAAGGTGGGACTATCCTTACCCTTTCTATACTTTCCTCAACTTAACCTGGATCTTCATTCTTAAGCCCTTTCCCTTTCTCCTTAGCACTTCTCATTTTTGTAACATACATATCAAACATTTAAAAAATACATAAAACATATATATTGTAGACTACATATCTATTACTTATTAATCATCTTTATCAACTGTCTTTCCCATAGAATTTAATCTCCATGAAGGCAGGGGCCTTGCTTTACTTACTAATGTAACTTCAATGCCTACAGCAGTGCCTGGCACACACGGAATGAGCGCGTAAGTATTTAAATGAATGGGTGAATACCAATGAGGGCCGATGTGATAATTATTTGAAAGCACTCTTCTCTCTCTCTCAACATTCATTCCATCAACAAGTTCAGAAAACTCAACCTACCCCCAAAACATACCAAACCAGCTATCCTCCACCACCATGAACCTAATCCAAACTTGTCATTTTTTTTTTACTTCTGGTTGTGTCGCTTTCAGCCATGCCCCCATACAATTCTCTCTATACCACAGGAAGCGTGATCTTTATAAAATATAAAGGAGGCCATGTTACTTCCCCTTCAATGGCTACCCATCATGCTTAGAATAAAATCCAAATTCCTCACACTGGCTTACAAAAGTCTACAGGAACTGGTTCCTATCTAACTTCCTACCTTCTCTTCATCTACTACCCTGTAGCTATACTAGCCATTGTTCTACCCATTGACCCATATCAAGCTCATTCCCACCAGAAGACCTCTGCACTGCTTTCCTCTGTCTGGAATAGTATTACATCTGATATCCCCTAGGCTAACTTGTTTATGCTATTCAGACAATAGCTCAGTTTACTTCTTTTTTTTTTTTTTAAACGTTTATTTATTTTTGAGACAGAGAGAGACAGAGCATGAACGGGGGAGGGTCAGAGAGAGCGAGAGGGAGACACAGAATGGGAAACAGGCTCCAGGCTCTGAGCGGTCAGCACAGAGCCCGACGCGGGGCTCAAACTCACAAACTGTGAGATCATGACCTGAGCCGAAGTCGGACGCTCAACCGACTGAGCCACCCAGGCGCCCCTCAGTTTACTTCTTTAGGCAGCTCTGAACTGACTATCAATACCCTCTATTTTTAACTGTATCTATTTCTTTTATCTGAACTTAGAAGTATTTCTTAAAAAAATCTCAAACTTTCACGAAAAGTACAAAGAAACCTTTTCATACCATTCACCCAATTTCACTAATTAACTTACCTATTTCTGTTTATCATTATCTGTTTACCTACTTACCTATCTACCCATCTACTCACTCTACCACTCATTCTACAGTTTTTTGTCTCAACTGTCTGAAAGTAAGCGGACATGATAGCCCCTACCCTTTAAATATTTCAGGGCAGAGGGGCACCTGGGTGGCTCAGTTGGTTGGGCGTCCAACTTCAGCTCAGGTCATGATCTCACAGTTTGTGAGTTCGAGCCCTGCATCGGGCTCTGTGCTGACAGCTCAGAGCCTGGAGCCTGCTTCAGATTCTGTGTCTCCCTCTCTCTCTGCCCCTCCCTGGCTCACACTGTCTCTCTCTCAAAAATAAACATAAATATTTCATAGCATAATTGCTAAGAGCTAGGATATCTGCTTATATAACCACAGTATGTGACCAAAATAACTGACATTAATAACGTAGCACTCTCTAATCTATAGACCTTATCTAAAATCCATACAGAAAAGCAAGTTTGAGGGGTCTCTGAGGACCAGGACAAGGTGGAAAAGTTGGTCACTTTATTGCACAATGAAATACTACTAAGCCCTAAAAACAAACTATTGATACATGCAGTAACATGCATGAATCCTAAATGCATTAGGCTAAGTGAAAGAAGCCAGACACAAAAGGCTACATACCCTATGATTCCATTTATATGACATTCTGGAAAAGGTAAAACTAGGACAGAAAACAGGAGTGCCTGGGTGGCTCAATTAAGCGTCTGACTTTGGATCAGGTCATGATCTCGCAGTTCATGAGTGTGAGCCTGCATCAGGCTCTGTGCTGACAGCTCAGAGCCCAGAGCCTGCTTCAGATTCTGTCTCCCTCTCTCTCTGCCCCCTCCTGCTTGTGCGCACGCTCTCTCTCAAAAATAAATAAAAAACATTTAAAAAAATTTTTTAAAAAAGGGCAGAAAACAGACAAGTATTTGCCAGAGGCTGGAGGGAAGTTTAAGGCAGGGGGACTGACTAAAATGATACTAATAAGTGTAAATATAGTAGTAACCTACTAAATATAAATAGATCAGTTACCAAGTAAAAGAATATTTCTAGACTGAATTCAAACAAACAAAATCCAAATATTTGATATAAGACTCATTTGATATAACTCATGTCTAAACCCTAGCAATACTGAAAGGTTAAAAAAATGATGAAAAAAGGCAAATGGATTAGCAGGTATTAAATGTTAATATTAGAGAAAATAGGCTTTAATCCAAAAAGCATGACTGTAGACCCCCCAACAAAGGTCATTATCCCAATGATAAAGGAATGATTCACAAGGAAAATATAATAATCCTGTACTCAAAGTATGTACTCAACAACACACGTTCAAAAACAAAATTTTGATAGAATTGCAAAGAGAAATGGACAATACACAATCACAGTGGAAAGTTTTAATACATCTTCTTAAAAACCAGTAAGATTGAAAAATTAGCATAAGAACAACATATATGAACAACACAAGTTTGATAAATGGAAATGTTCATTAGGCAGTAAGATGATATCATAGCTCAAAAGACAAATATGATTTGGGCACCTGGGCGACTCGGTTGGATGTCCAACTTCGGCTCAGGTCATGATCTCAGGCTCATGGGTTCGAGCCCCATGCTGGGCTCTGTGTGACAGCTCAGAGCCTGAAGCCTGCTTCAGATTCTGTGTCTCCCTCTCTCTGCCCCTTCCCACACCCCTCAAAAGTAAATAAACATTAAAAAAAATTTTTTTTGAATACAAATATAGTTTAAAGATAAATTTAGGGGCAGGGTCGCCTGGGTGGCTCAGTCGGTTAAGCGTCCGACTTTGGCTCAGGTCATGACCTCACAGTTCCTGACGTGAGATCGAGCCTGGAGCCTGCTTTAGATTCTCTGTCTCCCCCTCTCTCTGCCCTTCCCTTGCTCAGGCGCCCTCTCTCTCTCTTAAAAATAAATAAACATTAAAAACAAATTAAAAAAAAAGTTTAGGGGCGACTGGATGACTCTGTTGGTTGAGCATACAACTCTTCATTTTGGCTCAAGTCATGATCTCACAGTTCATGAGATTGAGACCCTCACTGGGCTCTACACTGACAGTGTGGAGCCTGCTTGGGACTCTTTCTCTCCCCCTCTTTGTGTCTCTTTTCAAATAAATTAAACATTTTTTAAATAAAAATACAAAAAACCAAAAATGACATAAATTTAAAAGTCATGAGCATATAGGTGTAGGTAAAGCCATAGGAAGATGAGATTGTACAGTATACTTAAAGGGTATTGAGCAGTCACCCTCAAAAGAGCAGAAAATATGGAGTATGGAATAGTCTCTTAAAGTCTATCTTCAAACTCACCCACTATTTTCTTTTGTCCAGCTAGGTGTATATATTGACGTGTATATGCAAAATGCATGAAAATAGAATAAAGTGACACACTAAAAAGAAACAAACCAAAAAGTTGAAGGACCTTCAAATACTTGTACTGAAGTGTTTGGAAGTGATTCCAGAAGGGCGTCTGGGTGGCTCAGCTGTTAAGCGTCTGACTTTGGCTCAGGTCATGATCTCATGGTTTGTGAGTTCAAGCCCCACACTGGGTGAGCTCGAGCCCCACATCAGGTGAGCCTGAGCACTGCCCCAGATACACTTCTGATTTTATTCACTTTCCAAAATAAAGACGGATGGGGCACCTGGGTGGCTCAGTTGGTTAAGCTGAGCTGTGCTGACAGCTCAGAGCCTGGAGCCTGCTTCGGATTCTGTGTTTCCCTCTCTCTCTGCCTCTCCCCTGCTCACACTTTCTGTCTCTCAAAAATTAACATTGGAAGAAAAATTCAAAACAAAATAAAGACAGAAAACATTTCTGTATCAATTACTAAGCCTGGCATCTTCTTCCTACTTTAGACATTATTGAAAAGCAGAACCAGGATGGGAGGGTGGCAAGTGAGCTTCCTCGGGCCCAAAATTTCAGTGCAGAGCCAACCCTGGGAATGAGTGCCTCAAACTTTGTTGGGGAACCTCATTTGCCTCACCAGTCCCAGTTCTGTTGAAGAGTTTCTACTATTGTTCTTTGGGCAATCAAAGTCCAGGTGGCTATCTGCCATGCTTCCCTTCTAGGGGCAACAGAAGTATGCTGTGCTTTTGAATATACAGTTCCCATTCAAAAACAAAAAAAAGCTACTGTCAGCTTCATCATGGCATTAGACCCAGGAAGGGTATGGACAACTTATCTCATTAAATGGGATGAAGAGAAAATCAGTCTCACACTAGACTGCAGATTCCTTTTCCTATGAACGAATAAAAGAGCTCTATTTCTGTTTCGCCAGGCCACTAAAGGAAAACCCCATTCTTTATGAGCAACAAAAAGAAAAAACTTTCAAGACCACTTGCACACACCTTGAGACAATAATATCTGATGCAATATCATGCCTACTACAATCAGTCCCAACTTTTACTAGCTCCAAACTTCAAAAGAAAGCACTTAATTGGGAGTCAGGAGACTATTTCAAATCTCAACTCTCCCCTTTCTTGACCTCTCTAACCTTCCATTATCTCCACTGCTTAAATGAGGCAGCAAATTTAAAACCTCTCAAAAAACTCTCAAAAACTACAGATCCTAATCTGTTCTAACTGTAATCACACCACCTTACCTAGAGGCTTGCCTTCCTAGGAGCTGTCAGATACAATGCTGGCTGCTAGGGGCTCTTCAAATTCTAGGACCTTTTAAAACTCAAAATCCCAGAAGAGAAAGTAAAAGAAAAAAAACGGAGGAGGAGGAGGAGAAGAAGAAAGGCAAAAAGACATTTTCCTAACAGAAATGGCTTTAAATTCTATAATTAATTATGATAGAAGTACCACAGAGCTAATACTGTGGTATTAATTTTAGTTTAAAATACTGAAATTGTTGCTTTAAATATCAGAATTATTAAAAAACTTAATTTGAAAAGTTGTAAACTCAAGATTTTACCTTAAGACCAGGTTGCACAGCTAAACATTGAGCAGTCAAAAGATCTTAGTCAATTACCTCCCCTGTGATTTTCTGGGCTATTTACTTGTAAAAGCTACCAGTACCAGATTCTGTTCACTGACAGATTCGGTAGTGACTTTGTCAAGGTCACAATCAGGAGCCAATAACAATTTCAATTTAGGGTTTTAAGCCTGGTAACCTATTTGAGATTACAATCTTGATTTAGGCCAATATAACCAAAATAGAACACTTAAATTTGTTTACAGATGAAGGAGGAAAGAAGTCTAGGACATCAAATTCCTCGCTGTGGTATTTATCCTAATAAATAAACTGGAACAACCATTTGTGCAAACATAGAAGTCAAGCAACAAAATGCAAAATTAAAGGATTTAACTAATTCTAATTGCATGCAGTTTTCCCACAAAACATATTATCATTTCAAACTAGGCCCCTTTCCTAACATACTGCCCACCCCAATTAAATTTAATAAACTGAAAAGCAAATGACCAAAACTTCTGTGTCCCCCACCCCCACCCTAGAAGCTTACTGGGCATGGTTTGCTTGAATGTTATGAGTGTAGTATGAAATATTTAAACCAATGACTAAAATTTTCCATAAAAGCCCATCCAAAGTCTAAAAAGCTTTACCACTCAGAAACAGATTCATCTCCAGACATTTAGAAGATTTACTATTCCACTTACAACACTCTGGTTTTTTTACGTTTAATATTTAGGTAGGAGGTGGTAAAGGGGGAGAAAGAGGGTGTAATTAGTTTTGCTTGTAAAACGTTCATCACAGTTGTAGTGCCAACTGAGCTATACAGCCTATTGGGGGTCTAATAGATTTCAGGGTATTATAGTTTGAGTAATAGAGGTGGGGGTTGTGGTGGAAATCAATAAATGGCTACTACTTCTTTGCACAGACCCATATGGAAGTAATCAAGCGCAAGGGTGGCAGCTGGGGCCAATAACAGTCACCTGCAGTTGAGGGACATGGGGGTTTCAGATGGGTTTTTAATGCTAATTTCCTACAGAAACAATGAGCTAGAAAGAGCAGAGTAACAGACGAGGCCGGATGAAGAGAGACCAGCCAGAACAATGGCTGCACCTGGTGCTGGGAGCAGAGGGACAGAGCCGGCACGCGCCCGCCGGCAGCAGAGGGCACATCTGTCACCCTCCAAGCGGCCCATCCCCCAGCTCTTCCAGCAGGGTAAGTAACGCAAGGTCCCTAAACATTAACAGCTTGCCACACAGCAACAGGTTTGAGTTTTTAAGGCTGCTGCATTCTCTACACGCACCCTTCTCCCATGACTAAGAATTAGTTAAGGAAGCAGGGTTGGTTCCTCGTCAGTCTGAAGAGAGACTTACTGAAAATGTGCAAAAAACACATTTTAACTAAGTCTTTGGTTTACTTTGATGTTTAAGGGGAACTAAGAAAAATCATATGGAAAGATAAATCTTATTCAGTATTCATGCAGCGGGCATCATGCTTACTACTTTCTAATTTTATTCTTAATTTAATTATTGTTAAATCACAATAACATGTATTTTTACCTGTTTTACAGGTGAGGAAATTAGGGCTTAGAGGTGAAGGCTAAATCAGCTCATGGTTACATAGCCTAATGCCAAAGTCTATATGCAATCTATTCACTGCCTTTCCTCCACCAGCCCTACCACAACCAAATGAAAATACATACTGTATTTACTTCAGAACTCCAGCTATGAGAAGCAAGTGCAGACACATGTACATATGTACTCTATACAGACTTGCACCCCACCTAGCTAGGTAGGCATCTCCAACAAGCAGCTCAGGATTGAATAATAACAGGATTTCCAGTAGTTGCTTTAAACAAAGCACAAAAAGTGGCTTTTGCAGGTTTAGGCATGCTTTAGAAAAGCAAATCCATGTACATTTTAAGTTTCCCAGAATAAATGTGATGCCACATAAGTCTTAAAAGTTAAACACTGTTTGGAAAGCCCATCAACCAGTGAAAATATAAAAGCCAGTTACAGTGGGTTGTTTTTCTGCAAGATACACTCATCACCAATTCCTGTATTTATTGACTTCAACTTGGAGGGAAAATTAACCCATACAGTCCAGAGTAGAAAGAAACCTTTTAAATTAGACCTTCCTGTGGGTGCCTGGGTGGCTCAGTCGGTTGAGCATCCAACTGCATCTCAGGTCATGATCGCGTGGTTTGTGGGTTCAAGCCTGCATCGGGCTCTGCGCTGACACCTCAGCTCGGAGTCTGGAGCCTGCTTCAGATTCTGTGTCTCCCTCTCTCTCTGCCCTTCCCCCACTCACGCTCTGTCCCTTTCTCAAAAATAAATAAACATTAAAAAGAAATTTTAAATTAGACCTTCCTGGTTTAAAAAAGAGGTGGGGGATATGTGTATATCTATCTATAGATAGGTAGATAGAAATAGATAGAAATACAGATATAGACATAGATATAGACAGATAAATATCTCAGAACCATGCAATTACTTTTGGATTTGGAAACATAACAACAGCCAGGCATAATGGAAAGAACAGTAGAAATTAACACTGTGTAGCTATGCATTTGACAAAGTCTTATTTAAGGCACCGGGGTCTAATGGAAAGTGAACCTTTCCATGCACCCACCAAGCTTCTTTGGACAAGAAGTCTAAATGCTTCTGTCCTAAGTTCTGATCAAATACTGTCCCTCGTGAAAGTTCCCTGATTGCCTGAGTTAATTGTCAGGACTTACCCACTTTTTTGCATTCATGTACATTCTATCTCCTCTATGTGACATTTTTTATCCCTTACCATATCATCACATACGACAGTCAAAAAATGTTTGTAGGGGCACCTAGGTGGCTCAGTCGGTTGAGCATCAGACTTCAGCTCAGGTCATGATCTCACAGTTCATAGGTTCAAGCCCCACATCGGGCTTGCTGCTGTCAGCGCAGAGTTGGCTTGGGATCCTCTGTCCTCTTCTCTCTCTGCCCATCCCCCCCTTGCTCTCTCTCTCAAAAAGAAACAAACATTTAAAAAACAAACAACTTTTTTTAAAAGAAAAAAAATGTTTGTAAAATCAATGTCCTGAAAACTCAGAAGACAATTCCAGTCCAAGCTCAACAACCAAGTACGGTAATTAAATTAGGCCAAGCAGACTTTTTACAACTCTACTACCCTTCCATCAATTTTCCTTACCTATAAAATAATGCATTTGTGATTAGATTGTCCTTAAGATCCTCTTCAATCCTAACACTTTTTATAGGTCATCATTGGGGGCTTATGAACACTTCTAGTGTGGCCTTAAAATAACCTTCAATGAACTGACTCAACCAATCTTTCAGATTCACTTGAATTCTTCCAGTTGTGTATAAAAGATGTTCATTCAAACTCAAAACGCATCCTTCCTTGATATTTCAAAGATGCAATTTAAATGTCATTATCCCCAACTCCAGTTTACTGACATTATTGTATTATATAACTTCAGTCCAACATGGACCCTTGATATGAAAAAATCCTTGGTTGGGTCATTCCTGGAAGCCAATTTAGGAAGTTTCTTCTTTTCACAGCAGTAAAGCTTCTCACAATGCTTTCATGGTCTTCAGAAAGTACTATGATTTTCTTTAGTATTCAATTCAAAGATTATCTTGGTTACTACCTCAGTAACAAGCAGCTACTCTCCTGAACTGTGTGGGTCCTGCAAGGACTTTTAATCAACCACCTTTACTTGCAATCAGTGGATCTTCACATATTATAATGTATATCATTTACCATTTTTTAATGCTTCTTGAAACTCTAGCATCAAAAGTATTCCTAGTATAGACATACAGCATATGGAAATCTCTTTGGTAAGCCCTTCATAGTAGGCCCAGCCTATGCTATACTTCAGCAGTGAAACAAGGAGCACATCTCCCAGGGCGCCCAGAAGTGCTTGCTTACTGAAGGACTATCATGTAAATTCCATATATCCTCTCAAATATTTAGACAAGTCCAGCAAGATGGTGAACCCTTCACCTATCAAAACAGAAACTCGAATATTCTTTTCTTTTTTTTTTAATGTTTATATTTGAGAGAGACACAGCACAAGCAGGGCAGGGGCAGAGAGAGACAGAGACAGACTCTGAAGCAGGCTCCAGAGCCTGAGCTGTCAGCACAGAGCCTGATGCAGGGCTCAAACCCTGCACAGAGCCTGATGCAGGGCTCAAACCCATGAGCCGTGAGATCATGACCTGAGCTAAAGTTGGAGGACGCTCACTAACTGAGCCACTCAGGCACCCCAAAGCTTGAATATTCTTACTAAATCATTTAGCCAATCTGGTAAAAGAGAATACTTATATAAAAAGATTCCTTTAAAAAGTCTCCCCCCCCTTGGGGCGCCTGGGTGGCGCAGTCGGTTAAGCGTCCGACTTCAGCCAGGTCACGGTCTCGCGGTCCGTGAGTTCGAGCCCCGCGTCAGGCTCTGGGCTGATGGCTCAGAGCCTGGAGCCTGTTTCTGATTCTGAGTCTCCCTCTCTCTCTGACCCTCTCCCGTTCATGCTCTGTCTCTCTCTGTCCCAAAAATAAATAAACGTTGAAAAAAAAAAAAAAACTTTAAAAAATAAAAAGTCTCCCCCACCTCAAGAAATGTGACTGTAAAGTTGAAAGAAAAAACTGAATTGTACTGTCCTCTTAAAATAATTACCTAAATGACATTAGTGAATGTTGAAGAACTTTAAGGAATAAACGTATTTTATTAAGTCCCTATTTGAGAACTAGCAGAATTTTCAACAATAAAAAATACAATTTGAACAGTGTTGTAACAAAGCAATATAATTCAGTATCTCACTCCTGTTGACTTTTTCAGAAGTTCTATTCTGATATAACAGGCTTATTTACATTACAATACTTAAAATGCTTTCCAAATCATTTATAATCATAGCAAGGCTTAACAAAGAAAGCATATATATCATTTATAACAGATACAGATGATCTGGGAGGTAGGTACAGTGAGAGGAAGGTACCCTGAAAACTAGAATCCTAGGCAAGATTCATTCTTAGCCTGAGAGTTTGAAGTTAAAGATGCAAAGGTTTATGGGGCACCTGGCTGTCTCAATAGGTGGAGCGTGGGACTCGTGATCTTGGGGGTTTGAGTACAAGTCCCACGTTGGGTATGGGTATTTTTATTTGAAAAATAAAATCTTAAAAAAAAAATGCAAAGGGTTTAGGAACGAATCACAGGAAAATAATGAATATCTAGAAACTTCTGAAACTAACTTGAATGCCTTCTATGTGCCAAATTTACCCAATAATGACAACAGGCAGGAAGTGCACAAAATAGAGGCTTAAAGAGAGTAAGTAGCTTGCTTGAGACCAAAAACCTAGTGAAAAATGGCTGTACAGTATGTGTAACTCCCAAACCCATGCTCTTCCCTTAGCTATCTGCATTTGGAGGCCTGGAAGACATGCATACAATGTACAGAAATAGCAAAAAGCTAAATTATGCTGCACAAATAACAAGCACTATAGAATACAGTAGCTATGTACATGTGAATTTATTTTATGACAAAACTACTCCAAACTCACAATTCAAGTCAGATTTGTGATGTTACTTGTTTATTTTGTATGTAGGAAGTAAATAGAAGAAATCAGCATGGGGTAAAATGTAATGAAGAAAAAAGCCAACTACATTACAATTAAAAGATACTGCTAAGTTTTTCTGTCATTCTTTTAGTTGTAATTTACCTGAATACAGTGAAATAAAATCTGACAATAAGGAAGAGTATTTTATGAGCCATCTTTTTAACACTGACTATTTGTATTATGCATACTAAGGGAGAAAAAATTTCCCTCAACATATCACAGACTCTATGTAGAATACTTTACAGAAATATTTGTGAGACTACTTTCCTAGCCATAGAATTCATATTATATCTGATTCAAGTTTCCATTCAAAATAGCATGGCATTCAGATATAAAGGTGGCAACTAAAAAATGATACAGAAATATGACCAAATGAAGCATCAAATCAACACTGAGGAGCTAAACAAATATAAAACAATTCATGACATTAATCTGAAATAAGTAAAAAGCTCTGAAAGGCAGAGAATTGCCCACATTAGCCCCTAAAACTGAATTAAAAGGTACTTACCCCAAATGACCAGATTATAACAATCCAGATTCTTAATATACCAAATTTATTCAAAATAAATATAAAAAAGCTCTTCTTTTCCTCCTCCTAATCTTCAAAGCCCAATCTGAGACCAGCCTTCCTCCTTCTTTCATTAGCTGGACATGTGTCAGCTCTCTCACATCTGCGATTTCTCACTGACTAGAGCTGCCTGTCCCATTCCAGGGAAACACAGATGGATCCCAGATGGGAAGGTCCTGCCAAACAGACCAGCTCTTCACCTTGCCAGAATCCCCAGATACAGTCAGTCTCTCTGTCTCTCTCTTTTTCTCCCTCCCTCCTGCTCCCTCTCCCTCCACTATCCTTCCAACCCTCCCTGTTACTAGGGCTCTTTGCCAGCTGATGTCACTAAGTACACACCTCCCAGTGGCTCCTGGCCAATCTGACATTAACTTGTTAAATACGTGTAATTTGTTTATGGCTGACAATAACAGCAAGGATATTGTGCAAAACCTATCTGTGCAAGTCCCTAGTGGAATAACATGTAGAGACACACATAGATACACAGACTCATATTTTTGGGAACATTCAAATGCTTAACAATTACTATTTAAAGTCCTACATATTGTCTGGTTTCTGCTATTGTTTAATAGCTTCTGCTCTTTGAGCCAGTTTTAAAATCCTACTTATGACAAATTTCTTCTTAAAATGAATGATTAAAACTCTGCTTTAACCATGCAATTGGATAAAAAAAAATGTAAGGTTGCAAATTAATCTGGGGAATATAAACAGAAATGTATGTAAATGATTCACACAAGCTGCCTCTCAGATCCAGACTTGGTAGCACTGCAAAACTGGCACGTGATTAAAATAAGACAATGCAGACGACATGGTTCTGATGCTGTAAAGATTATAAATGCAAGATGGGGACACAATGCAAAAATTGTTTTAAAACAAGGCAAATAGGAATGTGAAAAATAACAATGTTTGGCATTAAAGAAACTGCTAATGCAAGTGTCAACAATGAAGAGCCAAACTAAAAAACATTTTTAGAAATAAAATAATGAGAACCCAGAGAAGAAGGACTGAACTGCTCAAGGTCAGTTTTAATCACTTAATACCTTGAAATACCTAGTATATAGCCGCTCAATTTCTAGTGAGTGAAAATTTATCACTGAAAAGTGATACTGTACTATATAGTTCAACTATAGTTACCACTGGGATATAAATTGGGTGAAGGGTCCACTGGACCTCCCTGTACATTTTTTTTTTCTTGCAACCTCCTACAAATCCCTACTTTAAAATAAAAAGGTTTAAGGGGCGCGGGGGGTGGGGGAGGGGGCAGGTAACTTGGCTGCTTCCTGCGTCACATTATATGAACACATATCCTGCACTAAAAATCTCTGTGAACACAGATTAGGAATGAAACATCCTCCATACACATAATCAAACAGGTGTGGCTATAATACTCTAACCCTTAATCTTCAATCATACTTCGAATATATGGAATCTGTAAACGATTTTTCTGTCATGGCAATTGCTGGCAAATAGGAAGAAAGACTATTTCCGTCAAGGGCAATTTACTGACTAGGTTTTGGGTCTTTAGTTCATCCCAGTGGTGGTAGTAGTAACAGCAGCAATAGCAGTGGACTAAGTGCTTCCCAAAAGTGCTAAGTGTCAGAAACTGTTTTAATTGTCAGAATCTTCACAAAAACCTTGTATTATCGGGCCTCTAAGTTAGGTATTATCATTATCTTAATGCTATAGCTAAGGAAAGTAAGGCACAAAAAGAGTTAAGTAACTTAGTTATTTAACCCCCCACCAGGTGGTCTGGATCCAAAGCCAGAACACTAAACTCTACTTTTTAATAGGAAAATGAATCAAAGGATGCTACCGGCTTTCCTGGATCACTGGTTCTGGGAGAAACCAGCCACCATGTCATGAAGACACTCATGCAGCCCTAAGTTAAAGAGGTCCATATGGTAAGGAATTGAAATCTCTTGTCAATGCCAGCATCAACTTGCTCACATACCTAGCCACCACCAACCAGCTAAATTGCCTAGGAATTCTGGCCCATAGGAGCTACATGAGTGTAAATATTTATTGTTGTTTAAAAAAAAAAGATGGTTCTCTTGCTTCTAGCACCAGATATAGACTTTGAATACCATTTCCCTCTACAAGGAAGCCAGGCTATTTAGAAAAATAGTTGACTCCAGGTATGGGTTAGGAAACGTATAAAACTTGTCATGTCAGAAAGCAATTAAGTTACCAAAGACTTCTGGGGTTGTGTCCATGGGCCTCAGGAGCCAACTTGAAAAGGCTCCCACTAACTAAGATGGGATAATTTGAGTATCAATAAAAAATAATAATTGCAATGGATCAAAACAGGCAAAATGTTAGAATTCATGAGTTCATAATAGTGCTTATAAAAAACTGATCACTGTTTGAAGGATACTAGAAAACCAATTCATTATTCTGAAACTTGTGAATTGATTATACCTACCTTTCTAATATGAATTGTACCTCTAGGTAAATACATAGTTGGTGAAAACTAAACTCTATTGAAATAATTCAACGAAAATGAAAAAATTCTATATTTGCAAAATCATTTTGCTAATCTCTAATGAAAACCATTAATGTAGGTCATGATCAATTCCCACAAATGTGAGGAGAAATACATGGACATTAATGTGCCTAATGGAAGCATACCACTAATGAAGCATTCTTGAAAAAAAGGTAAATCTGAGTCTGATTGAGCCTCTAGATCTAATAACCAGCTTATAGAACACTGAGGAGACATAGGAACATGTTAATGACACCATGGGAATGCAATTAGGAAAATCCAAAATGTGAGAAAATCTATAGTGCAAACAACCCAGATTTGTAGGAAAAAAGGGGGAAGTGGGGGGAACGAAGTTGGAGTAGAAGCTATACATTAAAAGAGAAAAGTCTTAAAATGCAATGTGTGAACATCATTCGGATTCCAATTTGAACAAACCAACTATAAAAAAATAACCTGATATAACTGGGAAAAATTTAAAACTCATTAGATATTTAATTATATTAAGGAATTATTTAAAACTTCTTTTGGCTATGATAATAGATTTGCTACTATTTTTAAGAAAAGTCCTTATCTTTTAAGAGATACATACAGAAACGTTCACTAAAAAGTTTATACGTGGTCTAAGATTTCAAGAGGAGCCAAAAGCACATGAGGGTCCATTTTAAGAGCAGTTTGATATTCCACAATATAAAGTTAAAAAAAAAAAAAAAAGACTGGATTTCTTTAAGCAGTATACCAAATTATGGGTGAGGCTGGCAGATGGATCGGACAATTTTTTTAAAGTAACTCAGACAAAAGGAATTGAAGTCTGACATGAGGTTTAATGTGGTACCAAAATATTCATTTATCTCACTGACCACATCATGAGTTGATACACCATCAACTTTTTTTTTTTTAATGTTTGCTTATTTTTGAGAGAGAGAGAGAGAGTGAGAAAGCAGGGGAGTGGCAGAGAGAGAGGGGGACAGAGGATCTGAATCCAGCTCTGTGCTGACAGCCCCGAGCCTGATGCAGGACTCAAACTCACAAATCATGAGAGATCATGACCTGAGCTGAAATCAGAAGCTCAACCAACTGAGCCACCCAGGCGCCCTGATACACCAACTTTTATTTATTTATTTATTTATTTATTTATTCAGCGTTTATTTATTTTTGGGACAGAGCGAGACAGAGCATGAACGGGGGAGGGGCAGGGAGAGAGGGAGACACAGAATTGGAAACAGGCTCCAGGCTCTGAGCCATCAGCCCAGAGCCTTACGCGGGGCTCGAACTCACAGACCGCGAGATCGTGACCTGGCTGAAGTCGGACGCTTAACCGACTGCGCCACCCAGGCGCCCCCTGATACACCAACTTTTAAAAATAAGAGATGAGGGGCACCTGGCTGGCTCAGGTGGCAGAGCCTCCAACTCTTGATCTCAGGGTTGTGAGTTCAAGCCCCATGAAGGGCATGGAGCCTACTTAAAAAAATAAATAAAACAAACAAACAAACAAACAAATAAATAAAAGATGAGAAGCCAATGGTGCAATACATCCAGAATAGTAAATGCAACTGCTACACTGGTTGCTTTACAACAGAATTCGTAAAGGGGTTAATTTTTTTTTTTATTTTAATGTCCTCCTATGAGAAAACTGGAATATGCCGGGGGTACTGGATTTTTGTTATATTTATATTTCCACATTAAAAGTATACATAGAGGGGCACCTGGGTAGCTCAGTCAGTTGAGTGTCTGACTCTTGATTTCAGCTCAGGTCACGATCTTGCACAGTTCATGGGATTGAGCCCTGTTGTCCGGCTCTGCGCTGACAACACGGAGCTTGCTTGTGATTCTCTCTTTCTAGCTCTGCCCCTCCCCCACCTCTCAAAATACAAAAATAGTTTTAAAAAAATACACAGAAACACAAACACATTCCTCCACTTCCTAGCTGTCTGCTGAGTCTGTCTAAAAGCAACAACTACACTTTGTAGCAATGAACACATATTATTTCCAGATTTTGATTTCTAAGCTACGTTTTCTAGTAAACCCCAACAGCTCCTTGGAGAAATGGCTGATACTGGGGGGGGGGGGGGGGGG
>NW_024412427.1:12075916-12114542 GCF_014898765.1 Herpailurus yagouaroundi
CCCCCCCCCCCCCCCCAAGAGAAAGTACAAGAGAAGCTTCCAACAACTTGTCCAAGAAACTAAAGGACTACTCAGAAATGATGGAGATAAGTCAAAAAGATACTGAAGCCAGTTAGAAGGAGCTGCTATGGTCAATTATGGGACAATTTGAGCATCACAAGAAATGACAGTAATGGAATGAAGCATAACATGTAAATTAAAAACTCCATTTTTAAAAATGAATCAAGGGTGCTTAGGTGGCTCAGCTGGCTGGGTGTCCAACTCTTGATTTTGGCTCAGGTCATGATCTCAAGGTTTGTAATTTCGAGCCCCACATCAGGCTCCCTGCTGAGCATGGAGCCTACTTCAGATTCTCTCTCCTTTCTCTGCCCTTCCCCTGCTCATGCTCTCTCTCTCTCTCAAAATAAAGAAACTTTTTAAAAGTTTTTTAAAAAATAATAAAAAGAGATGATTATTTATAGCAGAGATCAGCAACCTATAGCCTGCTTACTGTTTTGGTAAATAAAGTTTTACTGGAACAAGACTATGCCCATTACTTTACATACTGTCTTTCTGTAGCTGCTTTCCCATGACAACAGCAGTTGGGACCGAGATCATGTAGCCCACAAAACCAAAAATGTTTACTATCTGGCCCTTTATAAAAAACCATGTTGAACTCCGACTTATACCAATAGGGTAGCTTTAGAAAGATTCACACACCTATTGTGGGCCAGGCATTATTCACTGGAGATAAAGGAAAAAAAAACACAAGGAAATGGAAACATTGGCCTCACATCAGGGGGTACAGGGAGGGTTAGTGAAAGGTGTATTATATGAGTACATTTGGATGAAGTGAAACTTGAAAACTGAACTAGGTTTTTTTGTTTGTTTTTGTTTTTAAAGGAGATGAAGAGTATTTCAGGCAGAGGGAACAGAATGTCTGGGAAGTGGCATGGCTAGAGTGAGGAAATGGAAGGAGTATGACTAGACAGCATTAAACCTGTAGAAGGAAGATGAAGGGGAATGACAAGCAAGGGACCAGACCACATAGAACACTGTCGAGGGGGGGCAGGCGGACAACATAGACCAATTTGTCTCAGTTTCTACATGTCAGATAATCTTGCAAACTCCTCCAAGGTCAAAGGCTGTCTCACTCACCTTTCAGTTCCACAGGGCTTGGTAACAAATGTTTAAAGTTTGAAATATATGGCTTATCAGAAAATGGAGTGTCTTGCTTTTTAGGTCATTTACAGCAAACATTTTAGGAGACACTGATTTTCTCTCATCATTCAATAGAAAGAGTACCTGTTCAGATTCAGCTATAAATGAATGATCTAAATCACTAACCCATTCATCTGTCAAATCACAGGTGAGGATGAGGTGTTATGAGGTCCTGTACAGCTTTGTTTCTTTCCTGCTTAAACTTGTTTCTTTGTCTTATTTAAACTGATTGACCATGTGGTGTATAATATCATTAAGTTAAATAATCGGAAAATAAAAGAGGTTTGGGGCTCTCCAGAAATAAGGTATGCTAACTTTCCAATTTATATGACAACATACAGATTTCTGTTTTATTAGTTATTAAGAACTTGATAATTTGCTGATTATTTGCTTTATACACTTAACATTACGAAGCTTCGAAGAATTCTGCATCAACTTAAAAAAAAAGTGAGAAGCAGTCAAATTCACAAGTGATCTTGAAAACAAAACTGAAAAGCAATTCTCTTAATGTCTGAGTCACCAGCCCTTATGGGACACAAGACAGACTGCGGCAGCTGTGGGTCATCACTTAAAATCAAGAGTTCAATTTGTGATAGCAGATTTTTAAAAGTTGATGAATCAGAAGCACAGCAAATAAATGAAGCCGAAATTTTCATTTGCTGGAATAAATCAACACATACCCCTATATTCTTTTTTTTTTTTTTATTTTTTTTTCAACGTTTATTTGTTTTTGGGACAGAGAGAGACAGAGCATGAACGGGGGAGGGGCAGAGAGAGAGGGAGACACAGAATCGGAAACAGGCTCCAGGTTCTGAGCCATCGGCCCAGAGCCTGACGCGGGGCTCGAACTCACGGACCGCGAGATCGTGACCTGGCTGAAGTCGGACGCTTAACCGACTGCGCCACCCAGGCGCCCCATACCCCTATATTCTAAGGCATAAGGGATCACAACCAGTTATTCTACCCAAATCAGATTACCAACCAATTTCCTTCACTATGTACACTTCTGTCAAGCTTTTCTCTACACGTTTGGGAAACTATTCATCTTTAAAGACTTATCTCAAGGGTTTTCCTTTGGGGGAGATGATTTCCAAAGCAAGCAAGCAGAGTTGACGGTCGCCCCACCTAGTGCTATCCGAGAAGCTGAACAGTACATCATACCACATCAGTACATAAGATTTTCAGTTATTGGTTGCCCAGAATCTCCATTACTATTCTGAGGGCAGGGTATGTCTTGATCAACATATTCAATGCTTACTTGTTGGACAAATAAAGTAAAAGATCTCATTTGTTTAAAACACAAATTCAAGGGGCACCTGGGTGGCTCAGTCAGTTAAGCATCTGACTTTGGCCCAGGTCATGATCTCACAGTTCGTGAGTTTGAGCCCCCGCGTCAGGCTCTGTGCTGACAGTTCAGAGCCTGGAGCCTGCTTTGGATTCTGTGTCTCCCTCTCTCTCTCTCTCTCTCTCTGCCCCTCCCTAGCTCACGCTTGCACACTCTCTCTCTGTCAAAAATAAATAAACTTTAAAACACAAATTCGAGGATCAAACCACTGAATATTAAGCTTTAGAAAGAACTGAATCTAGCTCTTTTATTTAATTAAAATAGGGCAGAGGGAGAATAAGTTCTGAAATAGTTGAATTAGATTCCTATAGTTACAGTGTATTCAAACTATGTTCTCTTTTAAGAATTATTATGGGACAGCTATTGGTTTTTGAAATGGCAAAACATTTTAATAATCTTAAGACTACTTTGCTAACAACTATTAAACATTACTAGCCCAGTACTGGTTTTCCTAAACACTGTGACCATTTTTGCTGCCCCAGCTATGTCTCAAATAAGGTATCATTCATCCTAGAGGCATATTCCTATTTGCAAAGACTATATAGAGCATTACACTTATAAAGTTACTGGGAGCACGGCTCTTACTATGTTTCAGAAGGCTTTATGTGAAGAGCAAAAGTTCCTATAAGATTTTAAGTTAGGTATTTCTTGATTTCTATTCTATAAACTTAAAAACAAATAAGGTTGGTATCTTTGATGTGCCTAAGATCACAACAAGAACCCTAAACAACAAAGCCAGTATTCTATGTCCTGCTTGCACCAAGCTCTCAAACACCTAAACTAAATAAGCTGAAAGCAACAGCCATCTAGGTGAATGTCATCTGCAGGGCCATTCTGGGGTGGGGGAAGAAAAAAAACATTTTAAAATAAGAGTTTTATTGAGGCATAATATATACCATAAAATTCACCAGTTTTGTTTTGTTTTTTAGAGACAGAGAGAGCGTACAAGCTTGGGAGAAGGGTAAGAGGGAGAGAGAGAAAAAGAATCTTAGGCAAGCTCCTTGTGGGGCTTGATCTCACAACCATGAGATCATGACCTGACCTGAAATCAAGAGCTGGGCTGCTTAACCATATTGGGCTCACCACCCAATATGCCCCCAAATTCATCTGTTTTAAATGCACAATTTAATGCTTTCTAGTAAATTTATATAACTGTACAACCATCACGACAATCCCATTTTAGAACATTTCTGTCACCCCAGAGATCCCTCATGTCTCTTTTTTTTTTTTTTTCCTTATGTCTCTTTATAGGAAACCCTATTTACAACCCACAATACAAGGTAACAACTAATTTAGCCATTCCTGGACATTTCACATAAGTAGGATCATATAAGATGTTGTCTTTTGTGTCTGAATTCTTTAAGTTAGTATGTTTCCCAAGTTCATGTTGTAGCATGCATCAATGTTATAGCATGTACCAATATTCTTTTTATTGCTGGGCAGTATTCTATTGATGGATATTCCACACTCTATATACTCTATCACAGGGCTGATGGACATTCGTATTGTTTCCATTTTTGGTTACTGAATAACACTGCTGGGAACAGTCCAATACAAGTTTAAAATGGTTGTTTTAAACAATTTTGCCTAATTTTAATCTGTCTTGGAGGGAGGGAATTTGCCAAGTTCCTTACCCCCCTACCATTCTGGAAGTGCCATTCTAACCAAGTTTATTTAAGTGATAATTTCTCTGATTGTTTTGATATTATGTTCTTATCAGTATTTTGTCTGATTTTGTGTCATGTTTAGAAAGATTATAAAAACATACACCTACATATGTTCTTCTAGTGTTCTCATGGTTTCATTTTCCTAATTCATCCTTAAGTTGAAATAGAATTTTATATATAGGGTTTGTAACTGAAAAACCTAGAATAACTTATTAAGTATACCTATTACCGAAGCCTATTACCCAGAAGAAACCAAAGTCCAAAGACCATGACAAGTAGTTAAGTAACCCAAATTCCCAGTTCTCAAGATAAAAGCACACCTACAGATGAAGATTAAAACACACAACAGGCCTAGTATTTATACAACAGCCAGAATAATCCAGAGATGCTACTTTACTTATAAATTTCCCACTTTGTCTATTGGGATTATTCCTTCTTTTTTATCTTCAGGAAAGTGTTTCTGGCTTTATTAACAAAAGTTAGTAGGAAAATATTCACTTCAGAGAGATTTTTACAACTACTTTTGTCAGAATTCCTTCATTTCAACAGTAGGAGTGCCTATACGGAGTGTTTTATGCACCTAAATTAACTTTCTGCCAAACTGACTTTTTATTTCCTGTCTTTTGATAGAACAGGAAAAACGAAACACATGAAAATTTAAACCATTCAGTAGTTGAAGCACACAGTCAACATCTCTGTTGGAGACACAACATAGTAAGGTTAATAGTTTTCTACTTTTGTAAAATAACTATTGAACATCCAGATAAATATACAATTCATACATCCTGCTGGAAAATCCCTATAAAATTTTCAGATCATTGTAATTATTCTCCTGCATTTAACATTAATATTTCACACTTTTAACAAATTCTGGCTTTAAAACAGAGAGGCAATATCAGCTTGTTTTTCTTTGCTGTTAGAAGTGATAAAATTTAATTGAAAAGAACATACATCCAAACAAGGCTTGGTGTGCTAAAGTAACTTAACTTTTTGGAGTAAACAAACAAATTCAAAATAGACACCAAGTGAAAATTGCTTTTCCTTTAGTTTTTAGAGTATGGCCACTAAGGTCAAGTTTCATAACTTGTGCTAATTATCCTAATTTTTAAAATATAAAAACCATCACAGAAATGCTTATTCTATTATGATATCACTGCAAATATTGAGGAAAAAGTGTCAGTCACTAATAGAAAAGATATGTTAGCAGTCCCATTAACATTTTATGTATGAGTAACTACCTTCTCCCTCAGATAAACAAGAGGCAGAAAATTCAGTCTTATTATTTCCCAATTATTAAGAGTCTATTACATGGTAGGTAGGCATGCACAGAAGACTCAGGCCTTGTAGGACATTTAACAAAACTTCCTCCTACAGTAATGCTTTCATTATTTAAATTGGCACATGGCAGATTATGTTAACAGATTTATTTATTGACTAAGTCTAATCATATTTCCTCAGTTGGCATCAATATATCTACTATTTACGTTTCCTTCAACACTGGATATTTGTTCAAAAGTCTTCCATATTTGATTTCTACCACAGAATTTGGGGTTTAAATGAAATTTAGAAATTTTTTTATGGTAGATTACAAAGGATAAAGGAATAAAAGAACCCTCGATGAGAACTAAAATCATTTGATTTGTGAATCCCACTTATAAGCCAAAACATTTCTCTTTATTGCAAGGACACAGAACATTTTTGTAATTAAATGTTCTACTGCACTGAATTAAGAACCAAAGTTTAAAAAAAAAAAAAAAAAAGAACCAAAGTGACCTAATAGTATTTTCAAAGATTGTTCATGTCATCACCTTTTCTGGTATATGGCTTTTCTATTTTAATGTTTTATAAGTTTTCATTGGATTCTAAAGCACAACTCAAGAGTCCATTTTTTTTTAATAAATAATGTTTCTCAACATGTAAATGTCTATTATTTTACAAAGATTTTGAATTACATGTATTTAAACTGAATAAAAAATATGGAAAATATGGTTAACTTCATTTATTTGTAGAAAGCAAACCACAAACTGTAAACTTCACGAGAACAGGGACCATGTGTCTCTACCTTGCTTCCGTTCTATTCATTTATTGGGGCGTCTGGGTGGCTGAGTGCGTTAAGCCTCCGACTTTGGCTCAGGTCATGATCTTGCGGTTCGTGGGTTCTAGCCCCCTGTCGGGCTCTGTGATGACAGCTCATAACCTGGAGCCTGCTTTAGATTCTGTGTCTCCCTCTCTCTCTCCCCCCTGCTAATGCTCTGTCTCTCCCTCTCTCAAAAAGAAAATAAACATTAAAAAAAATTTAATCTGAGAAATCATGGGGCTAAGAGATGCAAAGATAATTAAAGTCCTTGCCTTTGATATGCTTGTAATATAGTAGGGTATAAATGTACCTATAGCACTACATTAGTAATTTGAGATATAAAGTAAAAAGTACCAAAAAGACAGAGAAAGTCTCTTCCAGCTAAGCAAAGAACATGAAATGATTTGTGGAGAAATGCACCTATAACCAAGGAAAATGGAAAGAAAACTACGACAAGAAAAAAAAAACAAACGGTTTCATGCAGACAGCATATCAAAGTGACAGGGCATCAGCCTAGAATAGAATATATAGGCCATTTTGTCCACCACAATCAAGCTACTACTTAGCAATGGACAAGAGCAGGAACAAACCCTCAGCCCTAGGAAGGCCTACATCTAAGGAACTGAACTACTTCTTTTCTTTCCTTTCTCAGCTATGTGAATCATCAATTACAAGTCCCTTCCACATATCCACAGTACAGCTTAAGAAGGATGACCAGTCAACCTCCAGCCAATGGAGATGGGGCAGGTGTGTGGATTTTCTTTTGCATTCTAAACGAAAATCAGGACTGTAATCTTGGCCTAAACTGCTTTTTACTTGACCTCTCGACAACCTCATAACTCTGCCACCTTTAGTATCCTCAGTGCTGGGCCACATTTCTGACTTCAGCCTATCACCTAAATTAAAAAATATTAACCAAAAGACATCTGATCACAAGGGGAAGTTGAGGTGTCAGCTAAGGGTTCCAGAACCCAGATCTCTTTCCAGTGTCCCATAGTGCATCTGAAACTCTAGCTCTCAGCAATCTTCAGGTTGCTTTACTGACATATTAGAGCTAAACGCAAGAAATTAGTACCTCCTATTTCTACAACTCTACGGTTCCAGTTCACATTATATTCTATGTGAATAGCACCCCCTAGAGCTCAACTCCAGAATACAATGTGAATGGTGATCAGGACTTACTGGACAGCCAGCCATATGCCAGTTAGGTGTTTCAGCAAGTATCCTGGTTGTCAAGAATTTAATAACATACTTTCTTTTCAAAGTACTAAGGGAAGTTCTAACAGCTTTGAATAACTGCTGTGGATATTTAACACAACGAGTAAAAGTAACCTGCATCATCTTCCGGTTTAAAGCTCATTATATTAGAGTCGCCTGTGTGGCTCAGTTGGTTAAGCTTCAGACTCTTCCTTTCAGTTCAGATCATGATCTCATGGTTTGTAAGAATGGGCCCCACAGCTCAGAGCCTGCTTGGGATTCTCTTTCTCCCCCTCTTTCTGTCCTTCACCTGCTAGTGCAGGGGCACTCTCTTTCTCTCTCTCAAAATAAATATTTAAAATATATACATACATGTTAATTACTATTCTTTTAAAGCTACCATTATAATTTTTTTCTTTCAATTTATTGTTACAGAATTTTTTACAGTTTTTATTTATTTATTTTGAGAGAGAGAGCGTAAGCAGTGGAGAGGTAGAGAGGGAGACAGGGAGAATCCCAAGCAGGCTTCATGTGGTCAGTGTACAGAGCCCCATGTGGGGCTCAAACTCACACACAAAACTGCAAGATCATGACCTGAGTCACTGATGCTCAACGGAGCCACCAGGCACCCCGAATTTTTATTTTAGGTATGCTCTAGGCCCAACGTGGAGCTTACGATCCTTGGACCCTGAGATCAACAGTCATCACATGCTCTAACAACTGAGCCAGCCAGGTACCCCTAAAGCTACCTTTAATCAGATAAAAATATTTCTACCATTTCCATTATATCATATAAAATTCAATTTATTTCCCCCTAAAATTTTAATCTCATCCAAAAGACCAACAAACTTTACAAAGTATTTTGTTGCACTGCTCCTAAATTAGGTGTAGAATCAACTAATTATTTTAGCATCTATGACATATCTGTGCTAGGCTCTTTGATGAATGCAAAGATGTTCACAGGGTCCCAATCCTAAGTTTAGTAAGATGTCAATTCAACAGGGATTGTAAAGAATCAGAGAAGGGGGCGCTTGGGCGGCTCAGCTGTTTGAGCCTCTGCCTCTTGATTTCAGCTCAGGTCCCAATCCCAGGGTCATGGGATCAAGCCCTGTATTGGGCTCTGAACTGAGCGTGGAGTCTGCTTAAGATTCTCTCTCTCCCCCTCTGCCCTCCCCTGCTTGCGCACTCTCTCAAATAAAATAATAATAATAATAATAAATTTTTTTTAAAAGAATGCAGAGGAAACAAAAGAATGCAGGGAAATGAGTAACTGAAATAGATTTCACTGATCCTGAAATATGAGTTCAGAATTCAGAAAATCTGAAAAGCAAAGAGGGTACATTGAGATAGGTTAACAGCTTAAATGACAATATAGAAATAAGATAAGCAAGCAAGCATTCATTCTCTCAATCAGTACTCACATTAGTGCCAGGCTAAATATTTACTGACTACCCACACACTATGTTCCAGACACACAGCTAGCATTACTATGTTCTTTCTTTTAACCCTCACAACATATTGTGAGGAACTTCTCATGTTATTCTATTCCTACAGATGAGTACGCAGTAACCAGAGGTTAAAGACCCAAGATTACAAGAATATTAAGTGGCAAAGCAGGAATTCAAACCAAATCTCTCAATCTCAACTCTGATGCTCACACACCCCTTATATGCTTTTTGGGTGGGGACCAGCCTGTAATAAGTTGGACTGGGGAACATAGATGTCAATTATTACCAAGAAGGGAAAGAAAAAATCCCAAAGTGGAGGCATAAATATATTAGGACTTCATGTAAGTGAGACGTGGGAACCATGATATGGCCTTGAACAGAAAGAAACCAGAGTTTTCTGAAGGCAAGTTTTCAAAGCCACTCTGAGAGAAGAATGTCTGGCATTAGACTTGCATTAAGTGATTAAAAACAAAAACAAAAAATACAATATGATAATGCCTAGGACCAAGAACATAACATGAAGGGATGGAAAAGGACAGAATTTCTGAAGCAGTGACAACACAGAAAACATTGGTACGAAGTAAAGAAGTAAAATAAGTGATAACTGAAAGGAAGTAAAATTGTCGGAGCGCCTGGCTGGCTCAGTCGATAGAGTGTGCAACTCTTGATCTCAGTGTTGAGCCCCACGTTGGGTGTAGAGATTACTTAAATCTTTTAAAAAAAATTAAAAACTGTCTTTACTTACAGATAGTGTAGATAATTCAATGGAATCCTCAAAAAAGCTATTTAGGTGAACTTAGCAAAGTTGCAGGATGCAAGGTCAATATACAAAAAACAAGTGTATTCTTGCATAGTAGCAATGAACAAACAAAAGTTGAAATTAAAAACAAAGACAATTGGGGCGCCTGGGTGGCTCAGTCGGTTAATCGTCCGACTTCGGCTCAGGTCATGATCTCTCAGTCTGTGAGTTCGAGCCCCATGTCGGGCTCTGTGCTGACAGCTCAGAACCTGGAGTCTGTTTCGGATTCTGTGTCTCCCTCTCTCTGACCCTCCCCTGTTCATGCTCTGTCTCTCTCTGTCTCAAAAATAAATAAACGTTAAAAAAAAAATTAAAAAAAAAATTACAGTGGTATCAAAAATTGTGAGATACTTAAGAGATAAATTTGACAAAGATGTTTAAGACCTGTACTTTAAATCATTCCGGGGAAAGGAGCACCTGAGTTGCTCAGTCAGTTAAGTGTCTGACTCTTGATCTCAGCTTAGGTCTTAATCACAGGGTTGTGAGTTCAAGCCCCATTTTAAGTTCTGTCCTGGGCATGAAGCCTACTTAAACACACACACACACACACACACACACACACACACACACACACACGGTTAGGAAAAATTAGTGAAGACCTAGATAAATGTAGAGATCTATGAAGTTCATAGATGAGAAGATTCAGTATTGTTCAGGAAGTCAATTCTCCCCACCACCCAACATTCAATGCTTTTGAAAATCATTATCAGGGACGCCTGGGTGGCTCAGTCGGTTAGGCGTCCGACTTCGGCTCAGGTCATGATCTCGGAGTTCGTGAGTTCAAGCCCCGCGTCGGGCTCTGTGCTAACAGCTCGGAGCCTGGAGCCTGTTTCAGATTCTGTGCCTCCGGCTCTCTCTCTGACCCTCCCCCGTTCATGCTCTGTCTCTCTCTGTCTCAAAAATAAATAAACTTAAAAAAAAAATTAAAAAAAAAAAAAAAGAAAATCATAATCAAAATCCCAGCATGCTTTTTCTGTAGAGATCAATAAGTTGGTCCTAAAATTTATTTGGAAATGCAAAGAACCTAGAATTAGGCAAAACAACTTTGAAAAAGAAGAATACAGTTGGAGGGCTAACACTACCCAATTTTAAGTTATAGTAAATCAAACTGTGTGGTACAGGCATACAAAGAAAACAAACATATCAATGGAATAGAGTCTAAAAATAAACCCACATATATATGGACAACTGATTTTTGACAAAAGTATAAAGGCAATCCAATGGAGAAAGGATAGTCTTTTCAAAAACTGCTGCTAGAACAACTGTATATTCATTGTAAAAAAATAATAGTAAACTTTGATAAATACTTCACACCATATGTAAAATGAGCTTAAAATGGTAACAGACCTAAATGTAAAACCAAAAACTATACAACTGCTGGAAAAAAGCATAAAAGAAAATCTTTGCAAACTTTGGTTAGGAAGTATTTCTTAGATACAAAACCAAAAGAAGAGCCAGCATGTAAAAGAAAATAAATAAATTGTACTTCAAAAAATTTTTTTAAAGATTCTACTCTTCAAAAGCACTAAGAGATGGACACCTGTGTGGCTCAGTCAGTTGAGCGTCTGACTTTGGCTTGGTCATGAACTTACAGTTCGTGGATTCGAGCCCCACATCAGGCTCTGCACTGACAGCTCAGAGCCTGCTTAGGATTCTCCGTCTTTCCCTCTCTCTGTCCCCCCACCCCCGCCTCTCATGCTCACTGTCTCTCTCAAAAATAAGCAAACAAACAAACTAAGAGAATACAACACAATCCACAGATTGGGAGAAAATATCTGCAAACCATGTACCCAATAAAGGATTTATACCCAAATATATAAAGAACTCTCAAACCTCAGTAATAAGAAAATAAAGAACTCAACTTCTTTTATTTATTTATTTTTTATTTTTTTCAATGTTTATTTTTGAGAGAGACAGAGAGCAAGCAGGGAGGGGCACAGAGAGAGGGAGACACAGAATCTGAAGCAGGCCTCCAAGCTCTGAGCTGTTAGCACAGAGCCCAACACAGGGCTTGAGCTCACGAGCCATGAAATAGATCATGACCTGAGCTGATGTTGGATGCTCAACCTACTGAGTCACACAGGTGCCCCAAGAGTCAATTTCTTTTAATGGGTAAATGGTTTTAAATAGACATTTCACCCTCCACATAAGATACATGGATGGCAAATAAGTACTTGAAAATATTTGAGGGGTGCCTGGATGGCTCAGTTGATGAAGCATCCAACTTTGGCTGAGATCATGATCTCAGTTTGTGAGTTCGAGCCCCACATGGGGCTCTCTGCTGTCAGCGCAAAGCCTGCTTCAGATGCTCTGTCCCCCTCTCTCTGCTCCTTCTCAGCTCATGGGCATATTCTCTCTCTCTCTCTCTCTCTCTCTCTCTCTCTCTCTCTCTCAAAAAAAAAAATCTGGAACAATATTTTGGCAATTAAAAAGTTCTACATCTACCAAACAGTCCAGCCATGCCACTCCTATGTATTTAAAAGGTATCTTCATTTGTAATAACCAAAAACTGGAAACTTAAGCATCTATCAAGAGATGAATCAAAAATAAATAAATGTGACATATCCATACAAAGGAATACCACAATAAAAAGGAATGAACAACTGATACATACAACAACATCTTAAAATGTTATGTTGAAAGAAGCCAGAAGGAAAAAGGAAGGGAAAGAAGGAGGGAATACAGTCAGTACTCCATTTATATAAAAGGTAAATATGTATATACATAAAATTCTAGAAAATGCAAACTAATCTCCAATAACTGAAAACAGATCAGTGTTTAGAAATGGTGCACGGGAGGGGCACCTGGGTGGCGCAGTCGGTTAAGCGTCCGACTTCAGCCAGGTCACGATCTCGCGGTCCGTGAGTTCGAGCCCCGCGTCGGGCTCTGTGCTGATGGCTCAGAGCCTGGATGCCTGTTTCCGATTCTGTGTCTCCCTCTCTCTCTGCCCCTCCCCCGTTCATGCTCTGTCTCTCTCTGTCTCAAAAATAAATTTAAAAAGTTAAAAAAAAAAAAAAAGAAATGGTGCACGGGAGCATGATGAAAGGGATTACTAAGGGGAAGGAGGAAACTCTGGGAGTGACTGACATGTTCACTATCTTGATTGTGGTGATGGTTTCACACAGGTGTATACATGTTATCAAACTGTACATTTTAAAAGGTTTAGTACAGTTTATTGTGTGTCCATTATATCTCAATTCCTCAAAAACTCAAAGCAAAGAAGTATACGGAAGGGAAAAAAAGGGATAAAGGTTTAAGAAGAGTCAGGAAGAAGCACTGTTTGTTCAGGGACAAGTGGATAGATCCCTGAGGATTCCATGCAGTCTCAAACATCTGGATATAAGATACTGAAATAAGCCAAACATCATCTGTAGGCAGTCAGAAACATGGGTCTGAAACACAAAGAGGAATCGTTCCTTGAGAAAGAGCAGAGGACAGAGCGTAAGGCAAAGATGCCAGGTTGGCTCAATACCTCATTAATCTATAACACACTATTCATGGTATGTACATTCCCCTTGGCCAGTCAGTTTTTGAAAATGCAAAAGTCAGACTGCTCTCCTGCCTTATTTCACTGATAAATACAACTGAAATAAGAGATCCAGACAAAGCACATATTCTCATATGGGTCCCGTCCAATCAAACTTGGCTCAGCTTGCTCTGCAATGGTATTTCTCAAAAGAATCAAACACACCTTGTATAATTCATCTTGATGATAAGCATTCAAGGAGACACACAGTTTAGGAGAAAATATCTGAAACTAACATATTTCTAAATTGCTTAAAACAAGGAGGATAAGTTTATCCAAAGTTTTCTTGTCATAAATGTAACACAAATGTCACGTTCTAAATAGTCCAGTGAAAAGAGCTAACAGACTGCTTACACTGCTGTCTGGATCAGGGATCCAGTCCCTAACCCTGTGCCCCACCCTTCTGCAGTAAACCCAAAGGCCACCTTCTCAATAAAGCCTTCCTAAGTCCCCTCCTCACTGTGCTCCCTTGATAGAATTAATTACACTTTTCTGCCCTCATAACTATACTGGAACAACAGCACTTAGTTCCTTAAGTTATTAGAGGTTAATAGATGTCCTACTCATCACAAAGCCGAAACACAGTATTCTGTATGTAACAGGTGCTAAAACCAAGAAGAGGTTGATGATATAAAGCCAAAGGTGACAAGACCTAAAGAGGCCTAGAGCAAACCCAAGGCTCACCAGAGTTCTGGTTTCCCTTGATTAAGTGTGGAAACCGCAAGCTTACTGGTCTAAGAGGATGGGTACATGGGGGTTCACTACAGTATTCTACTTTGTGTATATTCAAAATTCTCCACAGTAAATTGTTAAAAAATAAAAGGTAGATGAAGATATGATCAAACCCTTTTTGTTCTTACTTTCCTACCTTTGAACTTTCCTTTCCTTTTTAAATGTGATCTTTGCCAGCCTCCCCCCTTGTTGTCAACAGGTCCACTGGGTCATTAGCCATTTAACAAATGGTGGTCTGGAGGATAAAAGACAGACCCTTCGCACAGGCAGTGGAATTCCAAATGCTAGACTCTTGGCTCCACAATGTCTGATTCAGAAGAACTGCTGGGAGCTATTAGTTCAGCTCGCCCACCCAGGCATATGAAGACTCCTAGAGGTCCTTTTACACCACTCCCATATGACTCTCATTTATGCCTACACAGTTTTGTGATTGTGAGCTTTCGTTTAGCACAGGAATGGATCAGACCCAGTGTAACCACAGAAATTATTAAGAAGATCTAAGGATAAGGAATCCAAAAGGAAGCAATTTCAAATGTGGAATTGCAACAGATCAGAATTTTTTCTAGTAGGGCAATAATCCAACAAAAATGCATTTTCAAAATCCCCAGACACAAGATAAGGAGGATATAAAGCAACAGTATGTGAGATGCATTCTGGCAAAAATGAGAGTATTTGCCATTTTGTAAGCACATCTTGTGCTTTCCCACCTCTAAGTCTTTGCTTAATATCCTCCTCTGCCCCTGCAACAGTGGCCTAAGTGATATCCAAATCTCTATTTTCATTAAAAAAAAACAACACTTTTTAAAGTATTACTGCTTTCTTGACACAAAGGTACTGGGAGTAATCTTATGCCTGTTTCGTTTTGTTTTGTTTTTCCGTCATTCACAAAGAGAACAAAGTAAAACGGAAAGGGATGGGAAGATCTACAGTTATTATAGAGTTGAAAGAGGAATAGAAGGTTAGTTACTAAAAAGAGCAAGAAATGTCATGTGAAAATAACTGAGCTGTTGGCACACTGCAAATTCCTAGTGGGGAAAAGAAAAAGTTAAAAGGGGCTCCTGGGTGGCTCAGTCGTTTGAGTAACTGACTTTAGCTCAGCTCATGATCTCATGATTCGTGGGTTCGTGGGTTTGTGCCCTGTATCAGGCTCTATGCTGACAGCTCGGAGCCTGGAGCCTGCTTCAGATTCTATGTCTGTCTGCCCCTTCCCCATTCACGCTCTCTCAAAAATAAATATTAAAAATTTTTTTTAATATATATAGATATATATTTTTTAAAGATAGCTTATTTAACATATACTGTTAACTTGTTAATGTTGAACTCAGAGCCAATAACAATAGAATTCCTGCCTGAAAAAAGCTTATTTAACACACATTTTTTCTCCTTAAGGCTTATCACAGCCTTCCTCCACTCAGGAACACTAGACAGCACTTAGCACTACACTTGGGTACCATTTTAAAGAGCAAAACCACCAACAAAAAGCACAAAAATGTGAAATGAAAACAGCACTAAATAGACCATTAAAAAGACTGGTTTAGAGTCTGAGAGCTGAAGCAAAAGGCAGAGCATCACCTTCTTCAGCTTCAGCTGTCGATGAGTGTTCAGGGACTCAAAAATTTTCGCTACCCTGATTATGTCCACAAATGACCACTAAGTGACAATTAAATATTAGCTCGGGGATTACAAATACATTTTATCAAGTAGGCAAATTTGCAAATATAGAATCTGTAAATTGATTCTGATTATAATGATAATTGTGTATCATACAATGAATATGATTTAGCCATAAAAAGGAATGTAGTATAAAAAAAAGGAACGAAGTACTGATTCATGCTACAAGATGGATAACCTTAAAAGATTATGCCAAATGAAAGAAATCAGTCACAAAAGGCCACATGTTGCATTGTTCCCCCAATTTTAAATAATGACAATTAATTCAGGAGAGTTTAAATAAAATTCAAGCCAAACAAAGAATGTTTCTAATACTTTATATGAAATATCCAGAACAGGAAAATCTAGAGACAGAAGTAGATTAGGCACTGGGAAAGGGAAAGATGTGGAGTGATTTTTTTTTCAATTTTATTTTATTTATTTATTTATTTATTTTGAATATATGAAATTTATTGTCAAATTGGTTTCCATACAACACCCAGTGCTCATCCCAAAAGGTGCCCTCCTCAGTACTCATCACCCACCCTTCCCCTCCCTCCCACCCCCCATCAACCCTCAGTTTGTTCTCAGTTTTTAAGAGTCTCTTATGCTTTGGCTCTCTTCCACTCTAACCTCTTTTTTTTTTTTTTTCCTTCCCCTCCCCCATAGGTTTCTGTTAAGTTTCTCAGGATCCACATAAGAGTGAAACCATATGGTATCTGTCTTTCTCTGTATGGCTTATTTCACTTAGCATAACACTCTCCAGTTCCATCCACGTTGCTACAAAGGGCCAGATTTCATTCTTTCTCATTGCCACGTAGTACTCCATTGTGTATATGAACCACAATTTCTTTATCCATTCATCAGTCGATGGACATTTAGGCTCTTTCCATAATTTGGCTATTGTTGAGAGTGCTGCTATAAACATTGGGGTACAGTGGAGTGATTATTAATGGGCATGTGGTTTCTTTCGGGGATGATGAAAATATTCTGGTATACAGTGGTGATGGTGGCATAACCTTACATATATATACTAAACCCATTAAACTGTATACTTCATAAGAACATGGTATGTGAATTATATCTCAATAAAGCTGCTTACCAAAAAATCCCTACCTTCCACATTATTTCCTGACTTATGCACGTGCACCCCACATATGACTTTTTCAAATTAATACCGAAAAAATATATATAAATATGTATATATTGTACCTTATCATACTTTGTTACCTATGTGTAACTTAACCAGCTAATTTCTAGCACAGAAAGCATACAGTTAACCCTCCTCCAAGCCCACACTGCTCTATTAAAATTGATCCTGGTATTTCTAAGGATGTAACCGAACACTGGAATAAAAAATTAAAATTAAAATTAATTTGCAACAAAATTCTTTTATTTGAAAAAGAGAACGTTTGCAAGTATGTAGCATGCCCACCTAGGCAAGTTCAGAAGAAAACAACAACAACAAAGGGAGAGAAATGTTACCAATCACTCAAGAACCCACAGTCTGAAAACCCCTTAGCTTTTCCAAAGCCATACCCATCTAGCTGCTGGTTACGTAAGCAGCAGTGGGAGGAAACCACTTCTCTGTTCAAACTTTCAGATTCTGGATTCCAGCAACCTTTTCAAAGATTCAAGAGTCACAATAATATGAAAAAGGGAACAAAAGAAAATAAATTTAAAAAGTCATGTAAAGGTCACCTAATCTACCTAGGTTCCACATCCTTTCCTACCCAACCAAGAATTTAGCCCGTGTGACTCACGGCAGGATAATTTTTATTTTCTTAATAAAAGATCTTACTTGAGGTTTACTAGGAAACATTCCAATTTTTATTAAATGCCAATTATGTGCCAGGCACTGAATTACACCTAATTCTCTGAATCAAAAAGTAAAAATAACACATGCCCCCCCCCCAAAGTAAAAATACCTATAAATATTTTAGTGGCCTTAAAACCAAAGCTGGCTCCCAAACCTGAGACAGGTGATAACATGGGGGAAAAAAAAAGAAAGAAAAAAAAAAAAGACTAGAGAACTAAATTAGCTCTTAAACCAAAAGATACTCAAAGTTAACTCCATGTTAAAAGCAACACACTTCACCATAACTTTCCTTTCCCACCGTCTTCCCTTTGCCTGCTTTTTCTTTATAGCATACATCTCCAGCTGGGGCTTTAGCACCATACATATTTGTCTGCTTGTTATCAGTGGTCCCCTCACTAGACTGAACCTGAGGGGAGCAAGGCCCTTCATTCTGATCACTGCTCTAGAATCTCTAAAACCCAAAACTGTACCTGGCACATAGGAGGGACTCAATAAATATTTGAGTTGAGTGAATAAATTATATTTGTGGATGAAGTCAAATACTCAGATGTTTTTCTCTGGCTTCCCTGCAGAATAATTTTTATAAAACTTCACTTTAACCTTGCACGTAAGAGGCAGAAATAAGAAACAACCATGCGCTGGGGTGCCTGGCTGGCTCAGTCAGAAGAACATGTGACTCTCGACCTCTGGGTTGTGAGTTCAAGCCCCAAGTTTGGTGTAAAGATTACTTAAATAAATAAAACTCAAAAAAATAAAGAAAAGGAAGCTATACATTGGTGTAACCCATACTTTTCATGGTGGTTCCCATTTTACCTTCCTTGCTTGGAACCTCATTAGCTTCATATTTAGTTACTGTGCTTTTGCTCAGGCTGATATCATTTCCCTTTATCCTCAGTCTACTACTTACTTCTTCTCAAGAAGAGTGTAAATATTAAAAAAAAAAAAAAAAAAAAGTAAAACTTCTTTCATCCCATTTTTAAAATATGCTCTTGGCAAATGGTAATTCATCATCTTAATTCAGTATAAAGTCTATGGTTTAACCCAATACATCTTTAAAAATTTCTTTAAGTTTGTTTGTTTGTTTATTTATTTATTTAGTAATCTACACCAACATGAGGCTCAAATTCACAACCCTAGATCAGGAGCTGCCTGCTCTACCAGCTGAACCAGCCAGATGCCCAGAGATTCTGCATTTTTAACAAGCTCCCAGGTGATGCTGCTAGTTCCCAGGATACATAATGTCTGTCTACTTTCTCATGGCTAAGGTAAATTTGATGATGCCTGCTCCTTCCTGTCTAGTTCTAAAGAAAGTAAGTATACAATCAGGCAACTGCTGCAAAACAATGCTTAAAGGCTCGGGGCGCCTGGGTGACTCAGTCGGTTAAGCATCTGACTTCAGTTCAAGTCAAGATCTCATGGTTCCTGAGTTCAAGCCCCACATTGGGCTCAGGCTCTCTGCTGAGCCCTCTGGTGTCACCGCAGAGGCTGCTTCAGATCCTCTCTCCCCCTCTCTGCTCCTCCCCCACTTGTGCTTTCTCTCTCTCTCAAAAACAAACATTTAAAAAAAAAAAAAAAAAAGACCCTTACAGGCTCATCCATCCTCTATGCTTTCTGTTCATCAGACATGGCTTCTTGAATCTTTCAACTGTTTTTGTTAATCCTAACCAGGGATCTTCTTTGAACGGTCTCAAATGCTGGCGACATGTATCTCTTAAACTGAGGTATGTAAATATGAAGTTAAACCTTAAGTTTTCCCTTCATGCAACCTAATGGTATGACTGTTTCTGAAACAACAATGTAATGCAGATTCATTTTATTTTTTTTATGTTTGTTTATTTTTGAGAGAGAGTTTGAGCAGGGGAGGGACTGAGAGAGAGGGAGACACAGAATCTGAAAGCAGGCTCCAGGCTCTGAGCTGTCAGCACAGAGCCTCACTCAGGGCTCGAACTCACAAGACCATGAGATTATAACCTGAGCCAAAGTTGGATGCTTAACTAACTGAGCCACCCAGGCGTCCCCAGATTCATTAGTTTGTAGTCCCAGATGATCTGAAATTATGTACATAACCGGTTGCTCCCCTATTTAAACAGGCTTACTCATGCTGCTATTTCTTTGTTAAGTATCACTGGATTTGAGAATTGAAGTTACTTTGAACTTTAACCCAGTTCTCTAAGGAATCAAGCCCTGGTACTGAGAAGTATTTTCTTTAGATCTATGAATAGATCTTTCTCATCAGTGAATAGTTAGGGACAAAGGTCATGATTGCTCTCTAGTCTCACTTTCAAGAATCTATGACTCTAGAGCCTGTATTTCCCTCTTATTGTTCGTTTCAAACTGCATGTCATCTGTGACCTTTATTTTGCTCTTTTTTGACTAATAAAAAGCCCTTTGCTTACTTCTCATTTCTCCAAAGAGCCTGCCATAAAGTATATATACATTATTCATACATTTAGCTGTCCTTACAAGGAACTCTCTCAGAGAAGTTCATAAAATGAGCTGAAAATATGCCGAAGTAACTAAAGTCAAAAGTTTAAACTAAAGTTAGGGGTGCCTGGGTTGCTCAGTCGGTTAAGCATCCGATCCTGATTTTGACTCAGGTCATGATCTTATGGTTCTTGAGTTTGAGCCCTGCATCAGGCTCTGCACTGACAGTACAGAGCCTGCTTGGGACTCTCTCTCCCTCTCTTACTCTCTTTCTCCCTCTCTACTCCTCCCCCGTTCATGCTTTTTCTCTCAGGAAAAAAAAAAAAATTAAAACCAAGGTTTAAAAAAACCGAGGTGGGATGTTTGACTGGCACAGTCAGGTGAACATGCGACTCTTGGTCTCGGGGCCATGAGTTTGAGCCTCACGTTTTGTGTAGATATTACTTAAGATAAATAAAATTAAAAAAAAATAATCTGTAAGTTTATTTTTCTCAGTGCCAATCCAATTAAAACACAGCCAAATGTACACTTTTTTTTGCTCACTTTTGTTGTTATCCCGACCAGAGTCAACACCTGTATGCAGGTAAAAAAAAAAAAAAAAGCTATCCTTAGGTGTATGTGATTGGAAAGAGCTGTAGCTGAGGAAAAGCAATCAATTAGCTCTTCTCCTAAGTCTTACCAGCTGTGTTTTCCTGATGACACTGATTCTGCCCACCTGCTCCCACAGATGGTACAGCTGCAGCTTAAGTAAAACACCTGGTTCTGTACATCCATTCCATGCAGTTTGCTAGAACAATGCTAGCTGCAGATCAGGCAAGCCCAGGTCAGCATTTTCATTTATTGCCCAGATTAAGACCAACATCATTTTAAACTACAGCATGCTAAAATGCCTCTCATTCCCAAAATAAAAATATAACAAAGTTAAAGAAACTACAATAACATCAAAGAATTTAAAAATAAATAATAATGTCAAAGAATTGTTATAAAGTGTGATAATCCTAGATTACAAATTTAGTCATTAGCCACTGCCCAAACTCCTTAATATAGAACATTTATAGTAAGATAATCCTAGTAACACGAGCTCATTAACCACCAGCAGCCAGTACTTATTAAGAATAGTGTCAGGAAAAAAAAAAAAAAGTGTCACTAGAGTAAATGAATGGATAATGCTAAATAAAAATCATGTGAGCAATGAGACTTTCTTCCTAATTTTAACTTAAGAAACTCTACAACCGGGGTGCCTGGGTGGCTCAATCGGTTGAGCGCCCAACTTCAGCTCCAGTCATGATCTTGCGGTTTGTGGGTTGGAGCCCCGCATCGGGCTCTTTGCTGACAGCTCAGAGCCTGGAGCCTGCTGCAGATTCTGTGTCTCCTTCTCTTTCTACCCCTCCCCTGCTTGTGCTGTCTCTCTCTGTTGCTCAAAAATAAATAAATGTAAAAAAAAAAAAAAAAAAAATTTTAGGGGCGCCTGGGTGGCGCAGTCGGTTAAGCGTCCAACTTCAGCCAGGTCACAATCTCGCGGTCTGTGAGTTCGAGCCCCACGTCAGGCTCTGGGCTGATGGCTCGGAGCCTGGAGCCTGTTTCCGATTCTGTGTCTCCCTCTCTCTCTGCCCCTCCCCCGTTCATGCTCTGTCTCTCTCTGTCCCAAAAATGAATGAAAAACGTTGAAAAAAAATTAAAAAAAAAATTAAAAAAAAAAGAAACTTTACAACTAACCTTGGACCTTAAATTAACTTCTACTTAAATCCTCAGAATTATTTTCTCCCTATTGAAGAAGATTCACTATTATTGGTAAACTAAAAGCAGTGATCATTTCCTGAGCAAATAAAAACACTCATGAGGCGATCAATGATTTCATGCCATAGTCCATGAGTTAGTTTGAATGTTGCAAAGTTGTATCTTTTAGGATATTTGATGCTTATGGAGAAAATGGTGTGAAATATTAGAAATTAGGGATAACCCAAGAATACATGAGAGCCTGGTTACCGAAAGACAACATAGCATTATCTGGTATATAAAAAGCAATCAGGGGCGCCTGGGTGGCGCAGTCGGTTAGGCGTCCGACTTCAGCCAGGTCACGATCTCGCGGTTTGGGAGTTCGAGCCCCGCGTCAGGCTCTGGGCTGATGGCTTGGAGCCTGTTTCCGATTCTGTGTCTCCCTCTCTCTCTGCCCCTCCCCCGTTCATGCTCTGTCTCTCTCTGTCCCAAAAATAAATAAACGTTGAAAAAGCAATCAAAGACATATGCCTTGGGGGTATCTGGCTGGCTCGGTTGGAAGGGCATGTGACTCTTCACTCTTGGGGTCATGAGTTCGAGCTCCAAGTAATCTGGGTATACAGATTACTTAAATAAATTTTTTAAATAAATAAATAAAAATAAAGATATATGCGCTGGGTGAAAAAAACCAAACATCAGTCCCTCCTCCTCCCTACCTCAGTCAGTATTAACTAATCTCTCTCCCTAATACTTTCTCATTTATCGCTTTTACCACAAAGTGTCCTGTAAGTTTTCCTTCCTTGTAATGCTTCTTCCATCAAGATTTAGATGGTCTTTTTGTCAGATTTAGACCCTCTAAGGCAATGGTTCCCAAAGTAGTCTTTAGACTACCTTTATGAGACTTACTTAGGTAGCCTGGTGAAAATGCAGATTCCTGGGCCCTGTCCCAACCTCCAGTATTTAACTCTCTGGGAGGTGAAGTCCCAGATGTTACATTTAACAAGTCTTCCAGATGCTTGAGATGCACACCAAAGTGTATACTGCATATAGTAATTTTTCCCTCGTTTTATTTTTTTAATCATTTTTTTTATCTTTATTCACTTTTGAGAGAGAGAGAGAGAGACAGAGTGAGGGAGGAACAAGGAGAGAGGGAGACACAGAATCTGAAGCAGGCTCCGGGCTCTGACCTGTCAGCACAGAGACCGATGTGGGGCTCAAATTCACAAACCGCAAGATCATAACCTGAGCTGAAGTCGGACGCTTAACTGACTGAGCCACCCAGGTACCCATCCCTCCTTATATTTTACTATAAGCATACATTTACCAGTTGCTTGACACTTTTCAGCTTCATTACTCTGGAATTCTGAAACACATACAAATTCATTTCCGGTTTGGTCTGTCCAGTCTCCAGCAAGAGCCTACTTCGTTGTCTCCCCAATATGCCTCCTTGATTCCCTGACTGGCTCAAAGCAGGTCTTGTGCAAATGTTGAACTTATCCCACAATGGGAGTTCGATTTCTTTTTCCTTCTGAGAAAAATATGAACAGCATGGGAATCTGATTACAATTTGATGACTGCATCATTAAGTTAGATTTTTAAGTTAGATTTTTATTTAAAAAAAAATTTTTTTTTCAACGTTTATTTATTTTGGGGACAGAGAGACAGAGCATGAATGGGGGAGGGGCAGAGAGAGAGGGAGACACAGAATCGGAAACAGGCTCCAGGCTCTGAGCCATCAGCCCAGATCCCGACGCCGGGCTCAAACTCATGGACTGCGAGATCGTGACCTGGCTGAAGTCGGACGCTTAACCGACTGCGCCACCCAGGCGCCCCTAAGTTAGATTTTTAAAGCAAAATGCATAATCTGTCATATGTGTTAGTTTACAATGGTGGGGGATAAGGGGCACCTGGGTATCTCAGTTGGTTAAGCGACCGGCTCTGCGCTGACAGCTGACAGCAAGGAGCCTGCTTGGGATTCTCTGTCCCTCTCTCTGTCCCTCCCTCTGCCCCTCCCCCACTTGCACGCGCACCTGCATACACATGCCCACTCTCGCTCTCTCTCAAAAATAAATATTAAAAAAAAAAAAAATGGTGGTCGGAGGGGAATCACCAAAATATCTTTGTGGTAGCGATGAGATGAAAACTGGCAAAGCTTCTATAAGCAGCCTGGAGAGTTTGATCCACCTGAAGCTTTTTACCCTCTTTGTCACCAATAACATAAGGGACCTATTTTTTACATTTCCAGTACATTTCTGTCTAGTTATAAGCTCATCTACAAACACAGGTAATAGGTGGATCTGCAAGACGCAACTGCCCCAAAATGGACAAGCCTGCACTTTCTAAGAAAGGGAAAAAGGTTTGAATGGTGGTTGGCCACCTCATGAAACAATCATGTATCTGCCTTTTTATAGAGCATTTGGAAAGTTCACTGAAATGAAAGGTGTGATCACTTGAAAGGCATCTATTAACGCTGAACAAATAAATACTGAATGTTGCTGTTGTTCATAAAATTTATTCCAACATTCAAAAACACCTGAAGAGATAAATATCTTTGGTCTTGTTTAAAGCAAAGATCTGACAAAACAATTTTGCGGACTTCCGGTCTGACCAGAAATTTATAAAGACTCTGTAAAATATTACATATAGTATGATTCCATCTGTGCCAAACACTGTACATTTATGTATTACAGATGTATATGTAAAGGTATCCAAAAAAGTCTGGAAATACCCACAAACTTTCAGTGATGAGGTAAAAGGGAATTTTTACTTATTACTCTATTTAATACAAATTTCTTGTAAGAATGTCTTGTATTACTTTTGTAGAATACTTTTCAAAAATTTTACCGTCAAAGCAGAATACTATAAAATGATCATTCATCCAACATAGCTGAGAAAGTGTGTCAGTTTACATATGGCTGTGGAGTTAGGACTTGGGTTCAGGTCTTGTCTCTTCTACATAATCAGAGAAGACAGGCCCTGAGTGAGTCAATTCATCATCCATTCAGTCTTTTTTCCTCAACTATGAACTGTAGATGGTAATACCGCTCAATTCACAGGATGTTTTGAGCACTGAATAATGTATGTGAAATCCCCATATAAACTATGATTTTTCGGGGTGCCTGGGTGGCTCATTTGGTTGAGTGTCCCAACTCTTGATTTTGGCTTAGATCATAATCCCAGGGTCATGGGATCAAGTCCCACGTAGGGCTCCACATTGACTATGGAGCCTGCTTGAGATTCTCTCTCCCACTCGCACACTCCCTCTAAAATAAATTTTTAGGGGCACCTGGGTGGCTCAGTTGGTTGAACGTCTGACTTTGGCTCAGGTCACGATCTCTCAGTTCGTGGGTTCGAGCCCCACATCAGGTTCTGTGCTGACAGCTCAGAGCCTGGAGCCTGCTTTGGATTCTGTGTTTCCCTCTCTCGCTGCCACTCCCCTGCTTGCACTCTGTCTCTCTCAAAATAAATAAACATTAAATAAAATTTAAAAAAATAAAAAACTAAAATAAGTAAATAAAATTTTTAAAAATTACTATGATTTTTCAATTTCTGTATGTATTACAAGTATGCTCTAAAATACAATGCAAAATACTATATGGTTAAAGCTTTCTTCAGATATTCACAATGTACTTTATACGAAGTATATGTATAAACTACTGTATACAAGTCATTGACCTTCTAAGGCCATTATAGCTACGATCATTTTACACAGAGTAACAGACACAGAAACTGTGGTAGACTAGAGTAAATCTATACAAAGTCTAATAAATTTCAATCATAAATCTTTCAAAGAAATACCCAGGAACTTTCTCAATAAATAAATTCCTAATATTTTACTTCCTTGTCGAATAAGTCTCACAAAAATAGAAGTCTGTACAATCTAAATGCTAAATAAGGAGCTTTATAAGTATTCAACTGACAAAGAGAATTTATCTGTTCCCTCTACATCACTCCAAAGGCCATGTTAGATCCAATCTCTATTTTCATTCACCATGTTGTTTACATATCCTATTGCCTACTCAACATCTTTAGTTGGATAGTTAACAGATATCTCACATACAAAATGTCCCAACAAATTCTTGGTCCACCATCCTATCCCAAACCTACCTGGGGTTCCTAACATTGCCCCAATCTTCTTTAAATCAGCAAATTAGCAACTTAAGCCAATAATCTTGGAGTCACCACTGACACACAACCTCCCCCCATGTCCAATCCACTGAGGCAAATCATATCAGCCATACCTTCAAAATATCCTGAATCCAACTATCTCTCCTTACTTCAACTGTTAACATTCTAGTCCAAACCCACCAACCTCCCTTCTCTTGGCCTACAGCAGTAATTTCTTAATTCACATTCTTGCTTCCGCTCTTGCTCTGTGAAGAATGTTTTCCCCAAGAGCAGAGTGATCTCTTTAAAAGGTAAAGGGGATGTCACTGTTCAAAACCCCTCAAAGGCTTCCCGTCTCATTTAGAAAATCCAAAATCCTTTTATGACTCTTAAGGTTCTCTATGGTCTGGCCCTGTTTACCTCCCCAAGATCAGCTGCTACCACTGTCACCCCTATTCAATGTGCTCCCGTCTTACTAGCCTCCTTGCTGTTTTGTGAATGCATCAAGCATGCTCTCACCTCAGGGTACTGACACTTGCTATTCACTTTGTCCGGACTCCTCCTCTCCCAGATGTCCACATGGCTAGCTTACTTCCTTCATTTCCTTCAGATTTTTGCTCAAATGGCACTTCATCAGAAGTCTTTCTCAACCACTGATAGCACTCCCCATCACCCTCTTCTATCTAACACACCTTTTAATACTTTACTGCTACCTAACTATACTAAACAAGTGGGTATAAAATATATTTTTAATCACATTAAATTTCAAGATCTGTGATGGCTTCACTTTGTTCACTACTGCTTCCCTCAGACCTCGTACAAAGAAGAGGCTCGGCAAATGTTAAAAGACTGGTGAGGGGGCACCTGAGTGGCTCAGTCAATTAAGCATCTGATTCTCCGTTTCAGCTCAGGTCATGATCTCACGGTTCATGGGGTTGAGACCCACGTGGAGAACCTTACTGACAGTGCGGAGCCTGCTTGGGAATCTCTGTCTCCCCCCCTTTCTCTCTGCCCCTCTCCCACTTGCTCTCTCAAAATAAATAAATAAACTTAAAAAAAAAAAAAAGACTGGTGAAAATGTAGAACAAATGGAATTCTTACAGACTGCTGATGCAAGTATAAACTGATACAACAACTCTGGAAAACTTTTTGGCAGTTATCTACTAAAGCTAAACATACACATAATCAGTGACCCTCCAATTCCACTCCCAACAGAAAGACATACATACATATGCCCAGATATAGAATGTTCCTGCAACAGTATTCTTAATAACCCCAAACTGGAAACAATCAAAATATCTATCAACGACAGGATGGACAAACTGTGGTCTATTTTTACAGTGGAATTCTACACAGCAATGAGAAGGAATTATTAACACAAGAACATGTGTCATTATTGTTGAGCAAATGAAGCCAGATAGAGAAGAAAACACAGTATGTGATTATTTATATATCATGTTCATTTTTTCAAAAAACAGAACTGGGGTGCCTGGATGACTCAGTCAGTTAAGCATCTGATACTTGATTTCAGCTCAGGTCATGATGTCATGGTTCATGAGATCGAGGCCCATGTCAGGCTCTGTGCTAACAGCACAGCCTGCTTGGGATTCTCTCCCTCACCCTCTCCCCGACTTGTGCGAGCTCTTTCTCTAAATAAAAAAAAATAATAATAAACAATCAGTAGAACAGAAACATAAAAAAATTGCATAAAAATAAATAGATTAATTAATTAAAAATAATGAATGGTGAAGAGGTCAGGATATTGGTTACTCTGGGGGAGAGGGAAGGACAGTAACTTGCAGGTGAGAGATGAGCTTCTCAAGTAGTTGCTGTTAATGTTCTATTTCTTTTTTTTTTAACTAGGTTTGATGAGTGAAATATTTTTAATGTGTGTGAAAGTCTTTTGAAACTTTTTTTTTTAATTTACATCCAAGTTAGTTAGCATATAGTGTTAATGTTCTATTTCTTGATCTGGATAGCACTTACATAAGTATGATCAGTTTGTGAAAATTCATTGAGCTGTATATTTATGATTTTTTTTAAATTTTTTAAAATGTTTTTATTTATTTTTGAGACAGAGCATGAGCAGGGGAGGGGGCAGAGAGAGAGGGAGACACAGAATCTGAAGCAGGCTCCAGGCTCTGAGCTGTCAGCACAGAGCCCGACGCGGGGCTCGAACTCACAGACCATGAGATCATGACCTGAGCTGAAGTCGGACGCTTAACCGACTGAGCCACCCAGGCACCGCATATGATTTTTTTTTTTTTTTAATAAAAACCTTGCATAGGGGCACTCAGTGTGGCTCAGTCAGTCAAGCATCCAAACCCTGGGTTTTGGCTCAGTTCATGATCTTATGGTTCACAGGTTCGAGCCCCACATCAGGCTCCATGCTGACAGTGCAGAGCATGCTTGGGATTCTCTCTCTCCCTCTCCCTCCCTCTGGCCCTCCCCTGATCTCTCTCTCCCTTTCTCTCAAAATAAATAAACTTTAAAAAATTATTTAGAAATTTTGCATAAAGAGAGAAAAATTACAGGAAAAGATTAACACTGTCAAGCAATCTTCTAAACAGCTATTTCAACTAATATTTCATTTATCTTTTAAACATCCTTCTATTAATAGCTACAGCAAAATTATTTTTTTATTAAAAAATTATTTTCAGGGTGCCTGGGTGGCTGTCAGTTACATGTCTGACTCTTGATTTCAGCTCAGGTCATGAGATTGAACCCTGTGTCCAGTTCTGAGCTGACAGTTCAGCCAACTTGGGATTCTCCTTCTGCCCCTCCCCACTCAAGCGCTCTCTCAAAAATGAATAAACTTTAATTATTTTTAATTTTTTTTAGCGTTTATTCATTTTTGAGACAGAAACAGAGCACGAGCAGGGAAGGGGCAGAGAGAGAGGGAGACACAGAATCTGAAAGCAGGCTCCAGGCTCTGAACTGTCAGCACAGAGCCCAATGTGAGGCACGAACCCAGGAAGCACGAGATCATGACCTCAGTTGAAGTCAGATGCTTAGCCGACTGAGCCACCCAGGCACCCCTTTATTTTTTTTTTAAGTGTACTTATTTTGAGCGAGGCAGTGAGGGAGAAAGTGGGGGAGGGACAGGGGAGAGAATCCCAAGCAGGTTCTGCCCTATCAGCACAGAGCCCAATGCAGGACTCGATCTTACCATGAGATCATGACCTGAGCCAAAATCAAGAGTCGGATGCTCAACCAACTGAGTCACCCAGGTGCCCCTAAAATGAATAAACTTAAAAAATAATTTTCATTTAAAATATAACTCATGATTAAGTGAATTACAAAGCCACATCTTCAGTCACCTATAAACTAGAATCCACGTGTTGAGAAAACAAACCCAAAGATGCTTTCTCAATATGCCATACTGTCTATTTAGATACAAGAACCTATTTAAATAAGAAAAATTTACTCATCTGTTACTGACAGATCTTTCCATAAAAGTTTCTTTTTTAAAATATCATCATTCAGGATAAATTTAATAAAACCTGAAGCCTTCTTTTCCTCCTTAATCTGTGGGATCAAAATCAATCTGTCATGTTCTAATATTTAATTGTCATGGATTGTCTGCCTGTTTTCCCTGGAATCAAGAAGGTTCACATATAAACAGGATTGATCTGGCAAATGAATAAACCTACAAAGAGATCCTTTTCCTAAAACAAGTTTGTACTCCACACTCAGCTAATCTCTCACACAATAAATTAACTTCAGCAGCATCCAAGCTTAAAAGCTAGTCAACCAATTCAACCCTAATGGGATACCCATTTTCCATTTTTGATAGAAGTTTAAATAAACTCCTCTTGGTTTATAAACCCCTATCAACCATCCAGATAATCCTGTCACATTTAGTTACAACTTGGCATTTATGAATATGGGCTATAATCAAAAAAGCTTTGATCACTACGTATTATAGCTTTCACTGCCACAACCAACATGTACTTTTAAAAATTGGGGAATTTTAAGGGGCGCCTGGGTGGCTCAGTCGGTCAAGCATCCGACTTCAGCTCAGGTCATGATCTCCCAGTCTGAGTTCGAGCCCCGCGTCGGGCTCTGTGCTGACAGCTCGGAGCCTGTAGCCTGCTTTGGATTCTGTGTCTCCCTCTCTCTGACTCTCCCCTGTTCATGCTCTGTCTCTGTCCCAAAAAATAAATAAACGTTGAAAAATAAATAAATAATAAATAATAAATAATAAATAATAAATAAATAAATAAAACAAGAAAGAGTCCCACACTCCACCAACTGAGCCAGCCGCCCGCCTCAAGATTTACTGTCTTTTAATTCATGGAAGCAGAGATTGTGGAATGAGAAGAACCTCAAAGATCCTTTATCTTTTGCCTTTTCTGTATCTAGAGCATTACTTCTCAAAAAGTCTGTGTACCCATTATGTGCACATAATAGGGGCTCAAACTGAGTTCAAGGACACAGAGGCAGCTAAAGCAGAGCATCATGCCATCACTGTCTATGTTTTTGTGCTGATAAAAGGCAGTTTCATAAAAGTGAGAAGAAGCTGACTTATTAACACAAGCACAAAGTTTATAACCAACAATAACTGAAAATAACATAAGGCCAGAGTTCCTCAGGAAAAGCTGATCAGCAAGTTGACAATATGAGTTAGTAATGTTCGCTGTCAAAAGATGCACCATATGTCAGAAGTATTTACAGGGTACCAAGTTCCATCTCAACTTTTCCTTCATGCTAGAATATAAAGGAATGTAATCCTACCAGCATCACTGAATATAAAGTGAAGGCAGGAGGGAAAGGACAGAAACTGTTTCAAACGGGGCGCCTGTGGCTCAGTCGGTTAAACATCTGACTTCAGCTCAGGTCATGATCTCACTGCTCCTAGGTTCAAGCCCCAAGTTGGGCTCAGTGTAGACCGCTCAGAGCCTGGAGCCCGCTTCCCCCCCCCCCCACCCCTTCTCTCAAAAATAAATAAACATTAAAAAAAGAAAAGAAAAGAAAAAAAGAAATTTTTCCAAACGATGGCTGTTAACCAGGAAAAAATGGTGGAGAATCCCCTGGGAGGCTATTTCCAAAAACCTCCAGGACATCCTCCCAAAGAATGGATCAAGATATGAGTGCCCTATTGATATTCTAATAAGTCCCATAGTAATTCTGATCACACCACCAATCTACCCATCCTGACTCTCACCCCAAGGAAAACCAGTGTCCCAGTCATCTAGAACCAGAGGCTTAAAACAAAAGCTTACAAGTCTGTATAGAGTTGAAGAAACTGTTTAATCAGTCAGCCAAACTGTTGTACAATTTATTTCCTATTCTTTAAAACCAGAAATAAACAAAACAAAACAAAAAACTGAAAGGTTTAGCAACAGCTATATAATTCCTGAAATTCTGAGCTGTACTATTCTTTTTCTTCTTCCTTGAGTCTTTCTTTTTTCTTTAAGTAACCTCTACCCACAATGTGGGGCTTGAACTAACGACCCCCAGATCCAGCATCACATGCTCTATGGACTGAACCAGCTAGGAGCAGCCTCCTTAACTTGCAGCCTCCTTAACTTCTTTTATGTTAAACCACTCACTAAACCACTCAACATCCTAGTGAGTAGGTCAGACCTCAGTATTTCATGCTAATGGCAATCTGTGGCAGTATTAATGTGCAGTACAACCATCTATAGCAATTCTCCCAGACTTTCTGTAGCTGTTAATACAATAAGTTTACAGCACTAAGCAAGATGTCGCCATCAGTGTCAATGCAACAGGTGACTCTTTAATGCCCCTAACCTAGGGATAAATTCTTTAGCCTAACATTCAGTTTTCCACAGTTCTGCCTCAACCTGCCTACACTCCTCTCCTTTACTCATTAAGTATCTTGCACCGTCCAGGCTGGATGTCTTTTCTTATTCCAAGAGTTGATAACTAAAGCAATCTGCCGCCCCACCCCCTTCAAACCCTGCCCGTAGCCTGTTTCAGTAAAGGCTGTCGCTGACAAGTTCTACACTAAAAAAAAGAGGAATGGGTGCCTGGGTTGCTCGGTCAGTTGTTAAAGTGTCTGACTTTGGCTCAGGTCATGACCTCATGGTTCCTGGGTTCAAGCCCCCCATCAGGTTCTGTGCTGACAGCTTGGAGGCTGCTTCGGATTCTGTGTCTCCCTCTCTCTCTGCCCTTCTCCTGCTTGCACTCTATCTCTCTCAAAAGTAAACATTAAGCATTAAGATAAATAAATAAGGAGGATATGTGACAGAGACCATATGTCCCATAAAGCCTAACACATTTATTCGGCCCTTTATAGAAAGTTTGCCAACTCCTGGCTTATTCCATCTCTCAGGACCTGAAATGATTTCCTTTATCCCATTTCTCCATATCTACCAATCCAAGATCCATCAAAATGCAGCTATTTAGTGAAGCCTTTCTTGTTACACCTTCAATGATATATGCTCTTCCTGTTTTAAATTTATCTCCACCTCCCTTAGCATAAGGTATCTCTTTTGGAATTACAGGGCTGGTTTCCAAACCCAAAATACAGATGAAAAGGTCTGACAAGAAGGCTACTGCATTAACCTAATTATTTGCTGCTTCCTGTCTTGCTCCTTTGAATCCATCTTCTTACGACCACCAGAATACTCTAGAACGCTATATTACCCATGTCATTCCCTCATCCTTTCTATTGCTCTCCACTAGCTATAGAATAAAATCCTAGCATAAAACCCTGACCCCTCCTTGCTTCTCTAATCTTATCTTCTGCTATTCTTCCCCTAGTACTTTATTTTCCAATAACATAACTGCTTTTAGTACCCCCCCGAAACCCAGTCCATTCCTAACTTCCCCCATCTCCTACACCTTCATGTGAGTACAAAAAGTGTATACTATCTCCAGAGAGTAATTTAGCAACATCCATCAAAATTACACAAAGTGGGGGTGGATGGGTGGCTCAGCCGGTTAAGTGTGCGACTCTTGATTTCTGCTTAAGTCATGATCTCTGGGCAGAGTGATGGAGCCCCTTGTTAGGCTGAGTGTGGAGCCCACTTAAGATTCATTCTCTCTCTCTCTCTCTCTCTCTCTCTCTCTCTCTCTCTCTCCCTCCACCCCCGCCCCTGACCCTCTTGTGCTCACTCTCTAAAAAATAAAAAAAATTTTAAAAAAGAGCAGCAGTCTGGTTGTCTCAATGGGTAGAGCATGTGACTCTTGATCACAGGGTCCTAACTTCAAGCCTCACACTGGGCATAAAGCAGCTTACTCTACAAAAAAAAAAAAAAAAAAAAAAAAAAGGGGGGGGGGGGCGGGGGGGGGGGGGGGGGTGTTTTTCTCATTTTTTTTTTTTTTTTTTAACGTTTATTTATTGAGACAAAGAGACACAGAGCATGAACAGGGGAGGGGCAGAGAGAGAGGGAGACACAGAATCTGAAACAGGCTCCAGGCTCTGAGCAGTCAGCACAGAGCCTGACATGGGACTCGAACTCACGGACTGTGAGATCATGACCTGAGCCGAAGTCAGACGCTCAACCGACCGAGCCACCCAGGCGCCCCCCAACTCTTGATTTCAGCTCAAGTCATGGTCTCAGGGATGTGGGATTGAGCCACATGCCTGACTCTGTGTCTGGCTCTGTGCTGGGCATGCAATCTACTAGAGACTCTCTCTCCTTCTGCCCTTTGTTCATGTGCTCTCCCTCTCTCTAAAATAAAAAAAATTAATTAATTAAATAAATAAACCACCCCATTTACACATCTGGCGGGAAAAAGGGGAGAGGAATTTAATTACCTCAATATTTACTCTCAGTGTGGTTCAGCACTTCTTCAAATCAAGACATTTCAGTGAAACCTCCTAACAACTGCTGGATTTAAACCTCTCTATGGAGGTTTTACCAGAGACGGCATATGTTCACAGAAACCATTCTTTCTCTTCTATCAGTATTGGAGAACTTTGCTGCTATGGTCACAAGGCAGGGGCTTCTCTTCCTAAGGAACCAATAGCAGTTGACAGTGCTCACTCCTGTAGTCACTGTTACTTGATTTTCATTCATCTAGTTCCTTCCGTCTCTTCTCTCCATACCAAACCCTCCAGAAGGGCAACTATAGCTCTCTCCTACAAACATATTTGAAAAATTGGAACACCAAAATTCCTTCTTTGAAGTTTCAAAAGCAAATCACTCAGTAGCAAATCACTCTGCCTTTAAAAAAAAAAAAATGAATTTTCACTACCTGCCAAAACCAACAAGTCAGCATCTGCAAATTACTAGGTCCAGATGAAATTTAAGAACTATTTACCTGAAAAAAAATAAAATTAAAAATTAGAAACTATTCATCTAGAGTCAGGAAAACACTCCATTGCTGAGAATCAATTAAATATTCTCCCAAAAGGTGAACAAAAATACTGAAATTTATTTGAAACTAAGAAATTCAAGTTATTCTGAAATTTTACTAAGACAGAAGCACCAAGAAAACAATGAAACCATACAACATAAATTGTTTTTTCACCTACGTCTGGCATTACATGATAAATTTGTTCCTAAAAGTACACATCTCATTTCTATTACATTGAATTGCATTTTTAATGATTGAAGAGCTACCCCAGAGTAACTTTTCAATACAATACACAACCATATACCCCCACTATACAGACGACAACAATCTGGAAACAAACAGGTTTACCAACTGAACTCCACTTGGTTGGTATTTCACAGAAACATGGATTAACAATTCTGAAGCCACTTTCTGTATATTCTAAGATTGGGGAATAAGTAATGTTGTAGATTGTGTGAGTCAGGTTTATTATCCCTTGGCAAGAGAAGAGACTTAAGAATACAAAAAAGAGAAAGAATAAATGAACTTTTAGGGGTGCCTGGGTGGCTCAGTTGGTTGAGCATCAACTCTTGGTTTCGGCTCAGGTCATGATCTCATGGTTCACGGGTTCGAGCCCCACTTCAGGCTGTGTGCTGACGGCACAAAGCCTGCTTGGGATTCTGTCTCCCTCTCTCTCTGCCCCTCCCCTGCTCACTCTCTATCTTTCTCTCAAAAATAAATAAATAAACATTAAAAAAAAAAACAAGAACAACTGAACTTTTGGTATTGGAGGCATGAGTATAAACTCATGACTTTTATTATATATAGATATAAGTAGAGACAAAGTGAGGTGGGTGTGTATATGTATATGCATATGTATGTATACGAATATATTTCCTAGCTCTGTCCATTAAAAGAATCTAGAAGCAATCCTATCACATAGCAATAAGCACACATAGCACCCAGATCTTGATTTCAAAATAATTTTCTCCATTAACAGGAATTATGAGAGAAACATCTTGGAGAAATAGCTGATTCCAAGGCTCAGGTAGAAAGAGAAGATAATAATAATAATAAATATATATTTTTAAATAATACATATATATATTTTTTTTTTTTCAAAGAAAGGAAAGAAGATAAGCCTGGATTACCTTTTTGTGCCAGAAAGTAAAGTAGTAGCCCAAGAATGTTAGAAACCTGTCCAAAGGATACAAGAACTAGCTTGAAGGGGCTCCTACTGGGATAATGTGAACACCACAATAAACAACAGATTATAACCTACTGAATAAGAATCTTTATCAATATATATAAGGAAGTATGGCTAAGAAAATGCTCTGGGGGCGCCTGGGTGGCTCAGTTGGTTAAACGACTGGCTCTTTATTTCAGCTCACGTCACAATCTCACAGTTTGTGGGTTCAAGCCCTGTGTCAGGCTCTGCACTAACAGTGCAGAGCCTGCAGAGCCTGCTTGGGATTCTCTCTCCTCCTCTCTCTCTCTGCCCCTCCCCCACTCACAGGGTTTGTGTGTACTTCTTTCTTTCTCAAAAAAAATAAACTTAGGGGCGCCTGGGTGGCTCAGTCGGTTAAGCGGCTGACTTCGGCTCAGGTCATGATCTCACGGTCTGTGAGTTCGAGCCCCGCGTCGGGCTGCGTGCTGACAGCTCAGAGCCTGGGGCCTGTTTCAGATTCTGTGTCTCCCTCTCTCTGACCCTCCCCTGTTCATGCTCTGTCTCCCCCTGTCTCAAAAATAAATAAAAAATGTTAAAAAATAAATAAACTTAAAAAAAAAAAGAAAATGCTATGTAGAATATTAAATAGTAACTGAAGAAAAACTAATAGGAATAGATAATCATGGGGGTACACAGGTGCCTCAATCAACTGAGCAGCCAGTTTCAGCTCAGGTCATGATCTCACAGTTTGTGACATCTCAGTTTGCTGTCAGCACAGAGCCCACTTAGGAACCTCTGTCTGCCTCTCTGCACTTACCCCACTCATGCATGTGTGTGTTCTCTCTCTCTCTCTCTCTCAAAAATAAACATTAAAAAAAATTTTTTTTAATTATTTCTTGATTTGATACGTGTATTGTAGTTATGTAAGAATGTCCTAGTTTACTGGAAATATACATTATGTTATTTGGGGTAAAGTAATATGCAATATAAATGGAATCATAATATAGAAAAGTAGTAAAACATTGACATCTGGAGAATCAGGGTGAAGAGCATATAAGAACGTTAATATTACTCTTGCACTTTTTCATAAGTTTGAAACTATGTCAAAATACGAAGTTAAAGGCGCCTGGCTGACTCAGTGGGTAGAGCATGTGGACTCTTGAACTGAGGGTTGTGAGTTCAAGCTCCATGCTGGGTACAGAGTTTTCTTAAAAATAAAATAAAATGCAGCCAGGAGGAGGTCAAACTTTCACTCTTCGCAGACAACATGATACTCTATATGGAAAACCCAAAAGATTCCACCAAAAAACTGCTAGGATCCATGAATTCAGGAAACTTGCAGAAAATAAAATCAATGCAAAGAAATCGGTTGCATTATAGAAAGCTTATGAAAGAAATTGGGGAAGACAGAAAAAAATGGAAAAAGATTCCATGCTCCAGGATAGGAAGAACAAATATTGTTAAAATGTAAATACTACCCAAAGTAATCTACATATTCAATGCAATACCTATCAAAACAACACCAGCATTCTTCACAGAGCTAGAAGAAACAATCCTAAAATTTGTATGGAACCAGAAAAGACCCCAAATAGCCAAAGCAATCTTGAAAAAGAAAACCAAAGCAGGAAGCATCACAAACCCTGACTTCAAGCTGTATTACAAAGCTGTAATCATCAAGACAGTATGGTACTGGCACAAAAACAGACACTCAGATTAATGGAACAGAATACAGAACTGAGAAATGGATCCACAAACGTATGGCCAACTAATCTTTGACAAAGCAGGAAAGAATATCCAATGAAATAAAGACAGTCTCTTCAGCAAGCGGTGCTGGGAAAACTGGACAGCGACATGCAGAAAAATGAACCTGGACCACTTTCTTACACCATACATAAAAATAAACTCAAAATGGATAAGAGACCTAAACGTAAGACAGGAAGCCACCAAAACCCTCAAGGAGAAAGCAGACAAAAACCTCTGTGACCTTGGCCGCAGCAACTTCTTACTCAACATGTCTCCGGAGTCAAGGGAAACCAAAGCAAAAATGAACTATTGGGACCTCCTCAAAATAAAAAGCTTCTTGGGGCGCCTGGGTGGCTCAGTCGGTTAAGGGTCTGACTTCAGCTCAGTTCATGATCTTGTGGTCCGTGAGTTCGAGCCCCGCGTCGGGCTCTGTGCTGACAGCTCAGATCCTGGAGCTTGTTTCCAATTCTGTGTCTCCCTCTCTCTCTGACCCTCCCCCGTTTACACTCTGTCTCTCTCTGTCTCAAAAATAAATAAACGTTAAAAAAAAAAAAAAAGCTTCTGCACAGTGAAGGAAACAATAAGCAAAACTAAAAGACAACCAACAGAATATGAGAAGATATTTGCAAACGACATATCAGATGAAGGGTTAGTACCCAAAATCTATAAAGAACTTATCAAACTCAACACCCAAAAAACAAACGATGCAATGAAGAAATGAGCAAAAGACATGAATAGACACCTCTCCAAAGAAGACATCCAGATGGCCAACTGACACATGAAAAAATACTCAATATCACTCATCATCAGGGAAATACAAATCAAAACCACGATGAGATACCACCTCACACCTGTCAGAATGGCTAACATTAACAACTCGGGCAACAACAGATGTTGGCGAGGATGCAGGGAAACATGATCTCTTTGCACTGCTGGTGGGAATGCAAACTGGTGCAGCCACTCTGGAAAACAGTACGGAGGTTCCCAACAAAATTAAAAATAGAACTACCCTATGACCCAGCAATTGCACTACTAGGTATTTATCCCAGGGATACAGGTATGCTGTTTCCAAGCAACACATGCACCCCAATGTTTATAGCAGCACTGTCAACAATAGCCAAAGTATGGAAAAAGCCCAAATGTCCATCAATGAATGGATAAAGATGCGGTATATACATACAATGGAGTATTACTCGGCAATCAAAAAGAATGAAATCTTGCCATTTGCAACTATGTGGGTGGAACTAAAGGATATTATGCTAAGCGAAATTAGTCACTCAGAGAAAGACAAATATCCTTTGACTTCACTCATATGAGGACTTTAAGAAACAGAACAGATGAACATAAGGGAAGGGGAGCAAAAATAATATAACAGGGAGGGTGACAAAAACAGAGGAGACTCTTAAATATGGAAAACAAACAGAGGGTTATTGGAGGGGTTGTGAGAAGGGGGAGGGGCTAAATGGGTAAGGGGCATTAAAGAATCTACTCCTGAAATCATTATTGCACTATATGCTAACTAACTTGGATATAAATTTAAAAAATAAATTAAATAAAAATACCGGATAAATAAATAAATAAATAAAATACAATAAAATGGGGCACTTGGTTGGCTTAGCCGATAGAGCATACAACTCTTGATCTAGGGGTTGTGATTTCAAGCCTCATACTGGGTACAGAGATTACTTAAAAATAAAATCTCAAAAATAAATAAAATAAAATAAAATAAAATAAAATAAAATAAAATAAAATAAA